>NC_136491.1:89461032-89551032 GCF_053919585.1 Euprymna scolopes
AGTTTAATTAAAGTCGGTCAATTAAGCTCTTATGCACAGATAATCGTATAACGATTAGCTCACTGTCTTACTGATGTAAAAAGTAAAATTTGAAATTAAAATGTTTAAATTCAACGTTATTTAACGCGGTTAATGGTAGCCGAATTCATACGGTTTTCGGCAATCGAGCCAGAGATATCACATGCGTTAATCACTGGTGTTAATCGTGACACCCTGCACTGAAGATTCCCGAAGGATGAAACACTAGTGTCTAGGTATTTAATTAGTATAGTAAAAAATAATTATATATATATATACCGTCTTTCTTTTTCCTCTTTTTTTTTGGTTTTCTCTCGAATTTCTTTTAAAATCATTCTTTCAAATAATAATAGCCATTTCTGTAAGGTCTGACGAGGCTCGTGGATCGTATACATTGTCCGGCAACCGAAACATATGTGATTGAACAGATAAAATGGTAATAAAAAATATAACGTATATATATATATAAATATAAATATAATATATATATACATATAATATATATATATATACATATAATAAATATACACCTATAATATATATATATATGCATATAATATATATAATGTACATATCATACATATATACATATTATATATAAATAAATATATATATACATATATATATATATATATATATATTAGACATTAGGAGGAGATTATAGATATATAAATACCCGTTCACATACACTTTTTCTCGATAAAGATAGAACCCAGAATTAGATAGAATCGAGCAATTGCATCGACAACGGACAACGCTAGACTCAAAGTGGGTTTCGATGTACTGCATCTCATCAGTGTCGTGCTCCGACACATGCGCGAACGCAGGTCGTCGCACGCATGAAGTGTGCAATACTGACGACCTAACCATATGGCCCACGACACAATGTATTGGCTATGCCTCGCTTTTAAATTTCTCATATTTTTTAATCCAGTTCTACATTGTACGATGTGACAAGCAACGCGTCTTAAACAACTAGGATAGTTTAAAAAACAAACAAACAGAATATTCAGCATTTACTCCAGGCTTGGATTCATCAGGCTTATGCGAGGAGTTGTGGTAGTCTCGCGTTTTTTATATATGCACAGTTTTTAGCTAGCCAATCAGCTTTCTATCTTCCACTGCAACCTTTCTAATCAGCCAATCAGCAGGCATAAAATGTTAAAAAAAATATGACTTCGGTGCCATCAGCTAATATCGAAAGCAAAATATTTAGCGCTTCAATTTCAATGTTACTGTTTGAGCTATCGACCGATAAAAAAAAAGTCTTATAATTAAGCGAGTTCAAGCTAAAAATGTATATGTAATTTAAGTATATATATATATATATATATATATATATATATATATATATATAGTATGTTAGCAACTCGTTCTCGGGTATTGCCATTACTTCTTATATCTCTGGCTCAAATGACGCAAACATGATCGCAACTAGTAGCAGGTGCCAGACGGTAACTTCTATGAACTTTCTATAGTCCTGCATATTAACTGATGGCCGGGTCAAAGCTGTAGTGCCCCGAACACCTACCAGGCCAGCCACTGGAATTTCCAGAGCCCGTATTGCTATTGACGCACATATTTGCATGATCATTAAATGTCCGTTTGCATAAAAAAGACTAAAATACAATTGGTTAATGAAACCAATTGTGGAATCAGAAAACGTAATAATTAATAATTGATTAGTGAACACTTGTATTTCTATTGAATATGCAATTAGTTCATTTTCATGAAGTCGTTAGAATATGCATGCCTGAGTAAAACAAGAGGTTTATTTTTATAAAGTGTATAAACTTCATAAAAGTAGGCTTTTAATATCAATTTTAGAGCAAGGCATAAATTACAATACTACATACAATACGGATCTGCTTATTTTTTTACTTTTGATCCGCTTTGGACCTATTAGTTTCCGGTTATAAGCTTAAAATATAGTAAATGCATAAAATGTAAAAACTCATTCATCCGCCAATTTGTACTTGAAATCCAAAAACCAACAGAGAAGTCAAAATCGATCGAAACAAAACTAATCAGACAAAAATCGTCAGTGGGACTTAACGAAATTATATCTGATTGCATTAAATATCACGGACAATTCTGTGCTGGGTTCATTACTAGTTTTTTTTTTTTTTTTTAATTTGAAGCTAAAAATAACGGACGAATCTGCTTTACCATTTTGATCCTTTCTACTTTCAGATCCTTCTAGATCAATCTTCAAACACTTATCAGGTACATACCGCGTATTCTTATATATATATATATGTATCTATAAATGTGAACGTGTCTGTGTGTCTGTCTGTGTACATTTCTCTACGCAATAACTCTGTCAAATTTAGTATACAGACTCGAAATTTGATGTAGAGGGTACTGAGATTTGGAAAAATATTTGTGATCGATTTTCGGTCAGATATTTGGCTATTAAGAGGTTAAAGTTTAACGATTTGACCTTTGAGAACTCTACCAAACTTCTCCGACAATTTGGGACTCTAAACACTTGAAATTTTAGATATAAGTTCTTTGGACATGTACCTAACTTAATGAGTTGATTTGAGCCCAAAACAATAAATGTTAAAGGGTTATAATATGGATCAAAGTTAAACAATTGCCCCCCCTTTTTTTTTGCTCAGAACATCCGGGCAACGCCGAGCACCCGTGATAGTATATATATATATATATATATATATATATATATATATATATATATATATATATATATATATACATACTAAGTGAACGTGCATTTGTGTGTATGTCTGTGTGTGTGTCTGTATGTGTACATTTCCCTACGCAATAACTTTGTCAATTTTAAGTCTGTAGACTCGAAATTTGATATACAGGGTTCTGAGATTTGGGAAAATCTTTGTGATAGGGTTTCGGCCAGAAATTTGACCTTTGAGAACACTACCAGACTCCTCCGGAAATGTTGTGTCTAAACACTTGAAATTTTAAATATAGGTTCCTTGGACATGTATCTAACTTAATAATATAATCTGACCCCAAAACAATAAATGTTAAGGGGTAATAATAGGGGTCAAAGTTTAAAAAAATTGACCGCTTTTTTTTTTTTCTCACCATACACCCCCAAAAACCCGGGCTGAAATGCTAGTATTTCCTAGAAAGGAGGTCTGACGTTATCTGGGGTTGTATAAGAATCTACAGAACTTCCACAGTTACAATACTTTTATTGTCATCGAAATCTTTAATAGCGCCAAGGTCTCGATGGATGTCTCATTTAATCGCTCACTCTTCATGGTGAACAGGAAAGTCGGTTCTTACGCCTTCCAACAGTCACTTAATTAACTACACATTGTAGTCTACGCTACACTGTAGAGAAATACAATGACTACAATTTAAGTTTAAAAACAAAAGTCAAGTACGATGGCTAAAATGTGCTCGAAACAGAAACCTCCACGTAAAACTACCCCATGTCTCATAAAAGAACTGCCTGTTAATTTTTATATACCGGTTACTTCTACTTGAGCGGCCAAACAATTTCTCAAAGGCACTTGTTGTATTAAGTTTATAAGTGTGTTAACTTTAGTTAAAATCGATGTGCCCCTTCTTTACTCGGATTTTTTTCAATTATCAACACTGACAAGCTATATATATATATATATATATATATATATATATATATATATATATATATATTGTCAGGAGGTGATGAAAAAGTAAAATAAATGCTCGATCGTTGATGTGAGATATGAAGATACAATATTTATTTCAATACTATATATACATAATTCAAAGGCGTACCAGTGGGTTCATTGCGTTAAGATGTTGGATCAAAGTCGCTGATGAATTTGCGCTGATTCTTTCCAACCTCTTATGGTTGATTCAATGCAATAAAAGCACTGGTACGTCTTTGAAATATATATATATATATATATATATATATATATATATATATATATATATATATATATATATATATATCACAATTTCTTTTACAAAACATCCATAGTTCTCGATAGCTGGTTCTGCCATCGGAAAGATTAAAATATTTTAAAAAGTTCATTTATCTGATCCTACTGCATCTAGAGTAAAATTGGTCACCATAATTTTTAAGCATGCCAATTGTCAGAGATAAAAAAGCAAAACAAATAGGTGAAGCATGCATGGGCCCCCGTGAATGCACAGAGAATAAAGCATAAAATATGCTCAAGTTCAGCATTTGGCCCCCATTTAGCCCCAAAAGTCCCCAGGGGACATCAGATCCGGTTGAAAATGAACAAACGGTGCAGTTTTAGGCCTAAGCATATTTAAATTTGAGTTCTGCACTACGCAAAAAAGAAATGGCTTAGTCCATTATCCCCCCACACACACACACATACTATTTATCCCCAAAAGTCGACAAGGGCTTAACATATTTAAATTTGAGTTCAGCACCATGCAAAATTTCAAATAGACATACACAGAAAGTTTTCGACAAATATGCTAAAATAATTCCCAAAATGGTTTGTTTTTATTATCCTTTAAAGAACCCCTGGGTACAACCAATAGTTATCGCGAAGAATAGACAAAAATGATTATATAGAAATCAGTTAGTTAAAACATTACAGAAAGTTTTAAAAAATCCAAGGCATCAATTGTTTTAATAAACACAAAAGTGTCAATTTTAGTCATTTTACCCAAAAGGCACCCCTAGGAAATTTTTCCCGAAAACTCCGTTCTGCTACTTTTTTACTCGGATCATGTTTAATGTTTGTGGAATCATTTCAAAAAATTCTAACTTGTAGTTTTTGAGAAATGTGTTGATAGACGAACTGATGAGAGTGAATTTGCAGGTTCACCCTTCTTTTGTCGGACCAATAAACATTTCATGAACTATATATATATATATATATAAGGAATGTGTTCATAGAGTAAAAATCCAGAGAATCTCACGTGGGTTGGTATATATAATCTCTCTCTCTCTCTCTCTCTCTCTCTCTCTCTCTCTATATATATATATATATATATATATATATATATATATATATATATATATATAAAATATTAATAAATATTTATTCAGACACGTAAATGCTTGGCACTGTTTCCAGCTGTAGTTAATAATAACCAAGATTTCATTAGTCTAAAAGTTTGCTTTTTTTTCTTTGTTCATGGTGAACCAAGAAAAGAAAAAAGAAATTACAAACTTTCAGTTAAGAAACTGAAGGGTATAATGATCCAATTAAAATTAATATCTATCTATCTATCTATCTTCTACGATTATATGAATGCAATTTTGTGTGAGTTAGTCTGTTCCTTATAGACTCCGAAACGGTTGAACAGATTTTTTTTTAATTAAGAAAATTTTAGTGTATACGCCTGGAAGTGATCTTAGTTAAATTGTGTATCAGAATGCCGCCACTAATTACCGATCATCGATCATCAGAACAGTTACTTTAATTTATCGATCATCATTTAAATTATTTTCCATATTGTCGCCTTACAATGATAGTTTAACGGGCCTTGAAAATTCTACTATGGTAAGTTGATAGCGTGTTTTGTTGTTTAACGTGGTCTATAGTTTCAAACTCCGCACGTAAATTTCTTATTTTGTTTTCCGTTAGCTGCAAAAAAAATTTATAAGACTCAAAAATTTACATGTTTCTATTTTTCTTCGTCTTTTTTTTTTTGCATGACGGAGTCCATCGGTGCAAACCCCTTACGTAAATTTGTTATTTTATTTCGTTAACTGGAAAGAAGTTTATATAAAATACTTTTATAAAGATAACAGTTGGTACTATAGAGTGCAACGCAGAATAACATATATTATGAACTACATTACTGCATGGAGGCATGTGAAGCTTCCTCCCGGAAGATTACATGGATGACGATGGCAATAAAAATGTAGGATTGTAAAATATTCGTTGATTCAATCTGGATAACGTCGGGTCTCTCTTCTAGTTTATTATAATGCCGTTTATATATAATAGCAAAGAGTTAAAAAATAATCTATTTTTCGCATTGATTTCGTCTGCATTCTTGCGAGGAGGACAGAATGTGTCCGTTGATGTTAGACATTGGTTGGTTAAGTGGACGGTTTATTAAAAGGAAACTGTGTTGAGAGTCGGAATCTAAGCCTCATTTAAAGTAAATATTTTTTACTTATATAAATTTAAATTATTTATATGAATCTATTTCTTTAATGTTTATAATTTTTCAGAGACACACAGGGTTTAAATAAAACGTGGCTTATGTAGATATATTGGATATGTACACTGCAGTTTGCTATTTATTATACAAGTGCGGGAGGAAATCCAAAACTATTTTATTTAATTATAACCAGCATAGCTTGTAGGTAGTGAATTGTTTCTCGTCTCAGTAAATGTAGCACGAAGCCAAAAGAGTTGTTAATTGGGAGGGGGGGGTGACAGACTTGATGAATATACAAATACCATGAAGCTTATATGTCGCCATTCCCGTGACGTTCTGCATTATCAAACACCTTCTCGCGAAAAAAAAAGAAGATATAATTCATGAAAAGGCACACCTTCAAAATCTGAGTAGCACTATATAATCGTTCCATTATTCGTTACTTTTAAGGTATATGTACCTAGAGGATATTTTAAATAGTACTTTGACGGATAATGCGAAGCCAGTCCTTAAAATTATCGGAGAAGTTTATGATTAAAATGCAACTTTTCTTTTATGTCAACAGTAAGTTTTATTTTCCAAACTAACACAAGTTTAACTTTTGTCATGCTTACTTTCTATCTATTTGTTTAAAATGAGATTTTGTAACTTTCCAAGTGTCCATTGCTTCGGGAAATTCTTGGATTGACCCTGGATTTCCGTCAAAGCTTGAAATTTAAGGGGATACTCATTCATTAAAAATACTAATTTTTGTACTTATGCCTTTTACAGACCCTGATGAAATAAATACACATTACTTAGAAAAACATAATTTACCTGAAGACAAAGAGGGTGCTGTTAACTATTTGGCGCCGTTTAACTAATAATTGAACGTAAAAAAAGATACGCATGAATTAAACAAAAGTTGAATTTTTAGTATTAAAATAACACGGTCTGGTAAATGCATCAACTAAGGTTGCAATAAACGATATAAAAAGATACAGTCGATTTGTATTAAATCCGTAGTTTTCTTTTTGTGTGTGTGTTTTTTTAATACATAAATATCGGTATGTTAAGCTTGGCCAGTCATGCCTTTTATTTCTTCTGGCTATTATAAATAACTACATTATTTACGTTGGACATATTATCGCGTTTGTATATTTTGTTCCGTTTTTTAAAGGAAAGTTGATCGGTTGAATGTTAACGAATATTTCACCGACAGAAATCAAATATCCTGTCGACACTGCCGATGCACAATTGATTTTTGGCTTTTATTTTAAAGTTTGTTATTGGTTTGTTGTGTCACCAGGGAAAATAACATGACGCAGACAAGGAGGCTTGGGTAAGATGATAGATAATTTGTTTTCTATGACAGCAGAAATTCTGTCTAAGTTAAACAAAGTGAAGCTCTATGAATTTAAAGAATAACAAATTGACAAGCCAACAAATATTTTGCAAAGAATAAACAAATTGTACAACCATACACTTGCATACATATTTTCATTATATATATATATATATATATATATATATATATATATATATATAGGTATAGATTTTATTTGAGGAACTTGAACGTACTTTAAGCATTAACAAGGCTTCACAAGCAAACGACACTTCATATTTGTTTCTTATAAAAGCACATATCTTTTTCTTCTTAGTGTTTTCGATAGAGAACAAGAAGGTAAGAATAAATGGTTCTTTAATATGAGACGTGTATCGGTTGTCTATGTTCGCTATATAAATGGCGGCTCTAAAATCTACAGACGGCAGTCCTTCTATTTTAATGGCTGTAAGAATTTTTATTTTATATCGTTGCGGAATATGAAATCCACCGCAGCGAGGTAAAAAAAAAAAAAAAAAACGGATATAGGAGACTTCGTATCCCGACACCACAGCTCACTTCTATCTGAATTACACTTATATGTGGGTTACACTGTACATCGACACAGGCTCTAATTTGGGACCAGAGAAAATCTCTCTTATATAGGTTCCTCTTACATTCGGGCATCTTATATGCGGGTTATACAACACTATTTTTTTTTATAACCCTATAAACTTCGAATTAACTTTTATGTCTTAATATGTTAATTTGACGGAGTAACGTACAACACAGCACTAACAGAGTGTAATGCAAATGGGTATTATATTAAAAAAATAACATCTCTAGCTGAATAATCCCATCAATTTATTTTTGCGGACTATTATCCTCATCTTTTCTTTGTTGTTGTTTCACGACGTTTCGGTCAACTATTCCTCTCGCCTTCGTCAGGTGGTAACCGCGACCAGATAGGAACTCCGAATCTCCTAACTACATTCTCAGCAATTACGGCCTTCCATAGTTGTTGTCGTCTCACCATGTTTTTGGCCAAGTAAGCCTCTGGCCGGCTTTGGGTAGGAGTGAAACCGCTATCTTCAGACAATGCTCACCTGGAACCGTAACGTCGTGAAACAACAACTAACATGAGGATAATAGTCCCCAATAAATAAATAATACTCATCTCAATAATGAATTCCAATAAAGTAATAGATAGTCTCCGAGACGTTAAGCAAACTCCAGCATTGTCTCATCTCTAAAATGGTTCATCACTGTAATTCTTTTTAAGAAATTTAACGGAATATATTCGAACTTTAATTTTTTTTAACACCGATATACAGCAGAAGATTCTAGATGCTTAGAAAATGTTGACTCTAATAGATTCTGTTAGTACTCCGCTTACGTTTTGAATTCCCTCTTACTCTGTTTAAACAACTACATATACAGATACCAAAGTAATTAAATTATAAGGAAATGTCTGATTTCTGAACTCCTTATTACGTATGTCCCTTAAGTCTGCTCCCTATGCCTTTTCTGGATATTTGTACATTTTAAAAGACATTAAAAAAATGAAAATATCGAAAAAAGGGTATATTGTACGTATCCGTTTTGAACTGATGATCTCCCCCAAAAAAACATTTCACTTAATTTGATCGAGTAGGTTTTTTTTTTTTTTTTTTACAGCGGGAAAACACGTTTATATGGTAGCACGTTGAAAGCAGACATCTTGGAATTTAAAAAAATTCTTTGGATGTTAGAAACGACACAGGGAGATAACTCAGTTTAAAGTGCCGCCCCACTCTCATCTTTAATACTAGCTTTTCTTCCTAAAAATCCAAACTTTTGCTTGGTATCAAAACAAATTGTTTTTTCGCTGTAAAGAAAATATTACTTGATCAAATTAAGTGAAATTTTTTTTCGGAGAACTTCATTCCATGACGGATAAGTGAAATTTAAACTTTTTTTCGATATTTTCATTTTTTTTTAATGTCTTGATTAAACTGTACAAGTACCCTTTTGTGCTTCACTGGTGCTGTCTTTTCTGGATGAATAGATGTAAAAACAAAACATAACTATAAAGATGGTTGATTTGTCGTTCAAAGTTCAAATCTACTTCATAAATGTAGCTTATATTTATTCTTTTTTCTTTAAACCGGTTTTCTAAGAAAATGGTTTGCTTTCTGTATTTAGTTCCAATGTCCTAATCAATCATTGACTGCATAATATAATAGTGACTCGCAAATGTTTAATCATTTTTATCTCCCCAAATTTGGTCATAACTTCATAATATCTTAAACTTATTTTACTGAAGATCTATTTTTTGTGACGCGTCGCTCATATGATATTTATCCAGGAGTGTATTAAAATATAATTTTCAATATAATAATATATTAAGTTAACTATCAATACACAAGTCCTGCGTTTTTTTTTTGTTTTTTTTTTTGGTTTTTTGTTACTTAAGTGTGAAGCAAACTTTTACACGAAAGTTTCGTAATGACAGGAAGTCGACGTGGTGGATTTGGGCTGCTGAATGCCGATGTGAACAGCTGTATTTTTCTGCAATTGTAACACTACGGGATATGATGTACAATCAGCTCGAGGAATCGTTTGACAAAAGTGATTAAATCGACGAGTAAATAGTCGAGTTGTTTTTAATTTAATGATGGAATTATATTTCGAACTGAGGTTAAACAAACGGTGGCAACAAAAAGAATGATTAACGATTAAACTTAAACATTACACATGCATTTACTACTGCTATTACTATAGCGTCATGACAATAATTTGTACGATGTTATAGATCCTTGCCCTACATCGTAGTTTGAATTTAATTCAACTAGTATGAATTTCGAGAGTGTTTCAGCATGGCTTGGTGACGAACAGAATTTTATTCAGTGACCAAGTGAAATTAGGCCATCACAGTTCAGAGGTTAGCTTCATAACCTAAACAGTCACAGGTGTTGATTACATAGAAAAATAAGATCACGTTTTGCAGGATTGAAACACGATACATAAAGTTTTGCATCAATTAAGCCAGAGAGCGTACGTATCCAAGTACGTTAGGATCAAAGAGAATAATCGCGAGATTGCCGGATTGTGACAAATTCTTCATTTAGGTAAGAAATTTAAGCAAGACAGAATTAATTGTAGTTTCTTTTTATTTTATAAAGGTAAAAGTCAATTTTAGTATTCTTTAAAAGGATTCATTTTTGGTCACTCTAGGTAATGTATCTGATGCAATATGAGTCAAAATCTTCAACAAATCTCTTGGGTTTTCATGCATGACGTTTATTCGTCTAGACAGACAGATCAAACCCCTGGACGCTAAAAGATACACATTGACGGTTTGCACAGAAAAAGCGACGATGAAAAGAATGGAGCCAGACCTATCTATGTCCAAATGTTTTATTTAATTGAATTCTGTTTCTTGAGCACTCCTCGGTGATAACGCATAATTACGCGTGTATGAAGTGAAGATTATATGCAGTCGACGTGTTCCCATCGTACAACATTGTTAGCATCTGTTGAAAAAATTGTTGATTATTAAAATATTACAGTGACAGCGTCTTCCGCTCCGTCTTAATATTGATTCTTTTTATTTATTTTAAATAGGTTTATATCGGTTTATTAGGAAAATCATTGTCCGAGTTTGTTTGTTTTTTTTTTTTTTCAAATAAATGCTAAACATAGTTTCAGATGTCAGTCAATTAGCGGCCGAATGTCTGTTACTTCCTATCTGTTTTCAACGTTTGACATATGCTTTAAGGCAAATTAATATAAACCAAATGCAATAAATTTATAGACATTGTTAAACAGAAAAATGAGTGAATCTTTCTACTTTTCTAAAATATATTTTACTAACGACATAATCCCCTACACATATAAAAGTATAACACGTTCTAAGCTTGAGTACTATCATCAATTCCATGGACATGCTACCTATAGTTACGTTTTCAGCCTTGACAGAATAGAGATTGGAATCTTCGAGAAATGTCCTCTTAACTACTCTACAATTTCTTTCTCATTTAAAAAGGTATCTATTCTTTCTCTACACTATCTTTATCTTTTGTTTGGTTCACTATTGATCCTTACTCTATGATTCTTTATTACAAAACGTTAATAAAACCTCATCTATCTACAACAACTGTAAATGAATTTATTTTATTCTGTATAGCTAAAATGAAACGAAACTTCCACGAGAAAAGTTATTTTAAGCTACTCGGATGTGCGACACAGTACCAGCGGGGTGCTTCACAGCTGGTTATAACATGGCCGTTTGCAAGTTCAGTATTCATAAAGACCCTGAGCCGCCTGCTAAAAAAAAATCAGACAAGTTTTAGCAGTCTTGAACAATATTCACAATACTGTTTTCATGTTCACCCAGGACTCTATAACACTGAATTTTAGTATGAATTTTAAGAGCCTAAAACACATTTTGTTTTCTAAATGGATAATCTTACTACTTATCACTATATATCATGACATATTATTACTATATTTGCATATGTGTGTGTATATGCGTGGTTGTGTTTATAATATATATGTGTGTATTTGTGTGTTTATGTGTATATACAGTTGTGCCCGATATTATTCATACCCCCCTTGAAAATTGAGTTTATTAGGTGTAACTTTTGTAAGAATTTATTGTTTACGTCCATATTGATACATATTCTTAATAAACCTCTTCTGATCATTTTCGTCATTTTAAAATCTCGGGATACTTGTAATAAAAGAAATATACAGCTATTTATAAAATCTGCAATGTTCAAAAATAATCATACCCCCTTATTTTTTCAGTATTAATCGAGTTTCTGACTGTTTGTTTTCTGTTTGATTCTTATTTTGAATGCTTTTATACAACCTTTGATTAATTTCATTTCGTTTTTTGCATTTTTCAGAAATTAAAATGATATCAACTGAAAACCAATAAAAGAATAAAAATTATTAGAATGGGGAAGAAAAAAGAGCTTAGTAATGATCTTAGGACTAAAATTGTGAATTCACATAAGGATGGTTTAGGTTACAAGTCAATTTTCAAGAAATTTGAGGTCCCTACAGCAACAGTACAGAGCATCATCAAAAAATTCCAGAGCCACCACACAACAAACAACTTGATTGGTAGAGGAAGAAAAAGGAAACTGTCTGGTAGAGCCACCAGGAATATTGTAAGAAGTGTTAATGCAAATCCAACCACCACTAATAAGGACATTTTAGAAAATCTGGAGTCTTCTGGCATAAAAATATCAAGGCAAACATTGCAAAGGACTCTGCATGAAAATGGTCTGAAAGGAAGAAGACCAAGAAGGACTCCATTGCACACCGGAAAACACCTTGCAGCACGTCTAAAGTTTGCTAGGACCCATGTGAATTCTCCAGAGTCCGTTTTCTCAAGTATTTTGTGGACTGACGAAACAAAAATTGAATTGTTTGGCCATATGGATGCTTCTTACGTTTGAAGGAAGAAAGGAGAAGCTTACAACCCAAAGAACACCATACCCACGGTGAAACATGGTGGTGGTAGCCTAATGTTTTGGGGCTCCTTTTCGGCTAGTGGTCCAGGTAGTTTGGTCAAGATAGATGGAACCATGAAGAAGGAGCAATATTTGGAGATACTCAAGAAAAACATTAGACAGGATGCGGAGAAGCTCCATTTAGGACCAAACTGGGTCCTTCAACAGGATAATGATCCAAAACATACTGCCAAAATAGTCAAGAAATGGTTTGAGGATAATCAAATTAATGTTTTGAAATGGCCTAGCCAGAGTCCCGACCTGAACCCTATCGAACACCTCTGGCACATATTGAAAACTGAGGTTAAAAAGCGGAAACCTAGAAATTTGAGGGATTTGGAGAACTACTGCATTGAAGAATGGTCAAAAATCAGTGTTGATGCTTGTAAAAACCTTGTTGATAAATATCCCAAACGGTTACAGGCAGTTATTAAGAATAAAGGGCATGCTATTGACTATTAGTAAGAGAGGTATGAATAATTTTGAACTAGTGCCATTATTGTTTTTCTTTGTATAATGTTTCAAACTTGCATAATTTATTTATTTGTTGAGTTTAAATTAAATGCTTATGCTTGATTTATTGTTTGAAATCCCTTTAATATTGTCTACCTTCTGGTTTGAGCAATATTCTTATAGCAATCTCAAAGATCCGAGGGGTATGAATAATATCGGGCACAAGTGTATGTATATCGCAGCTGTTGGTGTATAAATAAACAATCAAATCGAGCAATTTAAAAGTAGAAGTCTAAATATTTATATAAAATAGACAGTTGAATATCTTGTTTGTAGGCGCAGATCCCAGGGGCCGGAGGATAGAATTGCTGGCTATCAACTAGGTAGGTGCATGTTCGACTCTTGAACATGAATAATAGAAGTAGAACTATCTACCTTTATGCACTAAATATTAAGTACATATCGAAATCCCGTATAGATTACAAGGTTTAACACGATGTACGTATCTGAAGATGGTTCTAGATAATTAAGCAAAAATTTCATGAGAATAACGTCGGAGATTTAAAAATGAATAGGTTTGAATAATATAAATTAACTGCAAGGGAAGGAAATTATTAGATCATCGTAAGTATGGAATCATATAAAGTCGATATTTTACCATTTTTACAAGTGTGGCCCTGAAGAATTCAGAATACAATTTGAAAATCAACAGCAATCTCAATTGTTCAGGGACACAATTGTTTCTCTTGATTTTGTAAAGTAATTTTTCTTGTAAGCGAACGGACACGTTTTCATAGCAAGCAAGTACACTGGTCAGCACTTAGGATTTTCGTGAAAATTACTGCGCAAATGTTCCCTTTTTTTCGTTCGGTATATCTCATACATGTTATTTGTCATGGAAACATTACTTCCTTAAAAATAACTAAATCCAATACAAAACGAGACAGACACCGTCTGAAAATTGCGAAGATTTCACAAAAATGTTGTATATATTCTTTATATAACATTGCAGAACGTGGTGTATTAAGCAGCAAGCCAAAAAGATTCCTAATTTCCTTGTAAACGCTCTAATGTCAAGATTGGTCATTGGTATTAAACTCTGTTCGTATTTTATACTATATCCGGTGAAATTTCTAGATTACTTCTATTCAGTGAACTACTTTCTCTATATATCTGCTAGCAAGTAATGAACTATGCATGAGTAATACAACAATAAGAAAAGATCGATAATTCGAAATATCAAACAAGCCGCCTATGAATCCTAATTTTTGTTACATAAATTATTTAAAAATACAAATTATCTTTCTATATAAATAAAAGAGTACTATATGTGTG
Organism: Euprymna scolopes; assembly: GCF_053919585.1. Lineage (NCBI taxonomy): Eukaryota > Metazoa > Mollusca > Cephalopoda > Sepiida > Sepiolidae > Euprymna > Euprymna scolopes. Next base: position 89,475,727 of record NC_136491.1, read on the forward strand.
TATGCATGTCTCTGTACATATTTAACCGATGAACTCTTAAACTAATAGCCACATAACATTGAAATTAACAGGAAATAATAATCATACCCTAAAGATGATTTATAACGAATAAAATATCTGTTTAAATCGAAGAATAACGTCTATAGAAGTCGGCACATTCAAACGCAAAACGTTATTTTCAATTTTTCGACATTTTTATTTCGTTCTGTACATGGCTAAATTCAATTCATTTCTTGAAGTCTTTTAATGGCATATCTCTCTTATCTATCCATCCGTAACTGCATCGGTAAGGAACGCGGTTGAAGCACTAAATGGATTGTCTTTGATGTTTGGTTATTACACTTAAAACATTTTTAAAACTTTAGAAATGGGTACAATATGATATTAAATAGAGAATTGGCTCCGTAATAAATACAAAATCGGCATGGTATAAAACATTATTCAAGCGAAGTTGACAACCCAGCATATTGCGCGCTCCCTATTAGTTCCAAATAAAAAAGAAAATATTCTTCTGAAACAAAATCAAAACATCTATCTGAATAATTTTTTCAATTTTTAAAGAATTTATTTAAAATCAAGATTGTTACAAAACATTTTCTGGTTATCTTAAACACATTTTTATTAGTTATCTTTAAGCAAAGCAGACTTATTTAATATCCAAACCTAATTTTGATTTAACACAATTATTTGCGGACTTCGATGCGGAAGTCTTTCTCGTTTGTCGCATGTATCGAAATAATATTTTCGCTCTAAAATAAAATATGATTCCAGCCGAACACTAACCTATTTTGTATTGATTATATTTTAAAGTTAAACAAATTGGATTCATCGAATTCTGTAATGGGATTCTTATGCAACATTGTCGTGATAAAATCGCAATAATTATTTCAAATCTTTTTATTTCCTTCGATATTTTCCATCTATAATCTAATTAACACTCTATAGAGTTGAGACATAATCGATTTCTCTTCGACTTAAGAAGTTGGGCAGCCTATATATCGTTTTGTGACCAACTAATTAGGCGAGAGGTGACGACATTAACCAAATAGTGTTCAAACCACGTGAATAGATTGCCCAACATAAGAGCTGTTTTGCGTTTAATATAGTGATTTAGGGGGGATCATTATACTATTTTATAGGCAACTTAAACCTTACTTAATAGTAAGCGTTAGATATTGTGCAAGCCTAAAATAGCGATTGGTCTTTGTCAGAAACCTCACTTGAAATATAATTAAAGGACAAATTAAGGAAAGCTTGCAAATACTTTCGTAAATGTCGAACAAACTATCGTGCTTTTGAATAATTTTGGTTATTCTTCATTAAAATTCTATGTTCATGATCCAAACAAGAAAAAATCGATTCGTTAACTCGTGCTCACGGTTTTTTGTTTTTTTGTTTTTTTCACATTGGCGAGGGCAGCTATTTACTAATACTTTAAGGTCCATAGTTTATATATTTTTGTACCACCATTTTGTTTGGATTTTGAAGAAAACAACAAAGTAGACTATAAACCCTGGATACGGTTGCCCTAGGAGTGTTTTTTTTTTTTTTTTTCAGGTTATGCTGTGGAATGCGATGCTTTTTTCAGGCCCCTGGTTACGTTAATCACCCCACCTTACGGTGGTATTTACAATGTTTTTTTTTTTTTATTATATACATGTGTATTATATACTGTACTACATATCGTTACTAATGTTTATTGCCGTATCCCGGAGTTCTACTGTATATACCATCTATTATATAAATCTCACCTGTCTGTTTAAATGTGTGTATGTATGTATGTTTGCATGCTTGCTTAAAACTTTCGACAGCAACACCGGATTTTCAGGATATCAGTATAATTTTGAAGCTCGACGCTTCTGAGGACAAATATCGAAAAATATGCTTCAAACATTAATTCCATCACCACAACTGAACACTTTTATACAGGAAGGGGTCGCTTTTTTTCGCCGATTAAGTTATCCCCTTCTTATAGGTCGACTAGCCTTAATTTAAACATTCCTTACTTCCGGTTTGGCGATGAGCGCAACAGCAAAGACGTCTACTTTTCCCGTTCTTTTCCTCCTTCGCTACGGGTTCAGGCCTCCCTGCCTACTACCACCATTTTTTTTTTTTTTTTTTGCTCAGCGCACATCTCTAAACTCCCGGGCAACGCCGGCACCCAGGCTAGTATTAGCTAAAAACACTAGCGTCTGAGTTTTATTGGCAATAGGAAATCAATGTTTGCATATATTATTTCTAAAAACGAAACATTCAACTCAACTTTCAGTGAAGATATAAAATGAGGCTAAAACATTCCCTCCCCAACTAATATCTAACAGATACATTTCTTAATATTGACGTTATTATATAGACTTCTGTTCTGAAGATAGGGGTGGGTGAAACTTTATTAAATATTCAGTTGCTACAACTTAAACTTTATTTATAAATATAATATATACGGTTTTAGATATTCGAGTACTACTCTGAGCGTGTTTTACTGAGTCGAGTGGTCTTCCTTTGTTCGTAAGAATAGACTTTCGAATACAATCGAACATGATTGTTAAGGCTTTTGATTGGATAGAAATGTTTAATTAAAACATATTTTCTGGACAGACGATTATTTGAGAGACGAATGGTTTTATACTCTAGTTAAACTTAATCAATTTCTACTTTATATTTTTGCTACATGAGGATTATTATTATTATTATTATTGTTGTTATAATAATAATAATAATAATGATAATAATAATAATGTTATCATTATTATTATTAATAATAATAATAATAATAATAGCAATAAAGGCTGCTCTCGTATATTTATCAACTCTCTCCACGATGTAGGGTCGGAGCTGCTGATGTTGCATGGACTCTTGTTTGAAAGATACAAGTAGATGTTCAGTCCGGTTATTTATTTGCTTCCCCACTTAGTAAATTAGGCACGAGGCCGTTTTTTAATGTGGAGAGTGAAGGGGAGGGGGACAGTTCCCCCGAGAGGGAACTGGATTGTGATAATTGGTATGAAGGATTTCCCCGACAGTGACCAATAACTGATTGCCCAAGAGCAATGGTCTTATGTGTAGCGTTTCCCCCACATATCGTCTTTGAGATTCATGCCCAGCCTCCGCAGGGGCCGGGCGAAGCTTATGGATGTTCAGTCCGGCAGACTGGGCCATTTCGGTTGATTTTATCTGTCTTTCTATGTATTAGTTCTGAACAGTTATAGAATGTCAACTGCTCTTTTAGAGGAATAGTTTGTTAAATGCTTGGGGCGGCCTTAGCACTGTTAAATCCATCTATATATATATATATATATATATATATATATATATATATATATATATATATATAAAAGTGAAAGTGTCTGTGTGTGTATGTGTCTGTGTACATTTCCATACGCAATAACTTTGTCAAGTTTTAGTCTATAGACTCGGAATTTGATATACAGGGTACTGAGATTTAGGAAAATCGATGCGACCGGATTTTGGCCAGAAATTTGCCGATTAAGGGGTCAAAGTCCAACGATTTGACTTTTGAGAACTCTACCAAACTCTCCCGACAATTTTCGGTCTAAACACTTGAAATTTTAGATATAGGTCCTTCGACATGAATCTAACTTAATAACTTGATTTGAATCCAAAACAATAAATTTTAAGGCGTCATAATAGGGGTGAAATTTAAAAAATTGACCGCTTTTTTTTTCGCTCAACATACACCTCTAAATACCTGAGCAACGCCGGGCACAAATACTAGTATATATATATATATATATATATATATATATATATATATATATATATATATAAGTGAACGTGTCCGTGGGTCTGTCTGTCTATCTGTACATTTCCCTACGAAATAACTCTGTCAATTTTTAGTCTACAGACTCGAAATTTGATATATCGGGTACTGACATTTGGGAAAATGGATGTGATCGGGTTTAGGCCAGAAATGTGGCTGTTAATGGGTAAAAGTTCAACAGTTTGATTTTTGAGAACTCTTCCAAACTCCTCCGAAAATTTTGAGTCTAAACACTTGAAACTTTAGATATAGGTTCCTTGGACATGGGTCTAACATAATAACGTGATTTGAGCCCCCAAAAAATAAATATTAAGGGGTCATAATAAGGGTCAAAATTTAAAATTAATTGGCATTCAACTTCATGGGCAGTTGTTTATTACTAGGGCGAGGACAACAACATATTCTTTTCATTGTTTTGACATCTTATATGCTTTAATATTGTGTTCTGGTCTGCGATTGATTAACTGTGTCGGATATATACTCGAGAGTAAAAACAATGAAGAAGAATATGCCCTTGTCAGAGCCCTGCTTATTACTCTCCAACTTCCAGCCTTCTGCTACATCTTCCTGAGATGCTAAGGACGTACAAATGCAGCTCTCTTCACGATAAGTGCGCGCGTACTCTTAATCGAATAATCTCAGATTGTTATTGCCATTTAACATATTTAGGAAATATTAAATGACAGCAAAGAAGTATAAAGCGAACTGCGGAAATATATGTATAAAATGAAAATGGACGATATTTTTATCCGAAAATGGATACAAATGGGCAAGTGAATTGGCGAGAAATGTATTTTTCCACCAATTTCTCTCCAAAACTTATATTAATTCTTACACAATTATTTAATAACTATTCTTCATCTGTGCTATAATCGGAACAACACTTTCGATTCATGTGTTAGCTTATTTAATCGTAATAGTTAATAGGTAAAGTACCAATTAATTTTAATCAAATGTTGCAACCATTTATACGCCATTGTTTATGAAATTCCGCATTATTTTAAAAAGTACTTTTTTGCTGATGTTTAAATTTTACTTATTGTATTTAGCATTCATGTTCTGGCATTCTTTGAAATAGTTATTACGATACGTTGTTTTTTTTTATTTCGTTTAATTTTGTAATCGGATTCTTTTATCTCCTTTGTTCTCGTGATTCGTAGCTTAATTCTTTTCAACATATTTTTAATTAGCTTGCATCTGTGTCGAACTTTATCGATGCGTTTTCTCTCCAGCGTTCTATTCGTCTTTGTAAATTCCAAAACCGAAAAAAAAATACAAAATACTCAGACTTTATTTATATCTACATCGACAAATTGCTAATAGTATTATGCGAAATGAAACGTAAATAAATGGAATACCAATTTCACATTAAAAATATACAAAGGTTATTTCATAGATGGGACTCAATATCGTCTCGAATTCTTCGCATTATCATTTACGGAATATTCCTTAAATAAGCGAGCCGTCGCCGATCAGTCATTTAGTACCCATATTACATGCACAACCATCTTCATTTTAGCCTTAAGGTTTTGATCAATCCCCCCTCCCCAACAAAAAAGAAGGGGGGCTGTAAAGTCACCCTTGTCAGTTCGTCTGTACGCATTTATCTCAATTGCTACACCTTGGAATTTTTTGAAATTTTGCACAAACATTAAACATGATATGAGTAAAAAAAAACGTGACGGAACAGATTTTCCTGGAAAACTCCGGTTGCACCCCTAGGGATGTCTTTCTGGTTAAAATGGCTAAAATTGGCACTTTTGTATTCATTAAAAGAAATGATGCCTTGGATTTTTATAAAACTTTCTGAAAAAGTTGTGTAAAAGAGTATTTGCGTACTTATTTATTATTACTTATTTATTACTGCTAAGCATTTCTGTTACTAATCGTTTGCTGTTACAGTTTCTTGTTACGAGTACTTTTACTTTTCGTTTACTTTTACGGGTCTGTGTGTTAATCACTGTTCTTACATATACGTGTGTGGGTGTGTATGCTTTTACGTATCTCACGTGCAGTTCACAGTTATATGGGTGTGTGGGCGTGTGTTCTTATGCTTACAGTTTCTTTTGCCTTGGAAGGTTTCCGACACGTCTATGCGCAATGTAATGTGAACATACCTGCCTGTCTTGGCGAGCGGATGATATCTTCTGGTCGCTGGTCTGCCATCTTGTTGGAGTGGTCGCTACATATAGATTCATTAATGAACAACAAGATAGGATTTTAAGCTTCAATCTTTTATTCAAGGCAAGCGTATCATCTCGGATCCTGAATGTCGGGAGGGACCATATTTCCCGTCTGCTGCATCTGCTGCCTAGACCAACTTACTCTATGTGGTCGTCAACCGGAAGGCTACGACCACAATTCCCGTGTCACTCCTTAATTTCCGGTAATCTAATCTAGGTCATTAAAGGTGACTTGGTATGATGCCTGTACAAACATAACCTCTTCTGACCCTGCTAAATCGCTGACGGCAAATCAAAATATACTTATATCTTTCTATTTCTAAACTACCTATGTAGCATTTAATCTGGGAGTCCCAATACTACAATTGTAACTAACTGATTTCTATATAATTTTGTTTTTCTATACTTTGCTCTTGGATGTACACCAGGGGGCTGTTTTAGGGCTAATAAAAACACTCTTATTTTGGGACTATTTTACCATATTTGTCCAATATTTTCCGTGTATGTCTATTTAGCAGTTTTGCATGGTACTCAACTCAAATTTTAATATGTTAAGGCCTGGGTACTTTGGATGCTAAATAGGGGGAGACAAATGAGGGATTTAGTTATTTCTTTTTTTTTTTTCATGGTGCAGAACTCAAATGTGCATATGTTAAGGCTTAAAACTGCACCGTTTGTTTATTTTCGCCAGGGTTTCACGTCCGCTGGGAAATTTTGGGAATAAACAGAGAGGGTCATATGCTGAACTTAGTCATTTTTTATGCCTCGTACACTAACGGGGGGAACATGTATGCTTCACTTGTTTTTGTTTTTTGTAACGTGATCCCAGGAACTAACGTGTTGTAGCCTCACTCCTGAATAGACAAAGAATAAGGAAGAACTCCAATTGGCTTTTTTGTTGGACTGCGACATGTATTGCCCCATTCTCTCATTGCTCCAATATCCCTGACCTGATCATTTTCTTGAGCGTCTTCTCGAACGTCATCCACACTTAACGTGATCATCGTCTCAACCGTGCGCTTTCCTTTATATTTTTTTCTTATCATGAAGTTATTTTGCTCGGGCGTCAATATTTATTATATAGCAGTCTGCGCTATGTTACATATCTATGCAATGAAAGGGTTTATTAACTTTTTTTAAATCTTTTGACGAATCCACTTTATTTATTTTTAACAAGGCTTTCCGAATTTGTTTTCCTCAGACGATTGTTTGAACTCTCACCTAAACTCTTAGTCCTCTATCAGCAAAGGTAAATTAATTTTGTATTTGCATTCGTGTGATTTTAGTGTCGTCTGCTTTTCTACCACATTGTAATCGTAAATTGCTTCAGGAATTTTTATTTTTTTCCGTAAATGGCAATCAGAAACATTCGACCCGACATAAATCATTAGCTATGAGTTTTAAAGAGTCGTCAACATGACGAGTCTCAATATAAATATTTACGTGTATCTGTTTGTGTTGTCTAGTGGATAAATTGTTCCTTGTGTCTGCGCGTATATATCTCAATTTATTTCCAAATAATGTTCGCTCTCTTGTACCTATAAGTGTTTATCTAACAGATGGCTGAATGTGTGCGGGTGTTTACACACAAAATACAGTGCATCGTTTCTTTGTTGCATAAATCTTCAATTGGATGTGCTAAGATAAGACACATATCTGTTATTTTCTTCGTTTTTTCACAGTTGCAAAGTAATTTTTTCTGGAGAAAACCGCCATAACGCGAAATTAATATAGCCTTATTTCATTTAATTCTAATTTCGCCGGGTGCCTAGAGTCCTGTTCTTTAAGTTTAACTGCCCAATCGAATCTCTCTGGAGTATACATAGAAAAGAATAATGAATAGATGTTATATATATATATATATATATATATATATATATATATATATATATATATATATATATATATATTTAAAACCTATTCGTTATTCTATTCTCTGATGTCACAAATCAAGTCCATTGTTTATTCAATTTATTATCGTTTTGAAAACTAAAATTCCGAAATCTCATTATGAAAGTTTAACTGTAAATATGAGTTTTAACTGCTGAAACATTTAACCCGGTAATCGTCTATTGCGACTTTTTTTAGAGACCTTCCCTTTTGTTAAAATATTATCTATTGAATATTTCATATTGACAATCGCAGTGTTATCACTAGGGCTATGACAACAGTATATTCTTTTCCTCGTTTTGATTCCCAGGTATATATCCATTGATATCTTATGTTTTTTTTTTTATGTAGAGTGATGCGGTTTTCGGTTTATTGTGTCTAACTGTGTTGGATATGTACTCGAATCAAAACAATGGAAAGAATATACTGGTGCCCTAGTCCTAGCGATCACCTCCTTCACTTGGGTCAACCAACATGTTTCTGAGGGCAAATATCTCGCATAGGATCACCAAGAAAATTGCATAAAGGGAAAATGAACATAGTGTTTTCTTCATTTCTTGCGCTGGGGTAACCTTCTTTATTTCTGTTTTTTCTACATAAACGAATGCGAATATCTATTTAAGTATTACAGACTTAAATGCTTATCCTTCTTTATAGTACAAACTATTTTAAACAAGTACAGAAAATTCTCGTTCTGAGAGCAACGGAATTCTTCATCGCATCGTGGGGTGAGCGGGTAGTTTTGAACAGTAACGATCACGAGTGGAACAGCTGATTAGAGAATTAACGTTGAACATTTTGGAGTAAATAGCATCTCTAACTTTGCTGTTAGGTAAATGAATATTAAAAAATGGTTTCATGAAAAATAGAACATATCCATATTAATGTTTTTTTGTGACTTGCAAGCGGTCGGAAAATACGCGTAATGAGCCCAATATATATATAACAATGATTTAAAAAGTTAAAAAAAAAATTACTCGGTCGCCACCACCGAGAATTGAAATAAAAACGTTTACCTTGCGATTTATTTTTAATTTGGTGTAAATTTCTGACCTATGAAGACATGTTCGCTGCGAGGTTAAAAATGAAAATATGAACCGATAGCTGTTTGGTTACGCATGCATATTCGCAATGCCGTCGTTCGACCCTGACCTTGTAAATTCGATTATTTTTAATTTTCACACTTTTGCACCAAATTTTCCGCGGGTAAAACCCAAGTATAAAATTTAGCATAGTTTTGCATAACTTATATATTAAGTTTCATGTCTGCAGACCAAAACCTGGCAGGAGTTCGGAAAGCAATATTTCTTAAACAAATATATATGCGTATACATAAATATATATTGAAAGAAATATTGATATTGTGTTTACTATAAACGTTTTACGCAACTATTACGCAATATTAAATCATATAAACTATCTGCATCAATATAATCAAACGTAATAATTAAGTAGAGATGATTCTTCCATTAGAAAACCGAAAAAAACTAATAGCGAATTAATATAAATGAAAGTTTAAAAGAATATGCAAATTAGCTAGAGCTTTTGCAGATGAATACAATTCAACAACTCGTATATAACAACGTTGTATTTCCTTTTTAAATTTACAATTGGGTTTTTAATATGAATATAAATACACATAAAATATAACTAAATTTATGAGTATAAATTAAAGGAAAAGAACTAAACTTTATATTGCAGTCCATGATTTTAAAATTCTGAAAAAGACAAAGAAATTTGACACAAAGTAAAAAAAAAAAATGATGAAATTTTATATATTAATCTTAATTTTGTGTCTCACGCTTACATCTTTTTCTTCCGAGTAATTGCCTTCCACTTCTTTTATTTTACCAAAAATTTTTCATAAGTTGTTGTTTCTGTTTCAATTAAAGCTTATGGCACTCAATTCATCTATTTTTTATGAATAATTTTCCTAAGAATTCTTCAGTTTTGGTTTCGGTTTCGATTAACGGTGAAGAAACTCAAGTTATATATATATATATATATATATATATATACTACTTCATTTACTCACATAAAAGTAATATAAAAAAGTATAAATTAATGCGTAAACTTTAAGTATTTACTTCAACAATGCTCAATACGTAGGTAGAGCTAGTAAGTAAGTTATAAAATATATATGCCGATTAAGCTACACTGAATATTCAGCGTAAGCCTAGAGTGATTGAAACGCGGAATATTCAGTATAGCTTAATCGCCATATATATTTTATAACTTATATAATCATTTTTTAATTAACAGCTTCATAATATATAAGAATCGATAGAAAATTAATTCTCTTATAATATATACAAAATGTACATAAATTAAAATATATGTTTGAAGCGTATTTTACGATCGGGCTCGCCTGGTGTCTTTTCGAACTTAGATAATTTTACATTGTTAACAAAAGAGCTACAATAATATCATGGCGTTTTCATTTACGTTGAACATCCACAGAATGACAACATCAATATAATACATATAGAATGTTCGTTGTGGGGTTTCCACAGATCCCGCTAGTATTCTTTAAAAAATTAGTTAAAAGAAAGTTGACACAATAATTGTTACACATGTCTTGAATTAATTTAGGGGTGTCAATTGAAGCAAACCTTAATAATACGAACGGGGGTTTAATGTTGTGTTTAATTTCGATGCTGGCTATCAGTGACTGTTCGGCCATTTCTAGTTTGTTTTGTAAATCATAATCGGACAAAAGTTAGATCGATAACGAGTTTCACTTAGAAAGGTAGCGAATAAACATAAGGAATAAATAATGATTAACCATACCTACGTTGTCACAGATAAAGTCTGATGAATTAAACCGTCACAAAATAGACTAAAGTGTGTTAATGAACACAGCGATACTTTCATTTTTTTAGTTCGGTATTAGATTTTAGAAATTTTTTTTTACAAATGTTGAAATTCAAATGCTTAATAGATACAATAAAATTTTAAGTAATTCAGAACAAAAACTTTAATCAAATATAAAAATATTTTAACAAACGTTGGTGCTTATGCATCGATGTTTCCGCGCTATCATAAATAATATTTTCAAGTTAAAATAATTTTTTACAATATATTTGTTTATTGAATTGTTTGGTGATAGTACAGAACAGTCACCTACCCGTCGTATGTTAAGAATGGATTTCTTCATAATGACATTATTATTTCAGAGCGGTGATATAGATGCATACGTACCCAAATGTTTTTGGAATCGGTTGGGGTGCTATCAGAACGTAATCGTTTTCAAAATTACACTCGTCGTGTTTTACATTCACAGCCCTTTAAAAATTCAATTGATTAATTTAATTCGCTTGATTAATTTAATTCATGATTAAGAATAATAAAACTGTAAAACGATAAACCAATGCAAGAAACATGTTAACACTGTTCCCGCGTTTCCTCTCTATTCGAAGTAAATAATTTCAAGTGTATATTTCGCTGTTTTTGTTGGAATGTCTGTGACGTTGCTTTTATGTGTGGTAAATAATAACAACGAAGTTATTTCGTATTCGTGACGTTTTGCTAATATACATTGTAGCACGAGAAAGTGGTGACAAATTGGATTCCGCTGAAGAAATACAACGGTAGTCGTGCATTTTACCAACTGGCTGTGTCTTTCTGTCTTCTTTGATTTCTTTTCCCCCGATTTCTTTCACTTTTCTCTCTTTACATTTTCCGTTTTAATCTGCGACTATATTCATTATGCAAGTAATAAATTCACTATAAAGACGTTCATATATAAAATTTTAAAAAACTAACTAATTTCTTCTTTATTTCATTTAGGACTTTTACAACTGCTCCAATAGGCGTTTCGGTCTGAAACACAAATATCAGGTAAGTACACACTTTTTTATATAGTGCTACTTAGTCCATGTGCTGAGATCTCCCAGGTCCGTTTACATTGTGCAAGACCAGTTCAGATACAAATGATCTAGAATACAATGTGATTGATCTTTTAAAGCAGAATACGGACATACAAATCTGAGTTCACGTGCAGTGTAGTGAAATTGATTTAAAGGTCATGTCATCAGTCGGGCGCATTGCATGTAAAAAAACAAAAAAAAAAACAACAAACGTAGAATCGACTTATGGTCTTCGACGTTAGCTGATTCAAATATCGGAATTCTAGGAGCTAAATGTTAACTGCTGCGGTGGATGCGATTAAGAAAAAAAATGATTTTTATATTCATTAAAAATAATTTATTTCCCAACACGATGATAGGAATGTTTAAACTCGCCCTTCTGCCCCCCAAAAAAAAACTTAACGGAGATTAAGACATTCTTGTAATGATCTGGTACCTGCTGATTGCGGTGTAATGCTGATTCTGTGCAGTTCTAGGAGGTCCACCCTCCTAGACTTTTCCTTCTCTCTTTGAGAAGGTGTACGTTTATTAGTATTCCCCAGAGGTGTCCTTACCAGGGTATACCGACCGGACTGGCCAGTGCCCATCTGTCAGGGCGATAATTTCCCAATGCCACTTTCAGATCCTGGTGGCACAGTTCTTGCAGTGGGAGGGAACTGAATACGTTATCCTATAAGTTGATAGCGCATTCAATTCCGACGTTATAATCTAATATACAATTGTTAATCTCTCCTCTTTAAAATGAGTGTTTTAGTCACGTGTGACTGTCATTTCCCCACTTCGAAAGTAACTAATAAACGAATAAATAATTCAACCAAAAAAAAAAAAAGAAAACAACTGGATTTGTTTCTAAGTTCTATGAAAAACAATTGTGCCTCTCATACGTATCTGAATTTTTGTAATGAGAATTGATTTTTTTTTCGTATTAATTGGATCCTTCAAACTACTGTTCTCATCTTGAGTGCACCTTTCACAACGTTTCGGACGATAAAAACTCCGACATGCTTCAGATGTATCTTTCTATTCACATCGGGATTCCTTCTGCCGAACTCTGAAATATGCACAGAATTCCGACCGGAACTTTCATTTAATCCCCGGAAGTAGATTTCTTTCGTTCTGTCATCCATGTTCGTGAGGAATTCCTAAATACTTCAGTTGTATTTTAAGCATCGCCCGTACTAAGGATTGAAACTAGTGTTTGGATGATTAACGGGAACGAGGAATCAGAAATAAATTACAATTTTTTTTAGGTTTCTGAACCGACATCAGAATTGGAAAACAGTTGTGGCGGCAACCATCATCGTCGCCGTACATTGTTAATACTACTTGATTGTAGTAGTAGTAGTAGTAGTAGTAGTAGTATGGTTATAAATTGTCTGCCCAAGCGTTGCGCGTTGTTTAAAAGGAAAGCGAGGCGGTGGCGAACAACACGACGGCGTTCGTGACTATCACCACCAAACATCGTCCTATTCCGTAGAGAGAGAGAGAGAGAGAGAGAGAGAGCGTTAAAGGTTTTAAACGTTTTTACGCAGTAACAAGAATAAAAAAAAAATGTTTATATATTTTTCTTCTTTCTGCTAGCAACGTATACGAATAATTATTAAAAAAATACAACTTATAATAAATTTTCTTTCCCAAGCTTATGTGTAGATATTTTCTATACTTGTGTTCTAATAAATATAAATATTAACACATTTACATTTTTATAATTGCTGTGAAAATCCAAAGTTCAACGAAATTAACAAAAAAAAAAAAAAAAAAAATTCGAAAAATATTTACGATGTACAATGTGCATACCTGGCAGGGAACTAAAGTCATATTTCAAAAAATCACTTAATTTGATTAAGTGGTCATTTTATTATATTTTCTCATATATATTTTTAAGAGTGGCAAAAGGACGTGGAGTAGGTTCCGGATATGGCTGTAGCACTTTACGATCTCAAAATTATTTCATCGCTACATTTTCCAGAGAGGAGTGGGTGTATGGAATCAATCCCAGAAATAGCTCAAGCAGTTTACGATGTCAAAATTACTTTATTTAATATATATTTTTAAGAGTGTGGGGGAAAACTAGTGTATGTTTCCGAAATGGCTGAAGCAGTTTACTTTCTCAAAACTACTGTATTTCATATGTATTTTTAAGAAGGGAAATATGATGCCAGTCCCGGAAATTGTTGAAATAGTTTATGATCTTAAAATTACTTTATTTATTATAAATCGTTAAGAGAGGGTGGTGGAATATAGTCTATCAGCCAAATAGCTCACCCGGTTTGTGATCTCAAAATTACTGTATTTTATATATATATATATATATATATATATATATATATATATATATATATATTTTACAGAGGGGGTGACATATGAAGTAAATCAAGGAAATGGCTCAAAAAGTTTACGATTCTAAATTTACATTATTTCATATGAATTTGTAACAGTGGATGGATTATATAGTATCAATTTTTTTAAAGTAATATTTAGATCGTAAACTGCTTCAATCATTTATTTCAGATATATTGTTGGGATTTTGTGAAGGTTTACTAGACCAGTTTCTGATGGAAGTGGTCCGTATTTTTCTGAATTTTTAATGTTATGAGCCGAAAATGACGTCACTGTGGTGGCGGTTGTAGGTAGAAAAAGCATGATTATTTTGGTTTTGTAAGTGCTCTGAAGGTCTGCAGGGATTCATATGTGTATTTACATTTCTCGTCTGAGTGTAGGAAAAATTATTTTTATATGTGTAGTACATTAGTTGTCCTAGAAAATGAAAAGCTATTTCAATATATGTGCTATAAATTTCACGTCCTAGGGAAGGCACAATTATTTCATACATATGCTGCGTAATACCCGTCCTAGGGTAGCTGAAATATTCTTTTGCTCGGGATAGTTAATGATTAGGGCTGTGACAACAGCATATGCTTTTCATTGTTTTGAATCTTGAGTATATATCCGTTAATATCTTATGTTTTTATATAGACTGATGTGGTTCTCAGTTGATGGACTGTGTCTTAATGTGTCGGATATATATTTGAGAGATAAAAGAATGAAAAGAATATTCTGTTGTCACAAGCCTACTAATGAAACACAGATTTTAAAGAAATCCTCTATACTAAGAATAACAGGTATGTTAAAAATCAAGTTCAAGTGTCTCATTGTTATATATGGTCCCGAGCAACGTTGGATGGCCCTGCTAATCAGAAATAAACCAACACTCGGTTGTTAAATATTTACAGATTTATAAAGAATAGAAATTAGCAGTTGTATCGAAATCGAGAATGATTTTACGAGACCGTGAATTGTATTAGAATCGAGAATAATATTGTTATCGTTCAACGAAAATTCGAAACTACAGCCTAAAGGAGTGTTACGATTTAACTTTAACAAATATTTTACTCGCTACGCCACTGGATTTTGCGTAGTATATAAAATACTTGGTAAAATACAGTTGTAAAGTTACACACTTCTGGAGGGATTGTCCAGTTTTCAATCTGGGCGACCCTTAAAATACAAATCCGAATTACTTTAAGAATTAATCCGCTTATGGCTGACGGAAAGAGAGCATACCTGGCACCAGTAGACTAAAAAATGTCCCTTTTGAAATTCTGGCCAGATTTTTACGAGTTCGGCAGAAAGGTTCCTGAGTGAAACCAGACATTGATAAAGAAGTTTAGAGATTACATCGACCAGATGGTGCGAGAAATAAAGCTAGAAATGAGAATAATCATACCTCCCTATTTATTTTTCTTCCTTGGCGTATTCGCGCCGTCCATATAGGAAGCATATTCTCACGTTTTTTTTTCATTGGGCATACTTTATATTTCATCAAATATTACATTAAAGATAACGCCTTCATCTGATTTCTACACACACACACACACACACACACACACACACACACACACACACACACACATATATATATATTTATTATATATATTGTTAAGTGTTGAGACATTATGTTGAAGAAAGATTGCAGTGAAGATTCAGTGCAGTTCCGAACTTGAGTGTTAAGTAATTCCTGGTAACAAAGATGGCGGCGAAGAATCAAATGCAGGTTCGTGACGGAGACGACGGCAAACTGATTGAATCCAAAATTCGACACTTTTTATAGTAACATTGGAAGCTTCCTATTAGTTGGTTATTATAACTTTTGATTATAAAACCGATCGTCGAAACCATTGGTGTTAGACCCCATTAGGAGTCAAAAACATTTAACACACACACACACACACACACACACACACATATATATATATATATATATATATATATATATATACAATTATTTCCAGTCAAATAACATCGCAGATCATATAAGTTATGACATCCAATCAAGCGACTCGAGTTTCGCCCTAATTTAGACTCATCAGTTTAACACGTGTGGAAAGAATTCTATCATCTCTCACATTCTCGAAATTCAAACAGTAACTTGATTTTAAAGGTGCTTACTTTTAAAATGTTTCCCGAACTGTCATATTTCATAAAACATGTTAGCATATTATTTATTAAGATTACAGTCTTATAGTTGGATAAAAGCTTTCACGTTCTTAAACATTAATAGCAAGGTTGTAATTCTTGCATTCTTGTTATCACACATTAATATCACTAATCCAGGTCGGGCCAGCATTTATTTCTTAAATAAAATAGTTTGCTCTTTGCAAGTGCGTCCCCTAATGCACTTTCTAATGCATTTCTAATGTCCTCTAATGTATTTCCCTTGCTCTATAATGTATTTTTAATGTATCTTATCTAATAACGCAAGCTTAATAATTGGAAATATATAATGCGTTTTTATATTATGTCATGCAAAGTTTTGCTACACTAGAGTTGCACCGCATAACCCTTTTTATTTATCCTGTTCATTAATATTAGAATGACCGGTGGAAATTCCAAGGAAGGAGATATATATCTAAGTAAGACTATATTTTGCTAAAGCTGGTATTTTTCTAGGTAGCGTAAATATAGTGTGTTTGTTTTTTCTAACAGAAACACACAATAACAATATGCAAATATTCCTATAACAATATTGCTCATTAGATTTTAAATATAGACTTGACAGAAATGAGATAAGTTATTGAAAACTAATATTAGAGTTACAGTGTTCTATTTTTAATACTAGTCTCCATATGTCCTTTGTTTTTTTTTTCTTTTATTTATTTATTTATTCATTTTTTTTGCTATATGTTAATAGTGTGTATTAAAGGTTTATCCAGGTTTTTGACTTATTTACTGGATAACGTCGTCATCACCACGTTCACCATGTTAAACACTTTTCATTTGGGATACCCACAACAAAATAATACTCTAGACAAACGTGAACGCATAGAAATGGCTAATTATCACACATAAATTTTTTTCCCGATATAATTGTACATCAAAATATTAAAGAAATCGGTACAAATGCACTTATTGATCCGTACTTAGATAATATCATTATTATTTTAAACAGCCATTCTTAACATGGGGAGGGTAGGGTGTTTTGTACCTATTCTGTATTTTAACCTAACAATGGAATAAAAAACATATCATACAACTTTAATTAAACTTGGAAATACGATTTAAAAATTAGCGCGGATCAGTAAGTGCATTAGCACCCAGAAATCAATAATGAATTGATTTTTCTCACAGAGTACATTAAACATTTTGGTGCGAATCCAATAAACTACAAATAAAACATTCATTTGTTTGATATAATTGTAAAAGCGCATTCATCTCTAGATTATAAATGCGACTATGTCTCCGTCTGCGAGTTCGGTCCTTATAGACTCCGAAACCGCTGAACAGATTTTCTTTAAAATTTACAGAACTTTAGTGTATACGTCTGGGAGTGATCTTAGTTAAGTTTTGGCTCAGAATGCCCCTCCGATAATAATCGATAATCAAAACCGTTATTTTCATTCATCTATCATCGGTAAAGCCATTTTTCCATGTTGTCACTTACCAAAATTATAGAACAACGCGCCGTGAAATTTTTCTGTGGGTTAGTTGATAGTGTGTTTTTTCCCCCCTTTTTGCATGGCATGGTTTGTATGTTTTCCTTAGCTGGAAATAAGTTTATTTATAAGATTGGGAAATTGACGTGTCTGTGTATTTTTAACATATGTATTATTTTTGCAATATAAAACTGGAATATTACGGTACTTTAAATAAACCTTATAATTGAAAACCAACTGCCCTGAAGAAATTGAAAAACAGTCTACACCTATATTTATGAAAATGTGATAAAGAGGTTTTTATAAGTCTGATTTACAAGACATAAACCCCTAACAACATAAGTTGTTTAATTTAGAACTATAGAACGGCAAAGACATAAATACTTACAATTAATTGAATGTCGATGTTGATATTGTGGATTCTTTCACTTACGGTTCAAGAAATCATGGCCCCCAAAACTTCGGCAAATTTGTTGGTCTTGAGCTAGACGAATAGCTGCTAATTGGACAGATCAAAAAATTTGATTATTGCTGGCACGTTGCAGCCACTGTGTTTGGGGCTACGTTGATAAGTAAGGTGCCAATATAATCAAAATTTACTAAAATAATTTCAGGATTAACAAAAAAGAAAATATTGAAATTACCGAAGATATAGATTAAAATAAGCATGAAAATGCATCAAAGCAATCCCTCAGCAAGGTCGCGTAATATTGCTAGTCAAACATATTTTTATGAGTTTTCTAGAAATAGATTTAATTTTGTTCTAAATAACATTGTAGTTTTTCATATTAATTGAAAACGTTCGATATATTTATATTCTATCGTTTAGTCAGTTATCTCTGTAGATTAATGTGATATCGTTTTTTTTCAAAGAACATGTGACTTTGTTGGCAAAAATCTCTGCTAGATGAGCATTATAAAATTTCCTTCATCTGTTAACAAGCATCTCTCCCCCCTCTCTCTGGCTTTCTTACTCTTTCTATTTTCTCTATCTGTGTCTATAAGAGAATGGAGAAGGAGAGAGGGAGAGAGAGAGGGAGAGAGAGAGAGAGAGAGAGGTGAGTAAACGTGGAGGTAGACACGTTTACCAGAACCAAAGGTCAGCTGACCAAATTACGTATGTGTGACGTGGTTGGCTAGATCTGGGAGATTTGATTTGAGCTTTGAAGAAGACAGACGTTTTCCGTGGTCTCCCCCCTCTTAACTGGGGAGGGGGGGAGACGAACGCTGACGTGTGTGAAGAAGAACTAACACAAGCCGATTTCACTTCCACTCCTGCAGAACCTCTGGGGAAAGTGAAATAAAAAACTATAAAACCATTTCATCGTCTTGGAGTGATAAATCTTCGTCAAACAGGTATCAAGTCTCCCTCCAGGATGAGAAATTGCCAGATGGTTCAACAGCGAGAACAGAGGTAGGTTAAGAAATTACATGTCACACACACGATTCCCTTTATGATAATCAAACACACAACCATTTATGTTAGAGACAATCACACGGAATCTTTCTTATGTTATATAGAAAACGTAAAATGTGCCCCTAAATGAAGAACTCTATATAACATATTCAAATGTAACGAAAGCTCAATTTGGTACCCCTCAAGGATAACCTCAATGAAGAACGAATATATAACATGTGTGTGTATATATATATATATATAATACATATATATGTGTGTGTGTATATATATATATGTGTGTATATATATGTGTGTGTATATATGTATATATATATGTGTATGTATATATATATATGTATGTATATATATATATGATTTAATTTATTGAACGTTTAACTGCGATATCATAACCTACCAAATGTCGATATATAAAACCAATGAAACTCCCGTTTAATCTATCCAGTTCTTATTAAAGCACAGTAAAACGACTTTGAGCAATTTATATGTAAGCAACTCTATTGATACATAATTATCTCTGAACGATTTTTCTGAACGTGAAAAATATGTGTGTGCATGTGTCTGTAATTGTTTTACCCGTGGCGTGCATAGAATGATTATTTCAAGCCTCATACAAACCTAATTCTACACTTCTCTATCCATACTGGTTCTATATATCAATCAACTACCTATGAATATGTATTTAACAAGATTGGTTTTGTTTTTTATATGTTGTGCAAATTCTATGTGTGCTATATTTCCGATAATTGATGTCTTTACGTATCTTCATATTTCGGTTTTTTGACATGCTAAGTACGAACGCACTTATTGTAGCCAACAATAAGAAGGCATACATCATTATTAAAGTTATTGTATATGTTAAACATGATAGTCTTTTCCGGCTTGAGTTAGGATAACAATACACCAAACCGAATCAGCTTTTTACAATGGTAGAGTGAGAATTTTAGATCGTGAGAACATATATGAACAGGTCCTTATTCGTTCGACAGAATTGAATACGAGGAGAGATAGACCCCTTTATATAGGCACTAGTTAGAGTAAGCAGATTGTGTTCAATAGCAGTGAACTGTCAAGAGGTATTTATGAAATGGTAACGGAATGTTTCCAAGTGTTTACTGATTGAGATTGAGTATCTACCTTTTTGAAGTCCAAGCTATACCATATGTAATATAAATCTCACCTGTCTGTCTAAATGTATGCATGTATGTCTGCCCAAATCTTTCGACGAAGGTTGGTTGGTTGGTTGGTTGTTTTTGTTTTACAGCATATTGACCCTTTTCAGGTTATTTAATGCCGAATCCAAAGATTTTGAAGAAAAACATTTTTAATAGAATATATCTGTTGTTTTCAAGTCGGTTTCTATTTAACCCATAGTTGGGACCCTAACAGGTACTACCACTCTGGGTCAGAGTGGACCTGGGAGCAATGTTAATTAAAGGGTGGCTCCACACTCCCCAAACCCCACAAGCTGGGGCCTCACCACTGGATATAGTTTAAGGTCATATCCAGGACCCCCATTGAGGGGCTTTTACCATCTGCAGGGGAGCAGTCGGCGTATTCTAATGCCCCACCGACAGGGCCTTCGATGAAGGCGACGGATTTTAACAACGTGGGAATCGTTTTGAGGCTCGACCCTTCGGACGGCATATCGAAAAAGTGGCTAAAAAATTAATTCTTTACACTGAACTGGCCACTTTTCTACAAGGAGGGGTCGCTTTTTCACCGTTATTTTCGAAAGTGATCCTCTCAGTTTGATTGGCTAGCCTTAATTTAAACCTTCGCCACTTCCAGTGTGGCGATGGATGCAACCTTTTTTTCACGTTTTTCCTCCTTCGCGGTACGGGTTCGAGCCTTCCTACCTACTACCATTTTTTTTCTTGTTTCTTTTTGATCAACACACACCTCCAAACACCCGGACAACGCCGGGCACCCAAGCTAATTACTAATATATCTTAAATTTCGTCACTATCACAATAGAAAATTAAAAAGGGCATGTTTTAAATAAATGTACCTATTCTATAAACCTTGTAAAATACTCAATGGCAAGCAAGCTATTCAGAAATAGTCAAATGCGATTAACTGAAATTTGTCTACGTTTTCTATGTAGAAGAATATCGCCTTCGGAATAGAACAGGTACTGGGGGGTGAGAAAATGAATACCTCTCTAAGGAAATGGCAGAAAGACTAGAGGAAGACCGCCAATCTGTAGTAGAATAGGGGACAAAAATGGATGGTTACATTCATTACTGCCAACACTAAGCTTGTTTCTTCCAATAGTTACAAGGAACCTTCTCAATTCGTATGACTAAAGATAAATTAACTAAAAGTAATTCGTTCAAGCTCCTCGGTTTAACGATCACAGTGAACCTGAGCTGGAACATATATATTGAGAGCATTGCCAATGCTGCTGCGAATAGGGTTGGCACCTCTACCGTGCTCGAAATCTATTCATGCCTGAAACTATCCTATTGTCACACATAGACTGTAATTAATCTCTCACTCTTGGGCAGGGTTCAAAAGTGAGTCGCCAAATTGATAGGTCCTAAACTGTCATCAAAGCTTCAACCTTTTTCCCATCGACATGTCGAAATATCGCATCCTTCTGCCTGCTCTACATGTATTTTAATAGTGAATGCTCTCACGAAGTACAAGTCATTGAAGCCCTCGGTGTAAATAACCCCGACAAACCCCACAAGCAGCAAAATCCCACCCCTACACAGTAGAGATCCCTAGATGTAAGAAAACCTTCTACTCGAATAGTTTCTTCTCCAGTACTTCAAAACGTTTGGAACTCTCTTCCGGGTTCCTGCCTTCCCAACTGTACTGATATGCAGAAGTTCCAGTGTAATATGAACGGAAATCTCGCTGCTTAACTCCCTCCATAGTATCCCTGCAACTAATATCCCCGAAAGTAACCCCCTAACTCTAAGTAGCACTGTGCCTTGTTTGGGGTGAAAATAGATTTATTTTAAAACTACAAAATGCGATTCATTTTATACTTTTGTTTTAAACATTTAATTTTCTGAGAAAACTACTTAATCTATTTAATTCAAATTCGCTTCTAATCTTTATATTCAGGAATGTTGGTTAAAAATATAAAGATGATTAAATGATTTATAAACACAGTGTGGAAGGAAGACGAATTCCAATCACAGGTTTTAAATGAAGTCTTTCAGGTTGAACTTAGTGATTGTATATTTATAAAAACCTACGTGAAATCATTCAACTAGAATGGAATTTACAAACATTTTTATTTAGTTATCATGAGTCTATTAAAACGTATACTTTAAATTTAGTTTCATATTTTTTTAAGATATAGTTTTAATGTTTATTGAGCATGCATGCTTTGTTGATACTGAACATGCGTAGCTTTAACTTTTTTTATGTGGAAAATATTTATTTGAAACTGATGTTTCATTTTTGTTGTTGTTGTTTTTTGGCTGACTAAGGTCGTAAATGCAATATTATAGTTTGAGAAACCTGTTTTAGTTTTTAATTGTGTACCTTTCTCAGTGTGCAGTTTTGTTTCTCTAGTTTGCAATTGTTGAAAGATTTGTACTTTGTTTTTATTAGTAAGGCCATTTAAATTATCAGATCATATCTTAGATTAAATCGTTTAATTGATACGTAACGTATTTACATGTTTTCATTTTGGGCTTCCATATTGTTATAACTTCCTTGACATTAGCTTTTTTATATAGTAGAGGTTCATATAGGGAGACATATTAACAGGGCATATATAACGATTGTGATGACAATTCTGATGGGACTTCATATTATTAATAAAAACTGGGTGATATATGCAACACGTATTTCTTTGAAACTCCTCGGTTTAACGATCGCAGGGAACCTGAGCTGGAATCGATATATAAAGAGCATTGCCAATGCTATTGCAAAGAGGGTGGGTTCCTCTACCGTGCTCGAAAGCTATTATGCCTGAAAGTATCATGTTGTCACATTTAGACTGGTGCATCTGATATTAATCTCTTGCTCCTGGACAGGATTCAAAAGTATCTCCTCGTGTCCTATATATCGAGAGGAGGGGATACTTCGATTATGATGATGGTTTGGACGACACATAACACTTGGACGAGTTTACACAAAGTTTTTTTTATAGATGATGATAAAAAAACATTTACCTTTTTGTTGTAAGGAATGACGAGACGAACAGTTACAAACATATTTGGTTCTTTATTCAATCGACCGATCGGCGACGTCAGAAATTCAACTTGAATCTACATGGTCTTATCTTCTACTCTTCGCTTGGAAGGGGCTCTCCTCTCTAACTGACTATCTTTCATCAACTCCTGACTCTCAACTCTCCTAACTCCGAAGCCACAGAATCCTCTATGTAGAAATCTCCTTTGTTTATGACGTCAGAAGTGTGTTTTCAAACGTGACTAATTTTCACGTGGCTTTACATATGCTTGTCCAAGCACACTTTTGGCAAACAAAAGTATCCTCAATTCTAATATCTAACATATTTTTAAACAATATCTTTTGTAATTTGCATTGTCAATTCTTTTAACTGACCTATTTAATATTCAGATTTCTAAAAGAATGGATAACCGACTCTTTTTCCAACATAAACAATATTTAACTATTTCTAATAGAATGACAATAGACTTAATTTCTAACATTCGATTCCGTTATCTTGAACACTTTCCGGCAGGGTTCGATTCTAACCTTATCCTAATATCATTTTCACTTTTCCAGTATGTCTTAATTACCTTACGGACAACCCTTTCATGTGATAATTTTACATCTAAGACATAGATTCTGAAAGATGAAATGAATAAATCGATGTTTTTTTTTTTTACAAATATGAAGGTTCAGAAGACACTCGAAGATTAGGATTAATGAGAAAGTCACCTGCTTAAAGATAATCTTAGAAATTAGGTAAAAATTAGTTAGTTACGGATACGGACCAACAAGACTTTGCTACAGTTAGCTGGGAAGCAGCGATGTGGTAATCTGTTCCCGAGACAGACAGCCCAGAACATGTAGCTTTTATAATGGAATTTTCGTTTAGTTTTCGATACATGTCGCGAGTTGATAAATGGCTGACAGTTTTCTTGGCTAGAAAAATGCGTTATTAATCACTGTAACATCCAATAAACCCAAAATTTTTAATATTGTTAAGTTCTTCAGAAATGTTGGTCTCACGCATAATTTCGCCTATGCCATCTGTTATGCTTATTTAATGTAAAAAAAAAATTGTGGAGGCATAAAATCCCTCAACATTTCAATGACCCCAATAAAATGGTAAATTGTAATGGTACAATGTATCTGGGCTAGTTGTACCGGCTTACTGCGAAAGGGAAGGTGTTACGGGGATATTATATTAAGCTAGACGCATGTATACCATGATCAGGGTTTAATATGTTAGGTTTCTGCAGTTTTTGGTAGAGAGGTGTTAAGGTTCTTCTACAGCTAGCGCAGAGTATTTCAAAAAGGCCACGTATCTTGTACTGGCCAAAGTCAATCTGGTTTCACTTCGGTGATCTAACAGGAATTGGTGTGTCAACGTGATTATGAGGAAGTAAAATTTCACGCTGTTATAGGTGCCCCGACAAAAGGAATATGGACCTGTAAATGTACACTTTTCTGTTCGCCTGTCCGCGGTTTTTTTCAATAATTACGATTTGGAATGTTTTGAAATTTTGCACAAATATTAAACATGATATGAATAAAAAAAAAAAGTAACAACGGATTTTCCGGAAAAAACTCCGGTTGCTTTTAAGGTTAAAATGCCGAAAATTGACACTTTTGTGCTTATTAAAAAAAAACTGATGCGTTGGATTTTTATAAAACGTTCGGAAAAGTTGTAACTAACTAATTTCTATATAATTTCGTTTGTCTGTAATTCGTCATAACTCTTAGGTGTGCCCCAGGGGCTCTTTTAGGGTTAATAAAAACCCTTCATTTTTGGAACTATTTTACCATGTTTGTCCAAAATTTTCTGTGTATGTCTATTTAGCAGTATTGCATGGTGCTGAACTCAAATTTTAATATGTTAAGGACTTGGTTGAGTTTTGGGTCTAAATGGGGGGGGACAAATGACGGACTTAGTCATTTCTTTTTTTGCATGGTGCAGAATTCAGATTTACATATGTTTAGGTATAAAACGGCACCGTTTGTTCATTTTCAATAGGATTGGGTGTCCTCTTAACTTGGGGCTAAATTGGGGGGGGTAAATGCTGAACTTAGTAATTTTTTATGCATCGTTTACTGCACTCACGGGAGACCATGGAAGCTTCACTTGTTTCCTTTAGAATTAGTGTATATAGACGCGTAGAATAAGTATTCAAACCCCATGGAGCTGGGTAAAATCATTGTAAAGCTAGTTAACTAGTAGGTTATGTTGCGGTTTCCGCTATCGATATATAATATTAACACGCTATTCATGAATTTCTAATGTACATCTCATCTTGAACTCGGATAAAAAGGAGCATATTCTACTTGTTTTAAATAGGACCCAGCCGCAACGCTTACCGGATATATACTTTCTATATGCATATAAAAGATGTGTTATCGAGGAATCGATTACATTTTAATGTTTTCACATGGAATTGTCCAAGCATTAAATTACATCGAAACAAGTTTTGTTTCCTAAATACGTAATTCTAAAATTGTTCATCATCTTTTTTTCATTTTAAAACCATAAGAGTTTCAATTCGTTACTCTTGAGATAATTTCAATTTTGAATAAGAACGAGACTAATATCAAACCTTGACCAAGAGTTATTATCTGCGATACTTAGAAGACAATAACAATTTTCAAACGTATTCATCCAATGAACGGGACCGAACATTCTAACATGTTACATAAAACAGATCTCGTACTCGACAGACGGCCAATTTTCCTAATGCTAAGTGAAACTGTACTGTTTGTCGACCCAAAAAAGTGAATCGCGTTCCTTTGATCTTGAGCCAATATATAACATACCTTCATTATCGAAAAGAAACATTGCTTGCCAAAAATGTTTTATTTTATTTTATTTTTTTGACAAAGGTCGGCACATGCTCTGTAAAAACATGCGCATATTTATTTAAACATATATGCATGTTATACTTAGCGTTCATGTATGTAATTTGGAGATGTAGATGAAAAAATAGTTTGGAAAGAAAAAGTTGTATATAAACTCTGTAACGGTTATACTGCTTATGTTGCCGTATAGAATTACAATAAATCGATTTCTCGTGTATACACACACACACACACACACACACGGTTACATAATTTATATGTATCGCCTAAAACTTAGGAAAACTCGTGAATAAATGAAAAAACCTTGGTAGGGAAATATAATTAAAAATTGTTATATTAGAAATTCTTCTAAAAAGATTTGTGACTTCATGTTGGCACGATGCATGGGACCGATGTAAACACGCCAGCACATTATCAACCGGTTTATAGTCTAGGAGATCATAGCTTCTGATCATAACACTAATTTCCCTTCATTGAAACTTCCAGATTTCTGGATGCAGAATAGTCTCAAAAATGATCGCACGCCATCATTCCATACACTACGTGGCCCTGTCGGTGGGGCATTAGAATACGCCGACTGCCCCCCCCCCTTCAGAGGGTAAAAGTCCCTCAATAGGGGTCTTGGATATGACCTTAAACTATATCCAGTGGTGAGGCCCCAGCTTGTGGGGTTTGGGGAGTGTGGAGCCACCCTTTAATTACCATTGCTCCTAGGTCCACTCTGACGCAGAGTGGTAGTACTTCTTAGGGTCCCAACTATGGGCTAAATAGAAACCGACGTGAAAACAACAAATATATTCTATTAAAAATTGTTTTATTCAAAATCATTGGATTCGGCATTAAATAACCCGAAAAGGGTTGATATGCCGTAAAACAAAAACAACCAACCAACATCCATACACTACGAAACAAATAGAGAGATTGTTTTATACATTGAAACAAAGCACCATGAAAACTGAAACAAATATGAACCACGCAAGACTTTCTTGCATGTGTGCACGTCTATATATCTGGCTAAAGCTAAAAACATACAAAATGCTGTCTACATGGTTCGTATATTCTTCCTAAATTTTAATCTGGATAAATATCTAAAATTTAGCAAATACTAGACTACCCGTGACCTGTTAGCAATGAAATAGTGAGTATACAGAATTAAGGTATATACGCACAAAAATTGAATGCAATCGCACGCGAAAACAAACATGGCTACCAGTGAAAACAATACGGAATTAAGTGAATAATAAAGGTGTTAACATCATTATTCTAAGATTAGATAAAATCCTATCTATAAATGGGGGGGGTAGTCCGTTGAAATTTTTTTTTTTTTAAACGAAAAGGAGGTGTGCTCTGTACAGGTTCACCCTAGTTTTTTGTGTGTATTAACATCCTTAAAATTATAAGGAAATAAAATTTCTTGATTAAGTAATATTTTAGTGATACCTTTGTAAAGCAAGTCTTAAAAAAAATGAAACGTATCGCCCCCTCACATACTATTTGAAGTGTTTCTACTTATTTTAAAATGTTTGGAATTTATGGTCTTCTACCCCGTTTTTTTTCCTACCCACTTCCCGCTACCAAATTTGAAAAAAATGTTAATGTCTTGTTTACCGCTACGTGGCCAAGAAGTGGTGATAATTTTATGTTAAATTCGTACTGAAAAGTTTCCCCCACTCTAAAATACTTTTTTTTTTTTAATATTTAAAAAAAAATCCTTATTTATGTAATTATTAAAGGTCATTGGACAATATTAGCCAACAAAGTAGATTTAGATTCCTTTCAAGGTGGGAAACTACGCGGGGGTTGGACGTAAAAAATACCAAATATGTAAATTAATCAAGAAGTATTTTTTCTTACATTTCTTTTTGTTCAACAAAAGTTCAAATTGCAATTAAAAAAAACAATCGAAATGTTCGTATTTAAAATTTGGGACGCCAAAATCGTACATGTTTTATTATATTCGGTTTAATATCGTTTTGTTCATATTAAAATGCTTCAAAAATTAATCCAAAGAAATATATTCAAAGGAATCATTCGTAAAATGCTAATGTAAAAAAAAATCACGTCAAAGTATAAAATGTGTTTGTGTGTATTTTATTATTGTAAATATAAACAGTAAAACCCCTTAAGCGGAACCATTTTATTTATTTGTAACGCAAACCAATTTTTAAAAACTTATTTTCGGTTTTATTTATTTAGATTCGTTTTGTTTGTCTTTAGAGTGTAGAAAAATAAAATGTATTAATCTATCTAATAAATAACTCCTGATTCGAAATATTTCTGGGTTTTTTTTTTATAAAATAATTATTTTGAATTTACACTGCTTTAAAATAATTTCAACAGTTTTGTGTTTTATGAATTACAAATCAGTATTTTATTTGAGTCATTTTTTCCTGTTATATCTATATATAAAGCTGAATGTCTGTGTGTGTGTCTGGTCATTAATAGGCTCCTATATGATTGACTATTATAGAAAACTGATTACATATAATGATAGAAGATGTATGGCGGATCAAGAATGGGTATGTTTGATCTGGCAGAACGATGATTTATTAAAATTGTGGGGTCTGCGTACGCGCCTGGTCCACAAAGTATGGAAATAAAAAAAATAAAAATTAAAAAAAAAGTTTACAAGCGTTTTTGATATAGATGTACATAATGATACTTTGGTAAGTATGTTTTAACTTAAATAGGAATGGTATGATAAAATTGTGGGGTCTGCGTTCGGGCCTGGCCTCCATAGAATGAAAATAGGCACAGAGTTTAATAAAGATTTTCATATCTATTTGCGTAACTATACGTTGATAATTTATTTCAATTTGAAGAAATATCGTATGATAAAATTATGGGGTGTTCGTTCGCGCCTGACCTCCATAGAATGGAAATATGTCACAAAGTTTCACAAGGTTTTTTTAATATAGATCCACATAATATTGTGATAAGTGTTTCAGTGTGAACAGGTATGGTATAATATATTATGGGGTTTATCTATTTAATTTTTACTTTCATCATATTTTGCTTTGGTTTTGATACCCCAAGTTCGAAGCTATCTCTTTACAACCCTTCCTTTTCATAACCTATCATACTTTATTAAATCAGAGTCCATTTTCTGTAGGCTGTTTTTGAACCCAGTAAAGGACGGGTATTTTTGCTAGTATATATATATATATATATATATATATATATATATATATATATATATATATATATATATATATATATAATCATTTGACTGTAAATATATTATTCCATAGTAATTTTGCAAATATTTATTAAACAGCTAAAAGTTGACGCAGGGGAGACAAGCACCTTACAACAATGGTATCATCGCAATAAAATCAAAGGTAACCAGGAACAATCATAGATTTTTAATCGTTAATCAAACATTGTTTAAACGTATACATTTAGGGAAATCAGACATATCCACTTCTAAGATACAAATAAGCGTTTTTAAATGAATGTAATTTGTAAAATATAAGACTAACAGTTTGGATATAGTAATTATTCCCAAAATAGTCGAAGTTATTACAATACAGGAAGATCCTCTCTATTACATGAGAAAATATCCAAGAACTCCATTGAAAATGTGATAAGCGAATTGGAGAAAACGAAAAGATTTATCAAACATGAATGAATTTTATTACAACGTAAAGAAGATTAAAAATTAAGCTTATAAATAATACATTAATGCCAACTTAATAAATAACTAGTAGGAAGGTCCGCGTTACACGGGAATGAACGATGATTAATAGGTATTTTATTGTCACCTTAATCAGTAAAGTCGCTCCCTTTTCAAAACCTCACCGCAATTACTTAGTCGATAATACATTGCAGTCTACATTGCACTGAAGAGAACCTACCGTTGATTTTTTAAAAGTAATTTGTATCATGGTTGTATCATAGTTCAGTTTTGCGCTAAACATAAACATTCATTGCTTATGCGCCCATCTCCTATCAAAACATACTATTGATTTCATATGCTGAGTTTTTCTACTTGTGCGGTGATAATGGGTTGATAAAATGTTTAAAATGGAAAAACCAAATATCATGGTTAAAGTATTCTCTAAACAAGCATTCATTTCGAACTTACATCTGTCATATTAAAGAGCTTGATATAGTATATTGTTTTTACGCTCAATGGATACCATCATCGCATACACCAACACACACACACAAACACACACACACACACACACACACATATATATATATATATATATATATATATATATATATATATATATATACCTACATAATAATTTTCGAATCATAGTAGGTTTGAAGAAAAAATGGAACTAGGAGACAGACTAACAAAAATAAGAATGATATATTAGTGAGAGAGGGAGATAGATATAAACAGATAATCACAGTCACATTTATAAGTTTATATAAATAAAAAAAATTATAAAACAAAAAAACAATTGAGCCCAGTTTCGAATTTAAAATTTCTCAGACACTATAACTGATATCTGCAGGTAACTTGAATTCTATAACGCTTTTGTACATGTAAGTTATAAATCCTGTTTTCAAATATGCCTAACTCTTTTAACAATGTATACATTCTTAAAACTTTAAAGATAACATTAAAGATACCATTAAAAGTACCATTATCTCATAGGCGGTTTCTTTAGATAAAAAGGAGTTTTGAGCGCGGAACCATTTTAAAGGAGTTTAAACCTACAATTATGTGGTCTAAAGTAGAATAAATTTGAATCTCATATAAGTAAAGGCATATAAGTAAAGGAATCTCATTATTGCGAAGAAACTTAATTCTATTTTCTGAAAATAGATTCCAATATCATAGAAAGCAAAAACGGAACACGCCATTTTTTTTCCTTTCGTAATAGATCTTAATTTGCTGGCAGTGAAATACAGAATTCTTCAGCAGAAACCACATCATGCATGTATCAAGTGTTATTTACCGAAATGCATTCCATGTTTCAGTATAGAAATAAAAAGAACATCAGCTATTATCCAAATGCATTGCCCGCTGGAGGGTTTTTTTTTTCCAATATGGAACGTACTTCAGTTTAAGCATCGATAGGGACACGCAAAAGATGATGAATTTATGGTTCTAGAATTCCTATAACACATTTTCTTACTAAGTAGATTTTGAGGATTCTGCGCTAAATAATAGAATTAAAAATATGAAGACTCTCGGCAACTAATACAAATCGGAACATTCAATCCTGGGTTTTAGAAACCTTCTTAAGAAGAGGAAAAAAATTCCGATTAGAAATTGGATGCTTTTCATTTTTTTTCGATTTATTAAGAAGTTCTTAACTAACATGCAAAACTAACATGTATGCACATATATATATATGTGTGTGTGTGTGTGTTATAAAGAACAGCTGTGTTGTCCAACAGATCAATTTACAAATTTTAATGTATTTAATTACTATTGTATACTATTTGTATACATACATACATATATATACGAGTGAAGGGAGGATTCCAATATTTTTACCGATTCCGTGCTAAATTCTCGACTCCGATACAAGTAAGATTCCGATTCTTTATAAATCTTGAATTATTTAAGCATAATCTTTTTTTCACCCGGGTTTTGTAGAAGATAATTTCCTAAACGTCAAAATACACTTGTGGAGGATGATCTATCGATTTTAACTTTACTGCTAATCGAAAACCAATAAATATTTATTATTTTATCATTATTACCAGAAATGAATGATTTCGGTTCAAGCAAAATCAAATAAAAAAAGAACATTAAAAGAATCGTTTTGGCAACGAAAAATTTTCAACAAATTTTCCGATTCCGATACCCCCAAATTTTCCGATTTTTCCGATTCCCAATTCCGATTCCGATTAATCGCTCCAACATTTATTAAAAAAAATTCAGTTTTTAAAATACGAGACACGTTTCAGAGGATAATTATATTTTAAAAAACAATATATATGCAGGTCTCAACCCAGGGCTACCAAATTGGTAAAAGGGAAAATTATTCTTAACTAGCATTTAGGTAAAATGCATTTTCGTATAAATAATTGAATTCATTAAAAACGTATCGCAAAAACAAAAACAAAGGAATAACATCTAGCTTACTCGTGATATATCCGAATAGTCGTGCAAGATGTTCCAATGCTAGGAGTTTAAGCTCCTTACAATAGGGTCCCGGTTTCGAATCTCGCTAGATTAAGCCACTCTGATTAGTCGTAGACTACGAAACGCGTGTCAATGGATAATTATATTTTAAAAACAATATATGCGTCGATTCCCCGTTCGGGGATACCAAATTGGTGAAAATTAAAATTATTCCCAACTCTCATTTAGGGAAAAATGCACTTTTTGTATAAATAATTGAATTATCGAAACGTATCGCAAAAATAAATAACGAATTATCAAAACGTATCGCAAAAATAAATACAAATAAATAATACACACACACACACACACACACACACATATATATATATATATATATATATATATATATATATATATATATATATATATGGAAAAATTGAGGTAAATTATGTATAATAGGGGCATTCCAAAAGTAATGTTCTATTGTTTTATTCCACTCGAATTGATAAAAAAATTTGCAAAGTGCGTTGTTATGATAATGTACATATGCATCCATGATCTGCAAGTGGCATTTAAAAAAAACAAAAATATATATATATATATATATATATATATATATATATATATATATATATATATATAATGTGTGTGTGCGTGAAAACTGAAGATTTGGAGCTGAATTTACGATCAATGCTTTACGAAGTAAGCATATAAGATTTACATTGGCAATATGAGAAATTATCTCTTTTAAATAAAATTATTCAATTCTTTTAATGTAAGTATATTATTATTACGCTTAGTGGATAGCATTCTCGCATACACGAGCTCATATATCTATATAATAAAGTTCAACGCTTATGCATATATCTGTCCATACACGAATAGGATCTTATATAATTTAGTATTATACAGACATACCGCATAGAGAAGAGGTAGCAATAGCCTGAAAAAGGTATGATAAGCTGGGACCCCGCGGAGGGGTAACTTATAAAGGTGATCTCTACGCACGCTCACACGAAGAGCTGAAATTTGGCAAGATAGCCACCCCCCTTCATGGGAAACGGAATGATTTGACGGGTTACCCTGCTCAGTCCAAGAAACGGGGGTGAGGCCTCAGAGGGGAAACTAATAACTGGAACCGTGTGGACGCTCACACTGTTTGATGTGCACCCATACATGTACATAATATGGCAGGATAAACCATGATAGGATGAGGCAAATTTTGAGGGGTAACACCGCTCCATCGCACAGTGGTGTCACTTATAGTAATGCACAGTCACATTGTTTGACGGAGAGCTATCAAACTTGCGAGGATAATCAACCATGGAAAGGAGGGTTAGGCGTTACATCGTAAACTCGCACCAAAAAACGTGGAGCCTCATGGGGGTAACACATGTTTGGGAACCGGAGTTAGGTTTCATAGATTTGTGTCAATAAAAATTCTTACTACCCCCTCATGTTTGTTTGAA
The DNA here is from genome assembly GCF_053919585.1 of Euprymna scolopes. NCBI lineage: Eukaryota > Metazoa > Mollusca > Cephalopoda > Sepiida > Sepiolidae > Euprymna > Euprymna scolopes. The sequence goes on from NC_136491.1 coordinate 89,509,296, forward strand.
CAATCTACCTAGATGACCCGATTAAGACAAGGTAAGTATCTGTGTCTGTCAAATACATATAGGACGATGTAAAAAAAGTAATTTTTTTTATCCGTCTTGCTGTAAATCTACAAGACGAAAGGGAATATGATGAAAAAAAACTGTGTAAAAAAATACATATCAATTTTAAAAGTTTAAACATTTGAATATTGTTATGTAAATCGGAATAAACTTTACGGGTTTTTTGAACGCTGTCAACCACGGATACTCCCGCTAGCGCACATATATATATATATATATATATATATATATATATATATATAGTATAAGTATATATATATAGTATAAGTATATATATATAGTATAAGTATATATATATATAGTATAAGTATATATATATAGTATAAGTATATATATATAGTATATATATATAGTATATATATAGTATATATATAGTATATATATAGTATATATATAGTATATATATAGTATATATATATGTATATATAGTATATATATATATGTATATATAGTATATATAGTATATATATAGTATATATATAGTATATATATATAGTATATATATAGTATATATAGTATATATATATAGTATATATGGTACATATATATATAGTAAACACATATAGTATATATATAGTATATATATAGTATATACATAGTATATATATATATAGTATATGTATATAGTATATATATAGTATATATATAGTATATATATATAGTATATATAGTATATACATAGTATATATAGTATATATAGTATATATATAATATATATAGTATATATAGTATATATAGTATATATAATATATATAGTATATACATATAGTGTATATATAATATATATAGTATATATATATAGTATATATAGTATATATAATATATATAGTATATATATATAGTATATATAGTATATATAATATATATAGTATATATATAGTATATATATAGTATATAATGTATATATATATATAGTATATAATGTATATATATATAGTATATATATATAGTATATATAGTATATATATAGTATATATAGTATATATATATAGTATATATAGTATATATAGTATATATATAGTATATATAGTATATATAGTATATATATAGTATATATAGTATATATAGTATATATATAGTATATATAGTATATATAGTATATATATAGTATATATAGTATATATAGTATATATAGTATATATATAGTATATATAGTATATATAGTATATATATAGTATATATAGTATATATAGTATATATATATAGTATATATATAGTATATATAGTATATATAGTATATATATAGTATATATATATAATATATATAGTATATATAATATATATAGTATATATATAGTATATATATAGTATATATAGTATATATATAGCATATATATAGTATAAATATAATATATATAGTATATATAATGTATATAGTATGTATAATATATATAGTATATATAGTATATATAGTATATATATAGCATATATATAGTATATATATAATATATATAGTATATATAATGTATATAGTATGTATAATATATATAGTGTATATAATATATATAGTATATATACTATATATATAGTATATATATAGTGTATATATAATATATATAGTGTATATATAATATATATAGTATATATATAATATATATAGTATATATATAGTATATATAGTATATGTGTAGTATATGAAGTATATATAGTATATATATAGTATATATAGTATATATATAGTATATATAGCATATATGTAGTATATATATAGTATATATAGTATATATGTAGTATATATATAGTATATATAGTGTATATATAGTATATATAGTATATATATAGTATATATATATATAGTATATATAGTATATATATAGTATATATAGTATATATAGTGTATAGTATATATAGTGTATATAGTATATATAGTGTATATAGTATATATAGTGTATATAGTATATATAGTGTATATAGTATATATATAATATAACTAGTATATATATATAGTATATATAGTATATATATATAGTATATATAGTATATATATAGTATATATAGTATATATATAGTATATATATAGTATATATATAGTATATATAGAGTATATATGTATATATAGTATATATATGTATATATAGTATATATATGTATATATAGTATATATAGTATATATATGTATATATATAGTATATATAGTATATATATAGTATATATATATTAGTATATATATATAAATATATATAGTATGTAAATATATATAGTATATAAATATATATAGTGTATATATATAGTATATATATAGTATAATATATATACCATATATATATATTATATACATACCATATATATATTATATATACTATATATATACATTATATATATATACCATATATATACTATGTATATATACTATATACATATACTATATATACTTTTTACTATATATATACCATATATATATTATGTATATATACTATATATATTATATATATACGATATACTATATATACTTTTTACTATATATACTATATATACTATATATATATACTATATACATACTATATATATACTATAGATATACTATATATATATATGTATTATATATATTTTCATATGTATGTATATATATTAATATTTGTATATATATTTGTATTTATATATATATATTTATATCTATTTATAATTATTTATTTGTATTTATATGTATATTTATATATATTTATATTATGTATTTATATGTATATTTATATATATTTGTATTTATGTATTCATATGTACATTTATATATATATATATTTATTATGTATTTGTATTTATATGTATATTTATATATATATATTTATAATATATTTGTATTTGTATGTATATTTATTCATATTTATATATTTGTATTTCTATGTATATGTTTTATATTTATATATTTGTATTTCTATGTATATTTATTTATATATTTGTATATATATATGAATATATATATTTATATATTTATATATATACATATATTTATATTTGTATATATATATTTATAAATTTGTATATATGTATATATATATTTATATATTTATATATATGTAAATATATTTATATCTATATATATATGTATATATTTATGTATTTATATTTATATATGTATATATATTTATTTGTTAATATATATAATTATATTGTATTAATATTTATATATATATAATTATCTTTTAATATTTATATACGTATATATATGTATTAATATTTATATATACATTTATGTATTAATATTTATATATATATATATATATATTTAGGTATTAATATTTATATATATATATATATTTATGTATTACTATTTATATATATATATATATATTTAGGTATTATTATATATATATATTTATGTATTAATATTTATATATATATATTTATGTATATATATTTATATATATATATTTATGTATTAATTTTTATATATATATTTATGTATTAATATTTATATATATATATATATATATATATATATTTATGTATTAATAAGTATATATATATATATTTATGTATTAATATGTATATATATATATTTATGTATTAATAAGTATATATATTTATGTATTAATATGTATATATATATATATTTATGTATTAATATGTATATATATATTTATGTATTAACATGTATATATATATTTATGTATTAATATGTATATATATATTTATGTATTAATATATATATATATATTTATGTATGAATATGTATATATATATTTATGTATTAATATGTATATATATTTATGTATTTATATGTATATATATATATATATATTTATGTATTAATATTTATATATATATATTTATGTATTAATATTTATATATATATATTTATGTATTCATATTTATATATATATGTATGTATTAATATTTATATATATATATATTTATGTATTAATATTTATATATATGTATATTTATGTAATAATATTTATATATATATATATATATTTATATTTATGTATTAATATTTATATATATATTTATGTATTAATATTTATATATATATATTTATGTATTAATATTTATATATATATATTTATGTATTAATATTTATATATATATATATTTATGTATTAATATTTATATATATTTCTGTATTAATATTTATATGTATTTATGTATTAATATTTATATATATTTATGTATTAATATTTATATATATATTTATTTATTAATATTTATATATATGTATATATATATATGTATTTATTAATATTTATATATATATATATGTATGTATTAATATTTATATATATATATATTTATGTATTAATATTTATATATTATATATATTTATGTATTAATTTTTATATATATATATATATATATATTTATGCATTAATATTTATATATATATATATTTATGTATTAATATTTATATATATATATTTATGTATTAATATTTATATATATATATTTATGTATTAATATTTATATATATATTTATGTATTAATATTTATATATATATTTATGTATTAATATTTATATATATATATATATATTTATGTATTTATATTTATACATATATATTTATGTATTAATATTTATATATATATATATTTATGTATTAATATTTATATATATATATATATTCATGTAATTATATTTATATATATATATATATTTATGTATTAATATTTATATATATATATATATTTATGTATTAATGTGTGTATATATATTTATGTATTAATATTTATATATATATTTATGTATTAATAGTTATATATATATATTTATGTATTAATATTTATATATATATATATTTATTTATCAATGTTTATATATATATATATTTATGTATCAATAGGATATATTTGTATATATATATTTAATTATCAATATTTATATATATATATATATTTAGTTAATGATATTTATAAATATATATTTATGTATTAATGTTTATATATATATATATATCTTTATATATATGTATATATAGTAATATATATGTATATATATATATATATATATATATATATATATATATGTTAGTGTTTTTCCAAGAGTATCACCACTCTGTAAAAACTTTTATCGACTTTTGCAGGACGCGTCAGTGTTGATATTCTTGGCAATACACTTATATATACGAAACAAAGCAAGACAGTTTTAATCACATCAAATCATTTAGTTCTTTAGTTTTGCCCAATTTATTTTTCTTTCGTCTTGTTCTGACTTAATTTCTTGTAAATAAGAAGAACAAAACATTTTCGTAATTAGTTCTGTTTTCTAATTAATGTCTCATTTTCTAAAGTGCCTTATTTCTTAATCTGTTTGTATTGATCAGGATGTATTCTGATGTATTTTGGCATGTTCACTTGAACCTTTGAGATGTGTTTCTATTGTAGAAACTTACATCTTGCATGGGGTACCTTGCATCCTGAGAGAACATCTACTCTGTTTTTGTATTATGCTGATAATTTCTGGTAGTGGGTCACCATTGAATTCTATAGACCTAGTTCTGTCTAGAAATTTATTCAGGAAGACAAATTCAAAAGCTAAAGAGTAGAATTCCCAGACATGTTACTTTAAAATACTCGTAGGATTATTTAAACTTGTTGATAATTAATTCCGTAAATTTGTATTTACTCTCGTGGTTCATCTCATTTCATGTTGCTTTGTTTAATTTCTTAAATCTTTCGGTCCTGTGAAAGATTACTTCAGTAGCTAAAAATGTATGCATCTTTTTTCCAGTTTTTATTGCTTCTCGTTTTATTTAAGAAAATTTATCTATGTATAAAAGTAGAATTGACATATGCATGGCTTCTAAATACGTATTTTGCAGGTAAACTTGTTGAACAAATACGTTTTTTCCTTTATAAATCTAATGTTTGTATTGAGCTGCCGACGTGATTAATTGTCTTTATTCTTGTTCTGTTGAAATAACCTTAGTCTGGTAAAACTTAGATAATTGTGAAAAAAATGTTTTCTTTTCATTTTCATTGTAAACATGTCTTTTACGGTTGGATATATTATTTCAATAGTATCATGTATTTTTAAAAATATTCTGCCATTTAATTAACAATCCTGCGAACTGAACTCAAAATAACTCGTGGTTAAATTAATCGTCCAACAATCATGGACGCGATGTTATACTTACTTACGTATTGTTAACTTAACGTAAGTCGTACAGAAAATGAAACGCACTCATCTCTCATTTAGTTTAGAAAATTATCTAAAGTTTTTCAAATTTATTAAAAAAAGATTATAATTTAATGTAACGTCGGGCCGATTTACCTTCTGATCTAGGATGGTCCTTAATATTTTACTTGAAGACGGACGCTTTTAGCAGATAAGTTGTGAATTTGCGATAATTTTCTATTTTCATAAGATGTAAATGTTAAAATTAATTATATTTATTCCAGTTTTTAATTTATATGGATTTTATTTGAGTGTTTGATTAAATGTATAATACGCTTTCCTGTCCAAGGATGTACTCGTTTAATCTGCAAGTTGATTTTAAATGTAGCGTAAATAGTTCCGGAAATTTTATTTATTTTCCCATAGTCGTATCGCACTACTTTCTCCTAAACATGTCAATTGAAATTATATAAATACAATACTTATTATGTATTTATTTATTTATGTTAATGATGAGTAGACACTGCGTTGGGGAGGCGTTTTCGGCAGCTACCGTACTCCTTGCTTCTCTTAGTTTGTTCCTAGGTCTTAATTTATAATGAGTGATTTTTCAGATCTACATCTACATTCTATGTTATAAAAGAATGTGTCCTCTAACGTATCAGACGAGCCAGAATGTTTTATGTTTTAGGTATGGGGTGTTTTATCCCGTCATCAATCCCAGCAAAAACCAAACAGCCAACCGTGGTACACTTCAGAATGTGCTGCTGCTGCCATTACCACATACATAAGTCCAGTTCAAACAGAAGTATATAGAAGCTATAAATAACGTTAAGAAATAAATAGCGACAGATAAGAGAGAATTTACTGAAACCACAAAAAGAAACCGCATCGAAGCACAAAAATTAGGAATTCGTGATTTCTGGAAAATCTACAACAGTGTAATAAATAATGGGCAATCAACAATTCCATCACTAACCAACAATCATGAGGTATTTTGGTCAGCAACCGATAAGGCTAATATGCTTGCCAGTCGGTTTGCCTCCAACTCCAAATTAGACCCTGCTAGCCACCCCCTCCCTTACTTTCCTTTGCAGACAGACGCCACGCTAGACGATCTGAAAATCACCCCAACTCAGGTGCATGCTATCATAAAAAACCTTGACACTGCAAAAGCATGTAGACCTGATCTCATCCCGGGTGTGCTATTAAAAAAATGCACTGCCAAGTAGCTCTAGTTCTCTCCAAACTTTCCAACAAATGCTTTAATGAATCTTGCTTTCCGGACTGCTGAAAAACTGATCTGTGGTAGCAGTTTTCAAGAATTCTGGCGAAAGATCTGACCAATTAAAGTATCGTTGATCTCTGAAATCTGTACGAAATAATTTACTTCATGAAGTTATTGTTCTGGCTATTTCTGATTAGAAGTCTTAAGTATATTTTAACAATATTCATCGTATCTTCAATAAAGAAACTTCAGCATTCCAGCTAAAAAAAACTGACTTTTGGATTTTCATTAAGTACATCTAGCCTTGCGCTATCAAAATATCAGCATAGTTTTGTAGCGCAACGGATAAAGTGCTAGTTTAAATGATAAATCTATCATAATAAAACACCCCAAAAGAATATTAATAATTGTTTTATTGCTTTGGTATTGCTCTTACACAAAAATAACCATAACCGGCTAGGTTTTATTATCTTTAATTTTCGATAATGCCCATATAAAATTGATTAGAGAAAAAAAAATTATATTATACTTTTATAAAGGAAGCTCTGTTAATAAAGTATAGTAACATATATAATAATGTCAAACTACGATAAACAATTAAGTAAAAAAGAATATTTTCATCAGCGTGTGAGGGGTGATCCTTAAAATGTCTCCTATTTCTCACGAATATATCAGCTTTAAAATTGCATTGTTATGAGTATTGAATTTATGCATTCATAAGCTGAAAACTCCATCCCTCTGTTGAGGTTATATTGAGATCTTAAGTAACTACTGTCATAGACGCTTTTCGGAAGAAGAGATGCGTCATTGAATTCTCCCATGAAGAATTAAAAATAAGCTGATACACATTCTCAACACTTGTTGAAGTCTACGAAGCAGGCTCAGTTTAGGTTAGCAGAAATAGGAGATTGGTTTGTAGATTCCAGAGAAGCGGCATAGATGTGGGTGAAAAAGCACACCCCGTACATCTATTCACAACAACTTACACTGAAATAACGTACACCCTCCTCTGATACAGGAAGGGCGTCATCGTCCTGGATTACTTAGCACCAAGTTCACTGTCTATTCTGACTGTTACGTTGAAATATTTACAAACCTAAAGGCATGTGATGCCGTTATCAAGAGGGAGAAAGAGGAAACATTATGTTTACAACACGGGCCGTTATGCCACACAATAATTTGAAGCCTGTTTAGTGTGTGATAAAGTTCAGCTGGATGGTACTGTTTCAGCCATCACTGAAAGACGCATCACGTGGGCAGCATTTCCCTAACAACAACGCAATAATCGCATTTATGAAAAACATGAACCATCTCAGCAGGTGCTTATTTTTTTATGATTCAGACATTTAGGTTCGCTGGCAAAAATTCATTGGGAATGTTGTTAGTTATGTAGAAAAATAAATACTTAAGCACAAAAGATCACTCCCGACTTCGTGACTCTTAAACGTTTTCACGTATGAGAAAATGAAGGAATTACTTTTTGAACTATCCTCACACTGTCTCAGAGGAGCAAACGTTTATAAGATTACAAACAGTTCACTAAGAAATGAGAGAAAGATGAAGTCAGTAAACGGAAAAGACGGAATTAATATACGTAAAAGCAAAACCAGACAAAACAAAACGAGTAATCGGAATTAAAAAAAATAAGCCCAGAAGAAGACGAAACATTTTGATTGTAACAGAATTAAATCTGACTTTATTTCGTAAAAGCCCGCTAAAGTTTTCTTTACATTTTTTTTCTACGACTAATTCAAATTACTTCAAGTGTATATACAGTAAATAAGTATTAGGTTCAAAAATCGACGTTCGTTCGTACGTGCGCGTCTTTTAGCCATACGCACGACGAATGAAAAAAATAACGAAAAAAAAAACAGAAAAAAACGTACAAAGCAAAATAAAAGAAAACAATGGTTTGTTTTGTTATAGCATTTCATATTAGAATCACAAGACATCGAACACGACTCTCATATACAACATGAAAACAAGAGATGCGTCCATTGAATTTGCGGGCTTATTGGTGAATATTCCATTTCAAAGTTAATTATGAGAGATTAAAGGAAGCGTATAAGAAATATGAATTGACGGCAATTTTAAATTGACATTCGAAGATTACGGCGGTGGAAATTGCTATTTCCACGTAAAACGTGACATACGAGTGAAACTGTTTCAACCAAAGCCTAAAAAAACACGGTTTATTGCTACATTAACTACAAGCGAGAGAAACCGTGATATTTTACTTTTAGCGTAAACGACGAGATAAAGTTTTTTTTTTATCATTATTAAACTTTAATCTTACAAAGAGGCAAATTTATATTTTACTCTGGGCCATGACACAGTTAAAATTTGTGAAAGTCGTATTTCAACCTATCGTGATTACAAAGGCCCGACAATATTTTTCGGACATTTTAGTATTGAACTTTCCGAGTACCATAGAGTGACGAAATTCCTTCAATAGAATAGCATAAACCTATAAAGACAATACCTGTAATAAAAATGGAAGAAAATCGACCAGGTAAGGAAAAATTAATTTTCATCAAACCACACGTTACATTTTTCGGACATCGTTAAAAAACTGTTAATAGTATGTAATCTCACCTTTCGTATCAATAACTTTTATCAATCTCTCTTCATAATGTTCAAACATATGCCCAATAACATCCCTACTTGTTTCTATTAGTTGTTTTTTGCATCTAGTATTCGTCCACATAGTTAAACCTCTTTCGTTATTCCAGGTCCATCACAGACAAGTTACGCAAGAATTTCCCAAACATTTTCTATTAAATTTAGATCTTGTCTTTTTTCAGGTCATTCCAAAGTAGTCATATTCACTTTAGCCATCCATTCTTTTATGAGTTTTGACACACGGATGCTGCAATTGCCTTTCTGTAGAACGAAATTATTCCCCCATCTCTCTACTTATCCTTGGTAGGGCTTTCTCGTCCAGCAACTGTTTATAGCTTTCGCTCTTTTAGCCTCTCCAAACATATCTTTCCATTAGCAAAGATCATACCCCAAATAATAACTCCTTCTCCTCCTCCCAACATTTGTCGTTTGTTCAGTACAACAGGCTTACCCCTTCGCGACCAAATACACCATCCATCGGGCCCATCAAACTTTAAACGCTTTTCATCTGTAAATATAACCTTCTCCAAGTCAACACGCTTTGTTAACCACCTTTTAGCCATCTCCAGTCCTGCTCGTTTGTGTTTCTTTGTTAGTGCATTTTTCTTAGCCTTTGCATACTTCTAACTAATCATATGCAGCGGTCTTTGTACTGTTCAGACATTTACATCCAATTCATATTTCTCCTTCACTTTTCTTGCTATAACTTTTTCTTCGGATGTTTAAAGCCGTGTCACAGTCCTCTTCACTCTCCTTTCAGTCCTCTTGCCAATTGATCTTTTCTCTTCTCTCTTGTTGTTTCCGCTCGGAGTTTGTCTTCCGCATGTATTCTACCGTTGATTTCGACAGCTTCAGATCCATGGCGATTCTTTTGATGCTATGACCATCTTCCTGCTTCTTCCGTGCAAAACAAATAACTTCTTTTGAATGCATTCTAATTCATTACACTCAACTGTTTTGCCAGTAGAATAGAACAGATAATTGATGCTAATGATTACAGCTACCTGTACATGCTAGAAATTTGCATACAGAAACATATACATGAAGATAGCTGGGAATAAAATAGGATATTTTTCATGTCCGGAAAATAGTGGCGCGCAAGTTTTTGCCAAAATTACAAAAGCTAAAATTATCAAAGCAAAATTAAAAAAATGATTACACTAGCAGTGGATTTTCACTATCCAATTACGTTCTTACAATCTCAAAAGTTTTTGGCACTAGTAACCATATTGAAGTAATTTTTTTCAAAGTGTCCGAAACATATTGTCGGGCCCTTGTAAGACTAGTGGGTGTGGTATTTACACCTCGAGCGCTTTTCTGCTGAATTTGAACGTGAGTGCGTGAAAGAAGAGCGACATTGACATTTAATGGCTAAGCGCGACAAACGAGTGAAATTGGAGTTTCAACGTTGATCGTGATATAACATAAAACACCTCTTGTTTAACGGTGTCATTACATGTCCACACTCGATATCCACACATCGTATGAAGACAGTTGTTAGAATACAAAGACAAGAAAAAAATTGTCTCTTGTTTGTCCGTTTAAACAACAGAAATTTATTTTCAGGTACTTTCAAGAATAACTATCTGTCTTTTGTTCGAACCTGTCGCTGTCAGTCCATGTGTGTAACACATTTATCTCCGCCCTCTTTCCGGTGTGAGCACTCGTCTGCGCACACGTTCTTCATTTTATAATTTCTTACTCTCTTCTTTGCAGTTACAGCTCAGTCATTTGCATACAATCACAAATGATGTAACTAGGGGAGTACAAGTGAACGTGCTACACAGATGAAAATGTTATTTCCATGCTAGACGTAAACAACGATTAAAATATGGTTTAGGGTTGAGAGCTTGGAAGAAGAGCGTAGAAATTTATATATATAACTGTTATTCACCACTGCGGCAAGCAATTTTTTTTCAGTTTTGGGGCGATAATTTGGCCGTCAAAGGGTCAAAGTTGAAAGAATTGACCTTTGCAGATTCTACCAGATTCCTCCGCCCATTTTAGGTCTAAAGACTTGAAGTTTTAGATGTAGGTAACTTGAGCATGAGTAAACCATCTATTTTCATTTGAGACGAAAATGATAAATGTTAGGGGTCAAAGTTAAAATAATTGACCTCTACGAAATTACTCAGAAAAAATTTGGTCTAAATATTTGATATCTTACATAAAGTGTATTCACACGATGGGCAAGTTATGAACAGTACATAGGGCCCGAGCAAAGCCGGGCTGACTTTCTAGTATATATATATATATATATATATATATATATATATATATATATATCGTATGCATTCATATTTTACCCATTGTAAGGGTCAATTTAATATCATATATATGATTAAAAATTGACACTTACACGTGAGGACTTATGCCCCTACATGTACTTGCTTGTCTTACTATTTACATTCGATTATCGGCGAACGTCCACCATCTTTGAGTTCCTAGTATCGGTTTGCTAATGCTGTTTTCATTCTGTGTGTATGTGTTTTTTTTTGTTTTTTTTTTTAAAACGTACTTTTATATTCAAAACATTACGTAGCTATGACCTCCTTAGATTTCAAAAACCTGAAAGTAAGTTAGCTTACTACAAGAAAATAGTATATCTACCCTTCTGATAAACATCACGAAGAGAAGGGTTGAACCGGAGGTCAACTATGCATTTGTCCTGTAAGTGCCCGCCTATTGGCTGATTAGGATGTGCGCGGTAGAAACTAGGAAGCTATTCAATAGCATGTGCGGGTATATAAACGCGCGATAGAACAACTTTTCCCATTAGCCCTACGAATTCTTATGAGAGTGAAACGCGGAATATTCTGTGTAGATTAAATGCCATATATCTTCATTATACAGAGTGCCCCCCAAAAAACGGGCCCCAACTCTAATTAGGCCCCGTTTCTTAGTGTTTTGTCTTAATGAAATGAAACTTTGGTCATAATTAGTTTATTATATTCAAAACATCACATCAAAACACTAGGATCTTTGGCCTTTTTTTGTCTCCGTTTTACAGCATATGTTCTTGATGGCCTCCATTTAGCTTTTTTTTTGGGGGGGGCGGTCACCCTGCATATATATATATAATACATATATGTATATATATACATAATGCATATATTTATATACTAGCAGGTTGACCGGCATTACCAGGTCGCAAAATACGCTTAAATATTATATTTTAGATTACATAAGTATTATTTTATCATATTGAATCAAATATGTAGTAATGATATAAAAACTTTCAAAAGTTATCTTCTGCCACCACAGAGGACTGAAACTAAAACGTTTTGCTTACAGTTTACTTTTAATTTAACCCTGACACCTGAACCGTAGACATGTTTACTGGAAGTCTAAAAATTAAAATATTAACTAACATATACGTGTTGCGCACGCATATTCCTTATTTTGTCGTTCGATTTTCACAGAACAAATCAATTTTTTTTAAATATTCACACTTTTGCACCGATTGTCCTTGGCTTTTATCCAAATATAAAGTTCCGTATGAGTTCAAGTACCCTATATATTAAGTTTCATGTCCGTACACGAAAAACTGACAGGAGTTTTGTAGACAATTTTTTAAAACTAATATATATGTATATATATATATATATACTCATACATAAGTATATAAATCATGTAGAATATCTGCATGACTATAATTAAACGTAAGTGACTTAAGATGATCATCCCATAAAAAATGAAAAAAAAAAACTAATACGAAATTAATATTATAATGAATGTTTAAAATAATATGCAAATTAGCTAGATCGTTTGCATATGAATGCTATTCCACGACTCATATATAACAAAGTTGTATTTTCTCTTTAAATAAATAGAGAAAAGGGAGTTTTAATATGAATATCGTTGCACACACACACATAAAAAATATAGGAGTATAGATGTATATGCCATTAAATATATTCTATTACAAAACATGTATATGAATAGTAATAAAGTTATTTATATATATATTTATATTCAATTGATTTTTCTTAGTTCATAAATTTCTATTATCTATTTAATTTGTATGTATTTAAATATGTATACTTATAAATAACTTTATATATGCGTGTGCATGTTTGTACATATGTAAGTATATTTTTTCTGTATTATTTTGGAATCGAAACAATACATTTAGATGATCATTTTTCCAAAAGTACACGTTTTAGAAATAATAGTCTTACACTCCCCTCTACCTACACTCCAGGATGCTATCTTTAGAAATGTCCGCACGCACCTGCTACGTAAGTACTTGTTTTAATATGTGCGTCCGTTGTGCCTATGTTATTGCCTTTTATTACTTCGAATAACACAAGCGTATTCTGTTAACTATATTAATTTATATCGTACGTTGGAAACTCAGAATTAAATTAAAGTAATGAAATGGCGAAATATGGAACGCAAAGTGAGCGCCGAAAAAGCAATTAGTCTGACGACTCGAGCGTCTGTTGCTGATTGGTTTGAAAGGTGAAAGAGGAGAGGAAGATAAAAAAAGGATAAAGAGAACCAGAGCGAAGGAGAGAACAAAAGGTGGTAAGTTATAGATAGAGTGAGAAAATAACAAACCCTCCAATTCTACAGCGTAAACTTCTTCGTATAATCTGTTCAGAATTTAATTTTAGCATAGCTTTAATTTCAGGTTTTCACGTGTTTCGTATAAGGTTCTTCGAGTCGATTGGCAAAGGCTGTCTATATTTTATTAGCCAAAAGGGAAATAAAAATGATATTTTTCAAATTATGAACTATTCAACTAGTTGAAGAAAAAAGGACAGAAAAGAAAATATTTTAAAACGGGACGTCATTTTTTTTTTTTTTTTTTTGCATAAAAGTTTACCTTTTATTATATTTTATTCTCTTTCTATCTTAAAAATTGTCTGCCTCGATGTCCCGGGGTGTCATCTCGATAAATTATATTAGATACATATTGCAAATACAACAAAGAGGATATGAGGCAGCAAATAGTTAAACAGCAACTGGTCATTCAATAGTACAATTCGTACTCGCTGTAAGATCCACTAACTTGTAAATTTCTCATTGACAGATTACTCCGTTTGCTCGGCTTAGCATTTTGTTGAGACCCAGTGACTTCATCCATGATATTATCGACCTATTACCACCAGTAGATTGCAAGGAACTTTACATTCGCTTAGTGTACCCTTGTTTTAGGATGTTGAGGCAGGATGCTTGACTAATTCTGGGTACTTGTATTTACTGGGTCCGTCGTTATCCCCGCGAATTATTTGCACTCATTATGGAGGCAGCCTTGGATGGACGTGATTTGTCAATCAGTGTTCAGGACGTGATGAATCTGTTAGAAAGTGTCGACCCAATCGACTCATGGTGAATGCAATCAATTTGCTATGATTTTCTGCGTGTGTCAAGTGCCAAACTTATTAACAATATAACTACAGTAAAAATTTATAGACTCTTTTTGTTCTTACAGTAAAATTTATTGCTAGCTGAATATTTCGTTTTAAATTAATATATATATATATATATATATATATATATTAAGCGAGCCAATCTTCTAAAAATACCTTCGATAAGTAACGTAGGTTTGCATATGAATTTGCCTGTTTGAGTCATTACGAAAATGTGAACCAATGATAGATTTAAAACTTATACGCAAATTAATTAACATAAGCTTGTCTTGCTACGGATCGTAATGTACTTACGACAAACACAGTATCAGAGAGGAATTATGTAAATTGTATCTGGTGATCTATTTTTTGCGGGGGATGATTGTAAAATTAATTGATGACTGTAAGTAGAGAAACCAATTATCAATCAGATAGTATTGTCATACCAAATGTTGGTTAATCGTTTACTCACAAAAACAGGGCAACGGTAAATAGATACATGCTTAAAGTGTATTTTTTTATTTTTGAATTAAGCAAGAGTATTTTCATATTTTATTTGTTGTTGGTACATATGAAAATTAAAATACATTACAGATAAATTTTAGATTAAAAACTTGATTATGAAAAAGAAATCTATAAAAATGAGTATGTGTGTGTGCGCGCGTGCGGACACTTCCCAACCTATATACTCAACGAATTCTTGATCTAAAGACTTGAAATTTAGGATATAGGGTAGTTAGGTATGTGGAAGATTTTTCACCCGGAAAAGTATTGCTAAGGGGTCAAAATTAAAAAAAAATTGGTATGTGGGAGGAGGGGACATCGGATATTTTTTCTGTTGGTCCACTGTTTGACAAATGCGCATGCGTTAATCATTCACGTGACTTTTACTTATGTTGAGTATAAGTAGGTTTGGAACACTTTTTGGAGACTGTGTCAAGCTGGTCAAATGGTTGTCGTACTTGATTCACTTTCTTTAGATTTTGGTTTCGAGTATTTTTTTATTCACAAGAATGTAACTGTTTTGCAAAAATACTACCATGCAAATATCAGTTTCTGTATGAATTAAACTATATCCATGCGTATTTTATGACCGGGAAACGCCCGGCCGTCTGCTCGTACATTTCTAAATTCCAAATCTGAAGCATTACAGAAATGTTTTCGAAAAAAGAATATCAGAAAATAAATCTTTATTGACGAGATTACTTGACATGACAATTGTCCGTATTGATTTGCCTCTACACTAGGGTAAAATTAGGTACAGAATCGTTTTTTTTTTTTCATGAAAAAGAAACATGCTTTCCTAAAGCGACACACTGGATTGAGATAAAAGTAAAAAGTATTCTATTTATGATTCCTTTTTTTTACTGAGAATAGCACAGTTGAAGCGTAGTATGAGATGTGATGTTTTACGTTGATAATAGCGAGGACATGAATAAGATGCTGTCTGATCTACTTTATTATTTTGTTATGGTCAGTTCAATTCTTTGAATTTAGAATTGAATCAAACTATATAAAATTTGGCGCCATTATGAGTCTAGTGATGGGACGATTCCAATATTTTCTCAAATTACTGATTCCGTACTTTAATTTCCGATTCCGATACAATTACTGATTCCGATTCCAATTCTTTAGAAATCTCCAAAATATTTAACTATAAAATTGTTATTTTGCCCCGATTAATGAAAAAAAAACATCCTTAATATGCCTATATTTTCTCAAACATAAAAACACACTTGTGATGGGTGGGGTGAACTAGAGATTTTAGTCTTACTGAAAGTTTTAATTAATAAATATTCATTATTTTATTATCACTACAAGCAGAGCAAGATGTTTCTTAAACCAAAATAAAATAAAATATAAGGAATCGATTTTGGTATCGGGATATAGGCTCAAATGTTTCCGATACCCCCAAAAGCTCCGATTTTTTTCCGATTCCGAGTAATCGCCCCAATACTAATTATGACAAAAGGTGGATCAGGATATCCCAAAATTTTTCGGCACCCCACAGAACCCCGAGATACTTACTACCGCTCCCTAGGTACATGCATCCTTACGTGATAATGTTAATATTAGTAGCAGTAGTACAAAAAATGAAAATAAATAATTGGATATTTATATAGCTTGTTTCAACATTACAGTGGTGTTCTTGAATACATTTTTCCACATAAAAATTAGTGTAATACAATCAGTTTGAACTTGAATTGCGAATCCCAAAGAAAGTGGGTTGAGAAACACCTAGTTATGATACTAGACACTCTCAGTTTTTCAGTGTCACTCCAGGGATGTAAAGGTAACCCTATACGATGAATTTGGTCACCGTCGACCTGAAATCGCGTAACGCCTCCCCCTCTCCCTGGTGGGTCGTACGAACCCCTTTTGGAAACTCTGGTGTAGATGAAATGTCGATATTTGAGCGGTGGAAAACTGTTGTATTTGTCTTAATAATAAATATGTATTTTTATGTTTTGATAAATGTATGAGAAATCTTACTAAACTTAGGCAATTTTAATTTTCCTTCCGATCGAAAGGGCTCCTATGAAAGAATCTGGACTCCCGCGCATTAAGAAAACAATCGTGTATCTTAGTGTTACTTAATGAAGGGGGACATAACTCTGAACTATGACCAAATAAAATGGCGCGTGCACTATAACATATGTAACTCATTATTTTCCTTCTTCTGCATTTCGTTTTTTTCTGTTTGATTTGGAACTACACCGGTATAAGTAATTACGTAAAAAGTTATGTCCTCTTTTTTTGTTATTTGGTACATGATATTCGCGAATGAACGTGAACAAAATCTTACACAAAATGATATGCAATCGTTCGTTCAGAAAATAAAAACAGAAGACGTGTATTGATGTAACAGGGTACGGACGCGCGTATGACAGCAGTAACAGCTGCTGTATGCAAATGACTGAACCGTGTGCGAAGTGACGTTACAGCAAGGAAAAAGGGGGCTTACAAAATTAAAAAAAACGTGCCCGAGGACGGAGATGGACGTGTTACACACATGGGCTGATAGCGACAGGAAATGACGCATCCAACATAGAGAGTATTGCTTGTTCGGCATGGTTTAGTCTTGTTAAGCACATTGGAGTATGAGAAGACTTTAGAATAAAAGACACAGCGTTATTCTGGAAATTACCTGTAAACAGACGTCTGTTCTTTTCTTGGGGAAAAAAGTGTACGTCGCATTTTTTCATTGCCTTTGTTTCTTTGCGACTTTCTCCATACAACGTGTGCATCCCGAGTGTTGACATCTTGCAATTACAGTACATTTATTTTGTTATTGAAATTTTACATGAGAATGCTGCTTTGAATTCTTTGGATCATCTTAGCTTCTGTTTTCACCTTGACTGTTACTCTCAGAACGTTTTTGCCGATGCATATTCCGCCGATCTTCAAGTGAATTTTTGTTGAACTTGCAAACCTATACGCCATGTTACACCTGTTCGAAATTCCGTACAAATTCCTGACTAAGACAGATGTTCGAGTTAAATAAGACTCATATAAAGAATGTCGGCGGTTACATCGGCCGAAACGTTGCGATAATACCATTCAAAATGATAACAATAGTGCGGATTATCCAAATAATGTAAATGTATTAATTTGTAAAAAAAAAAAAAAAAAAATACAAACGTATAAAAAAAATAACGTCGAAAAAAATTTATAAATTAAAAAGACAAAAATATACAAGCAAATAAAATACAGCCTTTTGCAAAGAAATTAGCAGATGAAATAGTTATACTCTTGTAAATATCTTTAGTATTCCTCAGTGATTTCCTGTAAATCGTTATGTAAAAACGGAAATACACAGATCACCTACAGTGTTCGCATCATCTGATGATCGCTCGTGGGGGATTTTGAAGTTTTATGCATAAAAAAATATATCAGAGGATGATTGTCCTTAAAGCGAATAAGATATACATTAGCAAAGAGAAAGCGTGTGATAGTGTTTCACTAGTAACGTATTTATTGGTTAAAATAATGACTGACTTTCAATGTAAGAATGAATGCTTATGTCGTGGCATAATAGGTTGCATTGCGTACCACCATCTTCTCATTACACGCACACATATAATATTCTGCTTTTTCTTTCCTTAATTTGTCCGTACGTTACGCTTTTAAAAAGGCTACTTACACTTTCCGATAGCCGAAGTGCATTTAAAAAAAAACAAAAAAACAATTCGCGTAATTCAGCTTTAAAAGGACCAATCTGGCAACTCTGATCAACCGTATGAGTTATCTCCCATTGATGTGGCCTCGTTTCCGAGTATCATTATAATAATTTATGATCATTGTTCTGATGTTGTGAGAACTAGATTCGTAGTTATTTTGACGTGTAGCAGTTTTTCCCCGCAGAAAGGACTCGGCAAAATGTAAAGTAAACAAGGAAAGTTTCAAAAGCATCAGGACTAAATAGAAAATTACCTGCAAAAGTATGCTGGACTTAAGAAGCAAATAAAAGATGGTCTTTTACAAATGTGATCGTATTAGTTGCATAAAACTATGTAGCGCAATATTCCTTTCTGAGTATTTATTAATACCTATGTTCTCATTTTGGTCGTTCTATTTTTAAAATAGTAGGGATACTATTTTTTTATAAAAATGTTAATAAATTCATATTTACTACGTTTTATTTATTTTCTGTATTTTTCTTTTTTTGCACAATCCAGGAAAAAGAATACCAGCTTTGTCAATACATTCCTGATGATGAAAGATATTTCCTAATCCGCAGAACTTCCGCGGGTGTTGCTAGCATATGCTATTTGTTAAGCTACCGTGTCATGTGACTAATTTGAAATGCATAATTTTTTAAAGAGTAAAGCCATTATTTAAAGATATTCTTTTTTTATAAATTCAACAATAGAGTCTCTACAGCGCAAGGTAGACCACAAATTAGTCACTGCAGGGAGGCATGTAAACTTTTCTCTCGGTAAACTGAGAAGGCGGAGGTTAATAACTAGAGCAGGTAATCAATCAATTTGGTTGAAAAATTGGCGATTTCACCGATTTCGATGATTTGAGTGCGTGAAACATTGTTTTATTATCATTCCATCCCAGGAAACGCCGGGTCTTTCTGCTTGTATGTGAGTATTTCATACAAATAATTATAAGATGCAATTTATAAAAAAACAGTTTAAAGTGTTAACGATCGTGGATGTAGTACTCGTATAAGCCGATAAAACGCTAGAATATTTACAATTACAAAAAATTACAAAAAGGAAATGCAGTATATCGCAATAAATAAAGCAAGAAAATTTATTTGTATTTTTTAATAAAAAACCTGGGCATTTATCTTTTTTTTTACAATGAAACTGTTTTGGAGATCTTAAAACCAGACCCCTGACTCTGTCTTTAACGTTGAATATTCCACCTTTAAAATGGCGCAATGTAGATAAAACCTATTTAATATATCCCTAATATTTCAATGTATAAATAATTATAAATATAACCAGATCAATCTATCTATACTCCTATAAATTCGTTTTTCTTTTGTGTGTATTGATATTCATATTAAAACCCCTATTTTCTATTTATTTAAAAAGAAAATACAATTTTCTTATATATCGGTTGTGGAATTGCATTCACTAGCTAAAGATCTAGCTAATTTGCATATTCGTTTAAACATTAATTTTAATTAATTCCGTTTTGGTTGTTTCGGCTTTCTAATGGGATAATCATTTTTAGTTAACTATTACGCGTAATTATATCCATGCAGATATTCTACATGATGTATACTTGCATAATATTTGTGTAAAAAGTTAACAGTAAACACAAAATTGTTTGCATATATATTTATCTATACGTATATATTTTTGTTTAACAAACTTTCCCTACCAAACTGCTCCTAGAGTTTTTATTCTACAGACATGAAACTTCATATCTAAGGTATTTTAATTTATGCAAAACTTTACATTTGGGTTTTAGCCCGGAAAAATCGGTGCAAAAGAGTGAAACTAAAAAAACAAAAAAAAATGAAATTTGCCAGGTGAATGTCGAACGTCGGCATTACGAATGCATGATGTAGTAGCTATTGGTGCATGTTTTAATTTTTAGTCTTGCAGTAAACATGTTTCAGTCATTGACGGCAGGGGCAAAATAAATGCTAAGCTGAATGTTTCGGTTCGATTCTCGGTGGTGGCGCATGAGTCATTTTTATACGTTTTAAATCATTACTATATATTGCATTCAATCTATCTATTTATCTATATATCTATAAAAGTGAAAACGTCTCTCTATGGTAGTTAAGGAAGACTATTATACAGAAAGGCATTACTTTATATATTCACACATTAAATATATACATATGCACATAACCTTATGAACAGTAAATAGGGCCCGAGCAAAGCCGGACGAAACTGTTAGTAAATAATAAAATTAAGAGTAGACTGCTATTTAAACATTTCTCCTTAGAACTGTACTGTATTATGTTAGAGTATGGTTAAATTATAAACGTATGTATGTATGACTTTTACAAAAAGGTAGATTTATAAATATAATATAATGGTTTGCATTAATGAAAGGAATTACTTGAACATTTTTACATTCTATTTTACAAATCAAAATCTTTTAAAATAATAAGCTTCTTTTCTCACTTTTCAAATCAGATATTATTTAATATTTTACAGTTTCCAAGCGAAGACGAAAACTGTCAGATATATTTAAACTGACATTTTCAGAGATTCTAATATATCTATTTTTATATCTATATATCTATTAAAGTAAAATGTCCTGTGTACATTTCTCTACCAAATTACACTGTCAATTTTCATTTTACAGACTCGGGAGTTGAGATAAAGGGTATTGTTATTTGGGAAAATCTTTTTAATCGGTTTAGGCGGAAATTTGGCTGTCAAGGAGTTGTAAATACCTTAAAATAAACTGGAGATATACAGATCACCTACAGTGTTCGCGTCCAACGATTTGACCTTTGAAAACTCTACCAAACTCCTCCTCTAATTTTAGGTCTAAACAGTTGAAATTTCTAATATAGTTTTCTTGGAAACGTATACACGTTTCATATGATTGGAGTCCCAAACAATAAATATTCAGGTATCAAAATCGGGGTCAAAATGAAAAAGAATTAGCTTTCAGCCAATTTAAACATTTGAAATTTTACATAAAGTGCATTACTACATAGGACAAACTTTTGAATCGGTTTTTGGCCAAAGAATTTGGCTGTCAAGGGGTCAAAGTTCCAAAATAGCTAAGTTGAAAGAGTTTACCTTTGCGGACTTTAGCAAACTCCTCCGCCCAATTTAGGTCTAAACACTTGGGCTTTTAGGTGTAGGTTACCTGGATATGAGTCAGACTTACTAAGATGCCAATTGTTGTTCGAATAATACAAATAATGGTATTAGACTGGGTTATAGAAATTAGAAATTCAACATTTCCATACTGAAAATATGTTAATTAATTTTTAATATATATGTGCCTGTGTGGCAGATTGAACGTATTTCTATATATTATTGAATGCACGCGTTAATATTCAGATAATATTATAGTTCATATATATATATATGTGTGTGTGTGTGTGTGTGTGTGTGTGTGTGTGTAACACAGCACGGACCAGCATATGCAAATACATGCAAAATGGGGTTAGCGATAAAGAACAAATAATGTTATGATAACGAGAAAGAAAACAGTACGGTGAGTGACGTCACGGTCGTAACAATGAGTAAATATATGTCGTTGTTACAAAGAAAAAAGCCAGTTGAAGTTCTTCTCATTCTTCGTCTACTTTTCAACTAAGCATACAACGTGGTTCTTTCTGGACTACCTTACGCACACGCACATATATATATACAAACACACATATATATATATATATATATATATATATATATATATATATATATATATATATGCATACAGTTTATGTTAAACAAGTCAATAGTTTTTATTTACTAGTATCCTAATGAGAGTACAGAGTATTTTACATCAATTTCGTAAAAGATAAAACGTGTACAAACTCCCTATGCTATCAGTATGAATTTACATGAGCAATTTATGCTTTAGCTTCAACAGAACTAATATTTCCCATTATTTTCGCTGAAGCGATAATTTTTTAATTAAACATATGTACGTATGTACACAAATGTGTGTTTTTGTTCAACTTTTACAACTTGATAGGATAATATTGTTTATGTTATCCATTGCATGTCTTTCATTGCATAAGGTAAAGATATAAGCTAAATATCCTTACTCGTTTACTATCAACATTACATTGCATGAATACTACAGTAATTAAATTAAATACATATTAACTGTAAACGTCAAACAATATGGAAACAAAATAAAATGCTTTAATTTTTAATTCAACAATAGATATGTATAATATACACTTTTTATCATTAATCAACAGAATTCTTCTTCTTCTCAATTATTAAATCATTTCTTTCTGATAGGTTCATAAGAGTAGTAGTTGAGGGGCAAAAAAAAATCAGAAGCTCACGGTATTAATGCCATTGTCCCTCAGGGGTCCATCCTGGGCCCAACTCTTTTCCTGATCTACATTAATGATCTTCCAAATCACATCCTTACATCATTTGTAGACATTTATGCTGACGACACTACCATTTTTGGTAGCACATCTAAGACAGTAAACGAGCAAGTTCTCTCCAATTCTCTCTCCTCTGATCTTGAGCATGTAGTACAATGGGGTAAGGAGTAGCTGGTTACTTTTAATGCATCTAAAACCAAGCTTCTCTCTTTATATCATCAACATTCTGATCCACATCTGGCATCAATTGAACTGAATGGCTCTCGTCTTCAGGAGGCCTCAAGTTTTGACAAGCTTCTTGGCTTGACCATTACTCCTGATCTTAAATGGAACACGTACATCAAATCTGTTGCCAAGGCTGCTGGAAAAATGGTGGGATCTTTCTATCGATCCGGTAGATATCTCACTGCTGATGCTATTCTCTATCTATATAAGAGCCAGATACGCCCAAGGATGGAATACTTTTGCCACATCTGGGCAGGAGCTGCTAGAAAGGACTTGGCCTGCATTGATAGAGTTCAAAATAGACTTCGTAGCCTCGTTGGAGATGTCCTTTTCTCCTCCTTGCAACCTCTATCTCACAGAAGAAATGTTGCGAGTTTGTCTCTGATGTATCGTTATTTTCATGGAAAGTGTTCGACTGAGCTTCAATCTATGGTCCCCCCTCGCCAAACTTTCACAAGAAACACTCGTCTAGCTGTAAACACTATCAATAATTCCCCCCACTCTTTATCTGTGCCTAAACCTAAACGTAGATTCCATGAACAAAGCTTCTTTCTTAGAACTGCACGCCTGTAGAATTGTCTTCCGTTTTCCTGCTTTCCGGCTGACTACAATATGGTTGTCTTCAAGTCTAACGTAAATAAGTTCTTGATGAGCCGTTCCATATAAGTTATCAAATTTACCAAATTTTCATTACTAATGATTACTATAATGTCCAATTTCTACTGTACACTCTTTAACCCTTATCCTTGAGTGGTCTCTGGGCCTTGATAATATGGTGATGCCTATGTAAAAAAAAAGATATTGTGAACTACGTTCAATAGTTTTGAGAGAATATACTGTAAATCGAAAATAATTCGTCTTGGTTTTCTCCTTTGCCTTCGCGTGATGAGTATTTGTTTTTTAGTATATAGGCTGAATCATTGTACTTGTTTGAGTAGTATTTTTCATTTTTGTGTCAACATATTAAAGAATAACCAAATGAAGAAAGGAAACTATAGTGCTATTTATTATAATAGCGGAATTCGAATTTTTCAATATTAGATTTCATGGCGAATTAATAGTGTCTACTTAATGGTTATATAACAGCAATATGCAAAAATAACGAAAAACTTTTTTTTTTCTACTGAAAATAGCGATAATAAAATGTTTGGCTGAATAAACACCAGGGGCATCGGCGTGTTACTATTGCCAATTTTTTAAATAAAAATTTCGTTAACAATTATAAATATGAGTTAACTGCCTTGTAGGTAACATAATTGAGGTATTTCCCTTTAAAGTATGCTACGTATTTTTTTAACAATTTGGCAAGACTTTTTCCGGTAAATATTGAAAACAGGTGGTTTTTTTTTTTAACAATAATGTAACACTTGATTACTACTGACAAGACAATTACGTAGATAACCTTACTTTTAGTTGAAATTGAAACAAAAATCTGTAGATACCATTGTTTTTTAATCGATTTATTTCGTTTTCCAAATATCTCATTATATTGTAGATGCACTAAAACTGTTTGATATTTAGTATGATAAAATATTGACTAGAACAAGTTGTGAATCTACTCGTATTTCAATAATATTCATTTAAATAATGCTTTTGCGAGTAAGGTTTTTAATTTGGATGCACATTTTTCTATTATTCTGTTCTCTAGAAAATGAATAAGGTAGTTAATCCACAGAGAAACCCGAATTATAAAGGCAATTGACTAAACGGCTTCAAAATGAGATCCGTTAGATAATCTATATATTTATAAAAGTACAATTGTTTGCGTGTGTGTCTATTTCCCTGCCAAAATACTCTGTCCATTTTCATTCTACAGACTCGAGATTTGACATAAGGATTATTGCAATTTTGGAAACCCTTTTTAATCGGTTTTCGCCCAGAAATGTTGCTTTCAAAGAGTAAAAGTTCAACGATTTGACCTTTTTAAAACTTTACCAAACTCCTCACACAATTTAGGTCGAAATTGAAAGAGGTGACTTTCGCAGACCCTACAAAATTTTACCGCTTATGTTTGGTCTAAACACTTGAAATTTTAGATGGGTGTAACCTGGACATGAGTCAAACGTTATAATATATATATATATATATATATATATATATATATATATATATATATATATATATATATATATATGCACATAAATTATGAACAGTATATACTTTTATTAGCATCAGCTTTCTATTCATAAATACTATAAAATTATACATTAATATATATTGAGCTTAAACACTGAGGGTTAAACGTCGATAAATATCGTTTAAGAAGCTAAAGTGAGTACCTTTAAGGAATTAAACAAAAAAAGCAATCACCGTCAACACAAAATGAAAAATGAAAATGATCCCTATCATTGAATTTTCCCTGACTTTTCACTGGTTACACCCGTTGATTTGGCATATTCAGGTACTTAATTTATCTCAATTCATATACCATACAGATATAATGCGAGATTTTAATCTGTCTTTATTGAAGTCATTGCCATCTTCTACGCTGATGATCGGGTAATCTTGAAACAATATCTGTAGTTAAATAATAGTTTTTTTTAATATTAACTAATAAAAACATTGTATATAGTTTAATTACCAGTTTAATGGCTTTCAATGTATATTTTCAATATCTTTTTCAAATTGTCATAATAATTATGGCAATTTGAAAAAATATTGAAAATATATATTAAGCACAATAAATTTGAGTTTACACTTACGAGGCATATATCGCAATTAAACCCACGTCAGCAACGATGCCCTGACATTATATTCTTGGTATTTTGTTAGTAGTATCATTTTTCTTACACGTGTCTTGTTAAATGGAGGAAATTTCCAAAAACAAATTAGAGACAGGCATATATTCCTTAGAACAAAAGCCACCTCCTTGAATTAAAAAAGGGATATAGATTGGTGAAAGAAGATAAACCCCTTAAATGTCACAAGTGTCAACATCTTACTTTTATATAATAGAACACCATACAATACACGTTCTGTCCCAGCATTTATTTTCTACATAGTCACTACCATTTTGTATGCACTTTTCTCCTTTTATCGTCCCAAACCGTCAATATCTGCAATAGAAAATGAACATTTCAGGTCTCGAATACATAGGGGTTGTCCTCATGACCACGCAATATGCTATTCACGTCTTAGTTATTCCGGCAAAATATAAAGAAACGGCATTACATTTGGTACGTTCCTTTATAAGTTAACTGAATGTGAGTCCATCAAGTCCCAATTCCTTTATATACGTTTATAACAGAAAAATGCTAAATATATTAGTGCTGATATTGTTCTTTGAAGACAAAAAAAACAGTTTTGGGTGAGTAGATTTACCGTAATTTTTTATTAACTTCAAAACTAATCAAGTTTTTCCAGGTCTCCGTATATTTGACGACGTGCTTACCACATGTTAATTCAACAATTTTGTAAATTTTTATATATAGGTAAATATAGATATAGATATTTCACTATTTGCGTTTTCACAAAAATCGGCTTAAAATTTAAATCTGTATATTTACTCAGACCAAAACCTCTATGCAAAAATATATGTAGACTTGATTTTTGAAAATTGTTATGAACTACATTATACAAAAAATGTATTCTTGGAAACGTATTATTAAAATCTGTTTATATAACTTCATTGAACAAAACACTCCACGTAAATTTAACAGAGAACTTAAATGGTGAGATCAATTTTTGAACAAGACAATGGGATTATTGCACTTTTTTGTAAAATAGCGGACATACTTGACAGATCTTATATGTAATATATAAATATATATACATGTGTGTACATATATATACATATGCATGGGTGTACATATATACACGTGTATATATACACGTGTATATATACATGTGTATATATACATGTGTATATGTACACATACATGTGCATATATACATTCATATATATACATGTATATATATATATATACATTTATATATATACATTCATATATATATACATGTATATATACATTCATATATATATATACATGTATATATATACATTCATATATATATACATGTATATATATACATTCATATATATATATATATATACATGTATATATATACATTCATATATACATGTGCATGTATATATACATATATATGTACATATTTATATACATACACATATACATGTATATATATATACATATACATATACATATATATGCACATATATGTATATATATATATATATATATATATATATATATATATATATATATATGCACATATATATATAAATTCTGACAGCCAAGTAATCTTTTTAAAGGGATTAAATGTGCGTGTTTAAATATTTTTATAGCTAATTTCATTAAGTTCGGATCGCAATAACTCATTTTCTCGAGTTTAGAGTTTTCCAATTGACAAGTACAAAGGTAAAAGCAATGAATAGCATGAAAAGAGAAAACAGAATATGTATTTTATAATATTTGTTATTAGTGTTCAATATAGCAGAAAAAATATATAAATAACGACAGCATATCTATCTATCTATCTATCTATCTATCTATCTATCTATCTATATATATATATATATATATATATATATATATATATATATAATCTTTGGAACTTTTTTTCCGAGAGGTATATTCACTGTCTTAGATGACATGCATGGCGTTTGTACGCCATTTAATGAAACCCGTTTACGTCGAAATAAAATATTGCGAAAGGAAATAACAAACAAATATATATTCATGGAGTTGGAGTGTAAACATTCTTCTCATAGTAAAATATCTGTTTTCTTGTAAGAAGTATATGTTTATTTCGGTTGGTGCCGTGTATACTGTGTATAAGCTTATATATGCTTTGATTAGAAACATCCTGTGCATATACTTTATTGTGCCAGTTTCGCTGTTGTTCGTACACCGCACAGTCGTTTCTGAATGAGAAATTACTCGGCCCCAATAATTGTATCGTTCACATAATTGTATAGTCCACACTTACTTCCATCGAAGAGGCGTGCAAGAGAGGCATAGAAAACGTTGTTTTGGGGTGTTTATTTCAAATCCAAATCATCAGCACTCAAAATTTTCTATTCTCTGATTGGTTATTATGCATTTCTGATTGCATAATTGCCCAATCGAGAATCGATACGTAATAGCATAGATTTGTGCATAGAAACAAAATATATTATATACAACTGTCTATTTCTTAGATCCTATAAATTTAACAAACAATGTGGTATTTAGTTTCTATTCAACTGACTTAATACACATTTCCAGTTAGTGTTATTCTACTTTAAGTTATCGACTTTTGGCGCCAAATGAGTAAAATGTCATTTTTATCGGTAAAGCACATGTTTACGTGCGATTTTCTTACGACTGGCGTAGTTTTAGAAAATGAAGGAAAAAAAGGGGCGAAAATACAGAAGGTCATGTGATTATCGAACAATTAAATGATAAAAAAAAATTCAGTGATAGCAAACACGTTGCTGGGTAACGATTCGGGACTGGATGCCGTTTATCGGATTTTAGAGGCAATTTTCGAATATTGATCGCAATGACTCTTAAACCACAACTGTTTTAACGAGATTTCCTTGGAAATCAGTTGGGTTTAAAGCAATAAAAATTCACGATGGAAAGCCGTTGGTTTATTTCTAAGCAGATCGAGATCGTACACAGATTGTATCGAAACTAGTGAGACCCATGGAAATTCCATCGTTGTGTCTTTGCGTTGTTTATTGCTGCCGTGATAAAAAAAAAATATTCTATGACGTCCAACCCGAATGAATTTCTCACTATAGTATTGTGCCACATTAGTTCAGACGAGAAACAAACTTATCTTAGCATTCTGGTTAATGTACTTTAAGAATATATTTGATTATGGAGTTGGATCTATCTCAAAAATTATTGTAACAGTTTGTAATATATTATATCCTAGCGAGAGAGGAAGGACCGTTTGGCTGACTCCTGTGGGAAAATACGCTTAATTACATCTTAATTCATGAAGATGTCATATTTATCATTACATAATCAATTCTTTATTGAATATTATATGCATAATATATATATATATATATATATATATATATATATATATACTAGCAAAAGTATCCGTCGTTGACTGGGTTCAAAAACAGCCTACAGAAAATGGACTCTGATTTATGAAAGTATGGTAGGTTATGAAAGGAAAGGGTTGTAAAGAGATAGCTTCGAATTTGGGGTATCAAAACCAAAACAAAATATGATAAAAGTAAAAATAAAATAGATAAACCTCATAATTTATTATACGATACCTGTTCACACTGAAACACTTATCACAATATTCTGTGGATCTATATTAAAAAATCTTGTTAAACTTTGTGACATATTTCCCTTCTATGGAGGTCAGGTGCGAACATACACCCCATAATTTTATTATACCATATTTCTTCAAACTGAAACATAATTATCAAAGTATACTTATGCAGATAGATATGGAAAGTCTTTATTAAAGTTTGTGCTTATTTCCATTCTATGGAGGCCAGACGCGACCGCAGATCCCACAATTTTATTATACCATCCCTATTTAAGTTAAAACATACTGATCAAAGTATTATGTACATCTATATCAAAACCACTGGTAAACGTTTTTTTTTAAATATTTTATATCCATACTTTGTGGACCAGGCGTGAACCTAGACCCCACAATATTTATGAATCATCATTATGGCAGATCAAACATACCAATTCCAGTGTCTCGATACATCTATCATTATATGTGATCAGTTTTCTATAATAGTCAACCATATAGGAGCCTCTTCGTAACCAGGTACACACACATACGTTCAGCTTTATATTATATATATATATATATATATATATATATATATATATATATATTGATTTCAAAAGTTTTAAAAATGGCTTGGATGCTATCAGTTAGAATCGAAACCACAAACTTTAACGCTCAAGTCGAGTTGCCTACCGTATAAACTAGCGACAGATAGATAGAAAAAATTAAGAATAAACAATTTGAAGCTATGAAGGAAATTGTGTATGCGCAAAAGTAATAGAAATATGTCGACAAGTAAAAATGAGCAATTGTCATTTCAAGTTGCCGACTTCTGTACGAGTTATTTATTCAAACAATTATTATATCGTTATAAAGCCTTCTTAGTGTATGATTACTATATTTTGATAATTTCGATGTTTTGTAACCAGTAGTTTAATAATTTATCGGTTTAATATTTTCATACATACGTATGCATATATTACTATTTTATTTATATAGATTAAAAACGTATGACAAACTAACGACATTAGAATAGATGTATACTAGATTTTGATCTTAAACCTTATAGCAAATATATATATATTTTAGTTCAAGTTTTACAGTCGACCAACATCAGCTGAATTTAAAACGTTTTTTTTTTGTTTTCATTACATCTTTAGCGATCAGGCGGGCATGTTAAAAAATAATTGGGCGTATTAACTTACGTACATATATACAATTCCTTTAGTTTATTAGTATATACATCGTTA
Organism: Euprymna scolopes; assembly: GCF_053919585.1. Lineage (NCBI taxonomy): Eukaryota > Metazoa > Mollusca > Cephalopoda > Sepiida > Sepiolidae > Euprymna > Euprymna scolopes. The sequence goes on from NC_136491.1 coordinate 89,540,815, forward strand.
ACGTTATCTATAATATAAATCTCACCTGTCTGTTTAAATGTAAGTATGTTTGTATATCTTTCGTCAGAGGCGACAGATTTTCACGAGATCGGTATCGTTTTGAAGCTCGACCTTCAGATGTCAAATATCGAAAAATTGGCTAGAAACATTAATTCCTTTTGTAAAGGGAGGGGTCTCTTTTTTCGCCGATATTTTCAGAAGATCTCCCCTCTTCTCGATTGACTAGCCTTAATTTAAATCTTCGCCACTTCTGGTTTGGCGATGGATGCAACGGCAAAGGCGTTACGTTTTTTATTTATTTATTTATTTATTTACTTTTTGTTTATGTACAGTTCCTCTTTCGCAGTACGGATTCTAGCCTGCCTGGCTACTCCAACTTATTTTTTGCTCAATAGACACCGTTAAACCCCTGGGTAAACTCGGCAGCTAGGCTAGGTAGTATATAAATGCAAAGTGTGGTATCTGTCAGATACCTCATTTCATTTTCTGTCCGTAAGTAATCTTTCCAGACGAAGCTATTTTTTTAAACCACGAGTGACGGTTTTATAAAGCTTTATTTCCTGATTAAAAACAAAGAAAGCGTCCTTGCGTTGAAGTCTGTTCTCTTGGGGAAGCAAGGGAGAGAAATTATTATCATCGAGTGGTTTTGGTCCTTCATAAACTGTATTAATTCTATTAATAATTTTTTAATTCTTTTATAATAGTCGTTACAAGAAAATCTCGTTGAAATTGCACCATCTTATTTTTCATCTAATGTTTATGGGCGCTACACCTGAAAATTGTTTAAGTCTTGTGTTGTCCAGCACGAGCGCAGATCCTTCGGCAATCGTGCACCAGATTTATTAAAAATACGCTGGTTGCCACAGTTAAGAATAGTGGCTGTGCTCTGAGACAAATACATGCAGACGGTCAGATACATACAAGACAAGGCCATCAGGCCAGATATTGTAATATGGAGCAAACCCGAAAGAACTGTGCTCGTTATCTATGGCACAGTACCAAATTATTTGGGTCTTAATAGAGCTGAACGGGAAAAGATAACAAAATATCAGGACCTAAAAAAAATAATTTAAAAACGATATAGTCTCTGAAAAATAAACATTATATCAGGTGTGATAGGAGCAACTGGTTTAATAAAAAAGAATCTTCAGAAATACTTATAATCAATCCCTGGAAGACAAAATACAAATTGCTGCCATCAAGGGAACCGCATCTATTCTTAAGAGCGCTCGTATCATCATTTAAATCATAACAGAATAAAGTGTTAGCTCTGGGAGGGAACCAGTTGATCTCTTAAAACTTACTGAAGTTAAATAAATTTTAAAAAGTAGTCCCTTATAACCGGATATATCCCATCTTGATAAACATTGTAATAATTGATACATAATTTCTGTCTTTGGATGTACGACGAAAATATAGACGTCATTATGTTATGTCATGTTTTTTTAACAGAGGAACTATATGTTGATCCTAGTTCGGAGAATAATAAGTGAATCCTTTGTTATTTAGTTTCACATTCGACACAACTGCTGAAGTTTGTAAAAAATTACCTTTTTTTAAATTGCATCTTCCGCTATCGAGGAGCCTATCCTTTAAGTAATGGATTTAAATTAATAACATATATACGAACATGAAAACGTCTTAGCGTAAAGATATTCTTTTAAAGAAAATCACATTACATGTTTACTTAAATAATTTTTTATAGAGTCATGATTGGCCTAAAAGATGTCATGAAGAAATAACTAAAACAGCAAGACGATAAGACAGAAGAACCCAAAGAGTTGAAAGTTGGGTGCTCTCAAAATAGACACTCCATGAAGATAGCAAGAGCTCTAAACACCTGCGTATTTTACTTTATATTTGGTTCGAAATTACTTCATAAACAGTATTGTTCGATTAATAAATGACAGCTAATCAGAATATTGTTTATCTCGTTTGTTTCGTACATGACACGAGATGGAAACAAGCTAATTATCAAAAGTGATCGGAGTATTGACCATTGTGGTCCATAAACAGTTGACAACGCTCACTGATTTAATCGAAAACGTTCTTAATAAGTTCAAGAGGTATGTTGACACATCGTTCACTATAACTCGTTTTCTGGTGTGAACCCTGTGTTTAACATGTTCTTCACTCCCGCCCCTATAAAAGAGAAAATTCCATGTGGAAGATCAAATCCGGTGAGCGTGGACAGTACTCAATACTTACTGCTCGTGTTACCTATCTGTTTGTCAGGTGACTATCAAGATATGCTCTTACGTCATGATGATAATGGGGAAGTGATCCATCCTCCTGGAAGTGCCATTCTTTATTCCTAAACATCTCTTGGGAATGTGGTACACAGTATTTTTGTAGCAAGTTTAGATAATTTAAAGAAGGTATATATTTTATTAGGCAACCTTATATATATATATATATATATATATATATAATATATATTTATATATATATATATATATATATATATATATATATATATATATATATATATATGTTTAAGTAGGAAATCAGTTAAGTATTATACGGACCTTGTTCCGTTGGGCATAACGATTAAGAGCAGAAGTAAATACACGAAATTCGGCGATTGAACTGAAAAACATGTAAAATGTATTATTTGGATACATCGGACCACTTTTCTTATTTTGAGTGTGAGTTTGTGAAAATGGCACTCAAGATAATATGATGAATCTAAATAATACGAATAATCCATCCTTATCTCAAAAGTGTAGAAATTAAAAATATATATATATACAACTCGTTTTGGCCGGCCGGAAATTGAAGTTGCAGGAATAAAGGAAGGACGTAGTGTATTGAAAATTTAGTATCGGAGTTTTGCCAATACTGTGTCCAAAGTGTCTGTGCGGTTCATCACAGTAAATTAGGAACGAAAACATATCTACAAATCAGAGCTTTGTCTGCAACTGTTTGCAACTCAACAAAAACAATGTTTTATATCAAGTAAAAAATCGATAGATATCATATTCCATCATTTAACTATGGAATGAAATCGGCAGCGACTGAAAATGGAAAATATTAGCAGACAAGATATTTGGGTTATAGTCAGTAAACGTGCTTGCTATCTTTCGGTGTGTCTACTACCGGAAACGGGAACAAGAAAAATCAGTTTCTTCACCATTATTGTTCTACATTATTAAAGACTTGTAATTCGAACTATTAAAATAATATGAGAAAAAGGACATTAATTAACATATTTAACGTGTTTTCAATAATTCTTTATATTTCAAAAAGCATAGAAGACTGTTTCCATAATTCTTTGAAAAAAAAAACAAATTTCAATATATATATATATATATATATATATATATATATATAGTAATTTATAAAATATATATGGCGATTAAGCTACACTGAATATTCTGCGTTTCATCCAACTATAGGATTCGTCAGGCTTAAGCGCGAATTCTGTCGTTGCTTCTTGTTTTTATACATGTTGAGGATTACTAGTTGGCCAATCAGCTTTCTAGTCTCCACCGCGCCCCTTCCTATCAGCCAATGGGCATGCATTTTATCAAACAAAGGATCTGTTTTAGAACTAGGTTAGTGGTTTTAGGTGGCCGTTCTCCTTTTTTTTATACATATAAATATACCTATGTGTACACAATAATGCACATATATATACATATATACATATATATATACATATATGTGTGTGATCGTTTATGTATATTCATGTTTATTTAATTTATTTGTTTGTTTTCTATTGTTATTGTTAGTTTTAGAGCTATTTTGTATCGCTATCCTAGAGTAAGTTTTATTTTGTGAACACAATTGTTTGCTATTTCCCGCCTACAGTTTAATAGATTTTGAGGTTCTTTAAAGTACAGGATAGAAAATTTTTCATGGAGGCATAATTTACATGGGTCGTCTAAATGTCTGCATGTGGTAGCTTGTCTCATTATTTTCCATTCGACTACCGGATAATGTCCGCTTTCTTTGAGTTCCCAGTATTTATTCGCTAGTGTTGTTTTTATACGGTGTTTTTTTAATTTTTGAATGTCCTTTTGTGGTCATAGTATCGGGTTTTGAAATCTAAGGAAGTCATGCCTATGTAATATTTCTTGTTATTCGGGTTTTCTTTCGCAAATCTTGTTGCTTGATTAACTACGCTTTTTGTTAGACATTTATTTTTGACTGGGCAAAGTGTGCGGTGTCTACAATTGCTTAGTTCTAACCTAGTTCTAAAACAGATCCTTTGTTTGATAAAATGCATGCCCATTGGCTGATAGGAAGGGGCGCGGTTGAGACTAGAAAGCTGATTGGCCAACTAGAAATCCTCAACATATATAAAAACAAGAAACCATGACAGAATTCGCGCATAAGCCTGACGAATCCTATAGTTGGATGAAACGCAGAATATTCAGTATAGCTTAATCGCCATATATATTTTATAAATTACTAACTAGCTCTACCTACGTATTGAGCACTTTTGAAGTAAATACTTAAAGTTTACGCATAAATCTATACTTTCGTATATTAAATTTATGTGAATAAATGAAGTAGTTATGTATATATATATATATATATATATATATATATATAAGCTGTGTGTATGTGGTCACGAATACGTTCTTATATGGTTGACTATTTTGACAAACTGATTACATATAATGATAGATGTATCGAGGCACAGGAATGGGTATGTTTGATCTGGCAGAACGGTGGTTCATTAAAATTGTGGGGTCTGCGTTCGCGCCTGGTCTACAAAGTATGGAAATAAAAAAATTAAAAATTAAAAAAAAAACGTTTACAACGGTTTTTGATATAGATGTACATAATAATACTTTGATGAGTATGTTTTAACTTAAAAAGGGATGGTATAATAAAATTGTGGGGCCTGCGTTCGCGTCTGGCCTCCATAGAATGGAAATAGGCACACACTTTAATAAAGACTTTTCATATCTATCTGCGTAGGTATACTTTGATAATTATGTTTAAGTTTGAAGAAATATGGTATAATAAAATTATGGGGTGTTCGTTCGCGCCTGACCTCCATAGAATGGACATTTGTCACAAAGTTTAAGAAGGTTTTTAAAGGTTTTTAAAAATGTACACCTGCTGTCTCTACCAACTTTTCTCTACGGTAGTTAAGAAATACTATTATATAGAACGGCATTATCATACATATTAACACTTTTTAATATGTACATAGGCACGTAAAGTTATGAACAGTACATAGGGCCCGAGCAAAGTCGGGCGGAACTGCTATTTATTAAATATTTTAGATATGCAGAAACACGGAGGTCCCGGGAAATGAATTAGGGCGAAGTTTATTTTTCATCATCGCTGAATGCGTTACTGAAATTTAAGTTGAATTGATAAGTTGAAATTCAAAACAACCCCGACTGTTTTTTTTTTTTTGTTCAATAAACACACGTATATTTGTTTTAAATCAACTAAATTTCAGTATTGTAATTAGTATTGTATTGCCTTTCGAAATTGACAAATTTTAATTTCAATTCAAACCACCTTACATCGAGGCTAAAAATAAATACTCTCGCGTATATATATATATATATATATATATATATATATATATATATATATATATATATATATATACTGGGCTTGATTTTAAAATTGATACATTCAGACATAGATCCAGTATAGCAGAATAATATCGGAAATAAATGTCAGACTGGGAAAATATGGAGCGAATTACGCCCGCCATTGCAACAAATCCGTCGCGTCACAGTTGGACGCCATAGCATCAGCGTCAGCTCGCATTAGGACTAGGAAGGCACGATTCACTGCGTCCCGAAACCAGTCCGACTTCTCAGATGTTTTTATGCGCTTCGTTGCTTACACGTACATACATATTAGTAATGTGCTCGTATTTTTTTTTTTCTTTTTACCATTAGCCTGCAGTATTCACGTCTGTGGGAGGGAAGTTTTCATTTCAATCGTTTTTAGCAGAAATGCTAGTATTAATCTGTTGGATTTGTCTTATGCCCCCGGGTATTCACGAATTTTTTAAAAAGTAAATTGCATGAATCTTTTTTAAAAAAAGAAGTTTAATTTTATCTGAACGAAAGAAAAACACTAAATTACTTGCAGCGTCCAAAAATTGGAAGAAATAGATTAAACCGTCTTTACAATAAAAACAAATTCTCCAAATATAATTGGAAAATTATTCCGATACTAATTTTCGCCGAATATTAGGTTTCTACTTATTTTTTGGTGGCGGTGAAGGGTTGCCAGCTTATTATGCGTCCTTCTAAAAGTCGCTCTAAAAGTCGATCTGAGTCTATATCATTCATAATACTTTTGTCTCACTCTGTGTAAAAATATATTCTTGCCTGCTTGTCTTATTCTATTCCTTACATGCGCAACGTTATTTTTAAAAAATGCGAAAAAAAAAACGAGGGCTCATAATTAACGAGAATAAAATATACTTGAGAATAAGATATTACGGATTAAATGTAGGCATAATAGACCTAGCGTCCATCACGCACACCACAATTTCTTTCACTCGTACTCAACACTGCAATTAGATTCTCATATCGACGAGTTTTATTCCATTATGAAAGGCGTTCATGTTCAAATGTGTTTTATCATTAAAAGCGTGTAGTGTAATTAAAGTTTATATATATATATATATATATATATATATATATATATATATATATAGTGTAATTAAAGTTTATATATATATATACCATGTGTAAATATATTTTCCCGTTTTCTGAAATTAAGGAGTCCTCTTCCTGGTGCTTACGCTTGATTTCAATATGTGACACCTGGATATCCGAATATCTAATTAAAGTTCTTTATTAAAGTTCCAAAACTTTGTGAAAAGTTCAGAACATAGGTTTTCTCTCCGTAATTAAACATTTGTATATGTTGTATTCTTTATTACTAAAAAATCTCGTAGTATTACTGGATCCCAGGACAAGAATTTATCTAGATTGGTTTAGCATACAGCTTTATTCCGTTATTTCAGGTAGCATCACTTTAAAAATGCACATTTTGTAAACGCCAATATGGTTTAGCCATTTAAAGAAGATCTTATTTGAACAGCTAATCCTATTTGATTTGAATATATGGTTATTGTTTTCTTGTAAGGAAAAGCGTTTTAATGTCAAGTTGTTCTAAAAATAATTAAGTAGGGAGAAACATTAGACACTCGACAATTAAAACGAAGTCTTTCAATCTATAGTTATCAGTCAAAAATATCGGCATACGACCCAATCTCGTTGGCTGCGCATTACACGAACACCGGTCCAAACTTAACGTTGAATAAACACTTTATCAAATCAGTAAATTGAGATACTAAAAAGTTTTACATCGTTGTTTTAATTCATTTTTTGTCCAAATTATGGGCAAGCTAACAGATAAAGCCAATACGTAAATGTATATTTTATAAGTAAACAAATACATATGTCGTTTTTATATTAATTTATGGTCACGCATTTTTATATAGTAGCAGTTCAGCCCAGTTTTGCTCGGGCCCTATGTACTCTTCATAATTATATATATATATATATATAATATATATATATATATATACAAAGTTTTACACATCTACAGGTAACTTACATGTAAAATTTCAAGTGGATACACCAAAAATTGGCGGAGGAGTTTGGACGAGTCTGCAAAGGTCAACTCTTAACTTATACCTCTTGACAACCAAATTTTTGCTCAAAAGCTGATTGAAAAGCTATCTGCGTGTCTGAACACCCTTTATGTAAAATTCAAATCTTTAGACACAAAATTTGCTTAATAGTTTTCTAGAGACCCTAAAGGTCAAATCTTTTTTAAATTTGACCCCTTGGCAGCCAAATCCTCAGCCAAACACCGATGGAAAAGCTTATCCTATCTGAATACACTTTATGTAAAATTTCAAATGTTTAGACCCAAAAATGATTTAGAGGTCAATTCTATTTTAAACTTTGACCCCTTAACATTTATTGTGTTGTGCTTGAATATAATTAAAAAGTATGATTCATGTCCAAGATACCTACATCTAAAATGTCAAGGGTTTAGACGTAAAATTGGCGGAGAAGTTTGTAAAATCTCGAGTCTGTAGACTAAAAATTGACAAAGTAATTTGGTAAAGAAATGTACACACACTGACAGACCCAAATCGACAATTTCACTTTTATACTTTTATAGATATATAGATTTTCTTATGTTCTAGGATATATGTGTTATATACATACGTAGGTATATGCATATATATATATATATATATATAATGTGTGTATATATATATAGAGAGAGAGAGAGAGAAAGAAAGAGAGTACATATGTTGTGTATATATATATATATATATATATATATATATACGTACATGTGTATGTATATATGGACGTGTGTACATAACGAATTAAATGTTAAAGTTTTCTGCATTTGATTTTGATATATTTTAATGCGAAATTGTGTTTTTTTAATACGACAAAATATTTTTATGGTGTATTGGTTGTATAGTAAACTATTCTACTTAGTAGTATGCGCATGTACGAGAGTTGTTACTTGAGTCATTTTTTTTTTTACTCTAAAATTATACAGCTCGGAAAAATAATGCGGTTCCATGTAAACGGGCGACGTTTTCGCTAGAGAGTTTATATTTCTATAAAAGCCATTTCTATGTTTTATTAATTCTTCCAGGCAATGAGTAATATATCTCAAATTTTGACGCACACCTTTTTCAAAGGTTCCTTTCTTAGAGTTTCAGAACGCTTATATCTATGATAGAGAGATTTAAGTTCGAGCGACGTTTGCGTAAAGTTACTCATTTTAGGTCAATTCAAACTACTCTTTGGTCTATTCAGGATGAAATAATAATAGTAGATTCAAATTTTGGAATACGTCTCGTAAAATTATTTTTTCATATTTCCTATATTAACAGCATTTCAGTCTAGAAAAAAAAATAGCTAATGCGTCTGTGATTGTGAGAATCGATGCAACTGTAATGATGCAAGTGAAACGTACGTAGCCGTGACGCGAAGTGACGTCAGGGCAGAGGAAATACTCTTCCTCTGCCCTGACGTCACTTCGCGTCACTTTGAAAATAATGAGATGAAAATTTCGCGTGTCAACGCAGGAGAGAATAAGGACGTTGCGGACAACATGAAGTATTGTTTTATGAGAAGGGGACAGACCTCTGTATTAAAATAATTTTGAAAAGGATATTTGGAAAAGCTTAGAATCGAATCCAGTAAGAATATTACAAAAAAAAACACATATTAAAATCCTAAGAATGTAGACCGATTGTCATTTTCCTTGAAAATAACTAAATATTATTTATGTTAGAGTTAGATATGACCAATGCCGTTTAGATATAATGTTGAAATAAATAGGTTATAAATGAAACAATTCATTAAGGCATTTCTTTGTTTGCCAAAAATGTGTTGGGACATACATAGGTGAAATTCACGTGAATGAATTTTACGTGTCGAAGCACGTCTTTGACGTCATGAAAAAGAGAATTCCCAATATTTTGAGACATGGTTCGAAGTTAGAGAGATAGTCACTCAGACAACGTCGGTCAGACTGGAAGCTGACATGATTTTTTCACAAGCTTATACCGTGAAATTAATCACAAACAGCTGATTGTAGCTGTAGACTGAAAGTGTTATTCTTCCCCAGTGGAAATTTGGGTATGCGACTATTTTATCGCTGGGTTTGGAAATACCTGTCAGACGCGTTGTGTTGAAACGACCGTTTCTCTCCACTAAACAAAATCTACGCGTCGACATTCTTTTATTTTATTTGGAGATTTACATATACAACTTCGCGTCAATTTTATCATGTAACTACCACGTCACACTACGTTCTGAAATATTTATTTGTGAAAATATGAAAATATGTTCAATAAATTTGACTCAAAGGTATTTCAAGCAGTGTTGAATGGTTGTCGTTTGTCACTCTTTCTGAATAACAAGAATAAAAAGTATATATTCTACCACATTTACACGAGAGATCATTCTACTGAAAATTTCCAAAATGTTTTAAAATTTCATTTTTTTTATGCAAAAAAAAAAAAAAAAAAAGATTAGTGAGTTTGATCTGCCAAAGACTTTCTAAACCACAAAACCGATCATTTTTCCGGTGCCTTCTTAACCGAAAACAAACATGCTAATCTCTAATAGGGAATGGCGATAATATTCGAATGGGAGATGAAAGAAAAACAGACTGTGAGTACACTTTTGAGAATCTATGATGTCATTCCAAGATGAATGCAATTTATATCGACGA
>NC_136491.1:89556032-89561032 GCF_053919585.1 Euprymna scolopes
TTACACATCCTACTTTTGTCAGGCAGTTTATACCATTGCTGAGAAGATTAATTTTTTCAAAAGCATTGATGATAAAACCTTGATTTTCTGCAGCCATTATAATCCTCTCCTGGTCACAGTAAACCTAATCTCTTTTTAGATTATGTATTGAGCCCACAAACGGTATCAAATGTGTCTGGTGTGTTAATCAGGACCAAGATCGTTCTCACCAGTAATTTATCTTCTCTTTCCGTTCCTCACGTGCGAGCAATACTCAGTCCATGTTATGGCCAACTTTCTTCCTCCTAGTTATTTCTTTAATTTCTTGTATTTTGTCGATTTGGGAGTTTAAGTAATTATTTCTAATACCTTAGTGAGGCTGTAATTATGAATTATTATATTTCATATTTTTATGACCTCATTCGTGAACATAGAGTCTGCAATTAACTTTCTCTTATGAATTTTTCATGGATTTGTTTTGCCCCGATAATTGATATCATTACTAATGGAAAATCACTTGACATGCGCAGCGAAGCAAAATTCCAATGATTTACGGCTCTTCGCGCGCCTAAATTCTGAATACAGCGAAATATCGATTTCTGTTGATGCCGTCTTGTTTAAATTTCACTTCAATTCTAACGAGTCGACACAACCTTTCCTTGCTCGCCAGTCGCTTCGGATATTTCTAATGTTATATGATTAATCTAATAAATAACCCAAACCGACCGTTAGTCTGTTACGTACTCGTGAACTACTGTATGGAGTTCAACTAAATTCGGTATGCTTAGGCAATATAGCGAATTGAGTAACATAGGCTGAAAACTGGCGCTAAAATGGTCAAATCTATTTCACTGTATGTTATTTGATCAAGCACGCATCTTATTTTTTGTCGCCTTAACTCCGTAACAAACAGACAGAAGTAGACACTGTTGGCCGATTAAGCATCCATGTTGTATAAAGTATCACGTGGTATTGTTTGTTTCATGTCACAATTGACTTGATGCTTCCTTTTGTCAAACTCTCACAAAACACTCGTCCAACTACAACCACTGTCAATAATCTCCCCTACTCGCTGTGTCTAAATCTAAATGGTGGTTCCATTAACCAAGTGTGTATCGTAGAACTTCACTCCTGTGTTACTGTGTTCCGCTAGCCTGCTGTCCACCTGACACATGTTTGTCTTTAAGTCCAATGAAAACAGGTTTCTGATGAGCCATTTCCTTTAATAATCAGATTATTCCAAATTCATATAACCTACGATTACTTCTTAGTTGTCCTGGCGACTACAGTACTATCAGTAACCCTTACCTTCGAGTGGCTTTCATGACTTGATATGGTGATGATCGTTTTGTAAAATGAAAATAAAAAAGAATATCGGTAAAATGTGTATTTTAAGAGTGTTTATTTTCTTCTATGCATGCATCTCGCGTAATTTTCTTTCAAATAATGTTTATTTTGATGGTTTTCAACGAGATTTCTATGCTTACATTCAGAGAAATGAATGGATGTTTTACGGTTCCGAAAAATATGCATATTTCACATATAGTATAACATGAATATAAGAGACCCGGATATAAGATATATTTTCTCTGGGGCCCAAATTAGAGCCTGTGTTAATGTACAGTGTAATTCGGATGTAAGAACATAAATGAGAAGGAGGAACCGAAGAAGGCGTCTCTTATATCCGGATTACAGTTTAGATTAAACAAAACTAAATTTAAATTACATAATAAATGCTAATCAAAGACATAATATTGCAATTTCTTTAATTGGCGTTGCCCAGGATTGAATGATGATCAAGCAATCACACTCCAATATATTGTAATCGAAATCGGAGAATTGCCTTACTATTCAATCAAATGATTGATTGCCGCTTCTAGATGGGACGCCATCACTGTGCACTTAGAAGAAGCTCCACATGCGTCCCTGATTTAGTCCCCAATACATTGTAGTCTACATTGCACAACTGAAACCTACTGTGGATTTTATAATTTACTTATATACAATGGTTTGAATAAAAGTGTAAAATGAACAAAAAATCAAGTATAATGGAGCAGTTGTTCTCTAAACAGAAACATTTATTTTGAACGCGCGCTGTTATATCAAAGAGACTACTATTGATTTTTATGTCTGGCGTTTAGCTTCTGTGGTAAAAAAAAAACTTCTGGAATACACTTGTAATGTTAGGCTGTGTTAACTTTGCTCAAAATTGCTTGTTCTTTCCATTATCGCATTATTTCGATTATCGAAACTTATCGAAAATATTCCGATACGAAACCTATTTAAGTCTGTTGGTTGGTTGGTTGTTTTTGTTTTACGGCATATCAACCCTCTTCGGGTTATTTAATGCTGAATCCAAAGATTTTGAATAATTTTTTTTTTTTAATAGAATATATTTGTTGTTTTCACGTCGTTTTCTATTTAACCCATAGTTGGGACCCTAACAGGTATTACCACTCCGGGTCAGAGTGGACCTGGGAGCAATGGTAATTAAAGGGTAACTCCACACTCCCCAAAGCCTACAAGCTGGGGCCTCACCACTGGATATAGTTTAAGGTCATATCCAGGACCCCCATTGAGGGACTTTTACTATCTGCAGGGGGCAGTCGGCGTATTCTAATGCCCCACCGACAGGGCCAAACCTATTTAAGAAAACTACCACGCACATTATGTACCTTCGTGTGAAATTTCATGAAAATCGGCCGGGCCGTTTCCGAGTGCATAGAGAACGAACCCACATACATACAAACAGACACAGTCCTTTAATAAAATAGTAAATATATTTAAGAGCAAAACATTTTTATCCGAAAAATTGTGCGAAAGAAAAAAAAACATTTTCATTTGAAAAAATGGAAAACACAAGCTGAAAATATACTCAAATAACATGAATAACATTAAAAAGGTAATTATAATTGTATTCGATACATTCATTAAAGTAAAAAAAAACAAAAATAAACGATAATCTTATTTATTATATTGAAGTGAGAATAAATTTACTTGTGCCACTTTGCTCAGTAGGGATGCGATATCGCCCGACACAGTTAACTGTCTGTCTACATATTACAAAGCAAAGACCCGGGAGTAAGTGTGCACGATTGCTGCTGATTGCAATAAAATTTTCTTTTTTAAAAGACTGAAATAAAAACTATCCGTGGATAGATTAAAACATAAAATCAGGCTTGAACTCGGATAAGACAATGTACGTTCGTAATGAAAAAAAAAAATTAAGGACGTTTAAAAATACACATTTAACTATAGCTCTTATATATGATGTGTGTGTGTGTGTATATATATATATATATATATATATATATATATATATATATATTTGCATAGTTTTTTTAAGAACGATATAGGGGGCAACGCCGCTTCCTTTGCTTTCGTTTTCATCGCAAAAATAAAACATTGCGTCAATGTTTGGAAATATCATGTTGAACAGAAAGTTCTTGCAGTTTTAATCTTTTAACTTCAGATGACCACACTTGAACTAAAACAAACATTTATTGATCGAAAGAAGTACCATTAGACACATATTTGCCAACGTAAAAAAAATGTGTATTTATGCCAGTAACGTAAACATCTTGCATCGTAATTGCGATAAAGTCGCTAAAAGTGTTTTTGATATCCCTAAGGTTTTTGAAGAATTTCTCACGCAAAAGATTGTCGAGGTGCGTGAAAAAGGGGTAGCCGATAGGTGACAGGTCTGGAGAGTATGTTGGATGCGGCAGTTTCGTAGCCCGATTCGTAAAACCTATGCCGGGTTAGTTTAACAACGTGCTGTCAAGCATTATCGTGGAGGAAATTAGGCAGTTTCCGTTGACTAATGCTGGCTGTTGTTGTTAAAGTGCATTTTATCTATTTGTTGATAGTACTTTAACATCGTAATGGTTTCACCTGCATTAAAAACAACTATTATGGATGAGACCGGTCGCAGACCATCAGACAATCGGTATGATCTTTCGTTTGGTGCAACTCTGGCTTCGAAAAGTGTTGGGAACGTCTTGGCATCTAACCACTGAGATGAACATCGCCGACTGTCCTAAAGTACCCACTTTTCATCGCCAAGTCACAACCAGTTTATTCTCGTTGCGTAAAAGAAGGGAAGATGACACCTCATAAAGTGTGTGTGTGTTTTTTTTTTTAGTGTTTGTTTAATTCTGCAATAATTAACGAAATATATCTTCATAATTATGCTGTTATACATGCATATGTATATATATATGTGTATATATATATATATAATGTTTATTATATATGTATAATATTACATTATATATATATATATATATATAATGTAATATTATACATATATAATAAACATTATATATTATATATTAGCAGGACCCATTAACTGGCATTGCCCGGAAGAAGCTTATCTTCGCGTGAAAATGTAAAGTACGGTTGTTACTGGTGGCCACCCCAATCTCCCCATGTTAAGAGCGGTTTCCGGAATAGACTCCTTAATCTCCCCATTGTAAGAAGGGGTGTCGGAATAGAGAACCCCAACCTCCGCAAGAGAATTACCGTGCAGAATGCAGGTATTTAGAACTTGAAAATGATCTGTCTACGCCAAACATAACCTTGTTATAATGAGTATTAGAAAAATCGTCATTCTTAAGGAAATTGAGGAATGAGATTGAATGTCAAAATTGCCCGCCCTGCTAATAAAAAAATTATAAAAAAAAAACGTTGTAGAACCCAAAAAGTGGAAATAATCAAAAGAAACCTACAGCCTTCCCCAAAATAGCTTCCCGTAAACTTTACTACGCATCATTTCTCACCTTCTCTTCGTAAAGGAACCGTGTGTGGAAGGTATAGAAATACTTTCTTCTAAAATAACTAACTTATAAATGGTGTTCTTCTCTTACGTTTTACGTTGGTAGTCGTCAATGTTTGTTACTGCCAAACTGTATGAGGAAACACACGTAATCATTGTCGAGAGAGAGAGAGAGAGAGAGAGAAATATATAGATATAGAAAGAGAGAGATGTCTTGTTTAGTATGTGTATTTTATTTCTTTTT
>NC_136491.1:89566032-89616032 GCF_053919585.1 Euprymna scolopes
GCTAATATTCAAGGATGTAGGTCTGAAACTTGAAGGGAAATTTTGGAGTGTATAGTACGATATTGGAATATTCACTTTAATAAATATTACCATTCACATGTCCGGCCTTCTTTTTCGTCTGCCTTTTTTTTACGTCATTCTTTTTTTTTTTTTTTTACATTTTTTTTTTCTTTTCATATTGTTAATTTGTCTTTTTTTCTTCATTTTAGTCCTTGTTATTTTTATGACAGTCGTTGGCGACAGGTTTTAAGATCCTGGAGTTTGTCCGTTCCTTAAGATTAAACAACAGGTACAAAAAATATTTGTACTAGCACCGGCAAAATAAAGTTTCAAACAATAAAAATAACAAAATCCCATTAATATTCTTTGGAGTCAGAAATTGGCTTATTCTTTCCTGTTTCTGATACCGATTTCAATAACCCCAAAACTTCTGATTTCTCTGCTGGTCAATTCCGATTAATACTTCCAATACTACTAGCTGTTCCCTATCTTAATAGGAGAATTAGGACGAATATTCCCTTTTTATTTAAATAGACAAAGTAATAATAATAATATAAAAGATCTTATTATTTTTAAGCTTAAAACAATGTATAAATACTAACGCAAGTGGGGATGTACAGCCCGAATGTATAATGAATTCTTTACAATAAGTAAATAAATAGAAAAATAAACAAGACAAGATTAATATAACAATAAAGCAGCAATACATATACAACATGTCGAAATTGAATATTTTTTTTTACTAAATACAACAATGCACATTACGCAGACGCATTTACATACATAAATAAAGTCAAAAGTTCCGATTTTTCTGATGCCCATAAATCAACATATGCACATATTCCAACTTATCTTCAGAAGAACAAAGAATATCAGAAACATGTATAACATATTTTAAATAGAATTTCTTTTAATCCCCAAACTCGCAGAGACATTCTTGCTTGACTATTAACTCGGGCGGCCAATCACATCTTTACCTTCAAATTCAGTCCGTGGACGAATTCGAACCATTGATTATAATTTGGTCACTTTCGTTCGAGAACTCTTATTACCATATCAGGTTGTCTTAAGATATCGATTCTGTAACTTTCATGCCCCAAACATTGATGTAATTATAGTTTCCTTTCCCTTTGTAAACTCAATAATATTCTAAAATATTTCAAACAAGATTTTTTTTAAAAAATCTAGAAAAAAAAATCTTTGAACATATAAGATACTTGAAGCATGAAATAATTTTCCGAAACCACTGGGTTCGACATTATTACAAATCTTAAAGTGTTCATATGCAGTGCAAGACTTAAACTTTATACATAAATCGATCAAGAAAATAAAACTCCACTAGCAGGCCACCTGCCGTAGCTTAATCGTAAAATACGCATAAAATTTATGCAATTTTATTATTTATTAATATAGAGCTAATATATTCTAGAATCAATATATTCTAGAGCCAAGTGCATATTTATTATTGAAAATATAGAAGTGATTTTAAAAGTTATAAAAACTTGACTTCAGTCTTATCCTCTAGAATCTAAATCAAGCGTTTATCACCGAACTTTAGCAGCTATTTATACCTGCAGCGTCGTTACCATCTGAGTTACGGACAGATGTTTACGAAAGTGTTAAATTTAAGCGACTTTAAGCTATGAATACTTAATTTTGCCCATGCGCAAAAGAAACCGAAAAAATAATGTTTTATTCAACTTACCTTGCCAGGGTCAACAGTGTTTTTTTTTACTTCTATTTTAACTCCTTTGTAGCGATATTGCTGACAAAAAAAACATAATGGAAAGGTTCAAATGCCTTATATATCTAAAATCAACTCTGGAGATAAATAGTCAGAGTGGAGTTTGGTAGACACTTTTCGCGCACACACTGACAAAATCACCTTTTTCTGTTTCTCTCGCTTTCTCTCTCTCTCCCTATCTTCCTCTCTCTCTATATATATATGTTTATGTATATATATGTGTATATATATATACATATATATATATATATATATATATATATATATATATATATATATAGGTTGTGACAATAGTACATTTTCATCTTAAATTCTACGCAAATATGCATGAATAAAACTCGGCATTTAGTAAAATGAAACCAGATATCTAATAGGAAACAATATAAAACCGATTAGCTTAATAATTAACGCACGTTTTTCAAATGAATATGCAAGAGTAATAACTTTCATGTAGTAGCTCGTACGTCAATAAATGTGTATATTAAAAAGTTCGTTTTTACTGGGAAACAGAAAAGGTATGATTTTAATATCAATGCTAGACCGAGAAAAAACTTGGCATTTTTTCGTATAAATATAGACAATTAAATACTCTAATTTGGAGATTGTAATCAGCTTAAGTGGTCGGCTTATATATGAATCCAGAAAATGAGACATCAGTAATATCAAAACTGTTACATTTGCACCGTTCGAACTCGTAAGTCAGCGAACAAATTTATCATTCGCAAAGATTCGTTTTTTTTACGAATTCAAAGCCAGTGACAATGCCAAAGCTACAAGAAGAAACGGATGTGGTGCTTGATTAGCTAATATTTTACTTTTTTCTTTCAAAATAAATACCAAGATGTGCTCTAATTACGTTAATTAGGTGCTCCCACGTGATTTATTTAGTTTGCTTTGAAGAGAGCCAATGCCTTTTCATTTGATGTTCGCGTTCTCTAAGAAAAGTGCGTTTCTATTGGAAAATGTCTTCTTCGTCAAACTAAAAAAAGTTGTCTTAAATCTTAATTAGTTGTAACTTTTTCAACTGATTTAGTATTTATTTTTATTCTCATTTTCTTTAAGCGTGAGTGATTCTACTTAAAATAACACACAATACATTTCGACCTTACGTGTTTTTCTTTCTCTCTGATGTCTTAGATTGCAAATTCTTCAGAGCTGCTATAGTTCTACATTTCCTAAGACAAGGAAATCGCATTTCCGTTAGTTTTGCTGCTTCGTTCTTATAATATCAAATATGTAACGATCACTGCGTTCCGATTAATATTACGAATGTTGCATTACATATATCTATATAGTACACGTTATTGTGTAACGTGGCCGTTATTTTTTAACTGAATTGTGAAATTTCACACTAACTTGAACACACACATTTTCTGGTAGCGTCGCGAAGGAACAATTAATAAAATGAAAAAGAAAAATATATATTAAAATCTGACTCGACATTTTGTTAAAATGCAAATTAAATGTATTTATTCGTGCTTCTTCCAACATAATACATTTTATAATCTTTCAAGTCTTTTCACACACACGTGTTTTAAAAAGCTGTGCTACATGATATCTGCTTTTTAAAACCTCTTTCTCCGCTACCCGAATCAATTTTATTTTTAACGGGCGTTGATTGTTCTCATTCCTTTAGCCATTTCGGTTAGAGTTCTTCCGTAATTGGTGGTTGTATTCTTATTATCGCCCGTGCTAACGGATTTATTCTATATGTTAATTAGTCAGCGCTTTCTTGCCCTCGGCTTCACACGTCCATCTTCCACGATGTGCATTTTGATTTCTTTTGGTTGACCACGTCCTGTCTTTTTTTTCTTTTTCATTTTTCTCTCATTGTTTTTCCCATGATCTCGTCGCGCGCACACTTGCCTAATTTGCATATGTGCTAAGACGGCTGCTACAGCTAATATTTTCTACCAAGTGTGACATAGGCGCTATGTTACAATTATATTTCCGTTTTTTTTTTTGTTTATTTTATTTTTTTTTTGTAAATAGATTGATAATTCGGATGACTTGGACTACATTTACGAACTTTTCTATAATATCAGATATTCTTTAGGTGCATCTAACGGAACTAAATAATATCGATGTCCAGCTCTCCATTTATACAGACTTTCGAACTGAACCCTTTATTTAATTAACGGGCGTTGATTGTTCTCATTCCTGTAGCCATATCGGTTAGAGTTCTTAAATAATTGGTGGTTGTATTCTTACTATCGCCCGTGCTAACGGATTTATTCTGTTACCATATAACACTATCATAAAAAAACTGACTATAATTTTGTACTTTTATCTAAAATTAAAATAATGAACACAAGGTCTATCGATCGAAATCTTGTACGAATAACATCTCCGATTCAACCACGAAATAAGGCAACATTTATGTTATGTACCTAATGAATACATATTAAAATAATTATTGATTTAATAATTAAATACAATAATATTTATCCCAGTAGTAAGTACAATATCAATCATATAATTTTCATTATCCTAAACTCTATACTGAGGAGAAATATATATATATATATATATATATATATATATATATATATATATATATATATATATATATATACATACATGTGTGTGTATGTATAATATGTATATCCAATATAGTGTATGCTATTGATTTAGAAAATGATGTTGAAAATGTTTGGAATTGTCCAAACAAGCGTGATACATGCATGTGTTTGTGTGTGTGTATATACACACGCATATATACGTGTGTGTGTATATATATCTGTATACACATATATGTATATATATATATGCACACACACATATATATGCGTGTGTATATGTTTATGTATACCTATAAATTTGTGTATGTAATATATATAGTGTATGCCTGTATTAGTTTTATCACAAAAAACAGTAACACAGGAAAAATAACGGACGAATCCAATTGAAGTATTTAGGGGGCTTAAGAAAGTCAATGAACGAGTAAAGGTACGTTCCCTTTCAACTGATCAACGAAATGAGATACATCATCTTTTTCTCTTTACTTCTGTACCGTTGTACGTGTTGTTTTCCTTTTTTTCTTATTCCTTGTTTTCGAGTTTTAATTTGACACTTCCTTCCTTAATTTTTTTTAAACTTTACCAATTAAGAAAATGAATATTAGCGCCAACATTAACGTCATGTTCAACAATGAGAATGCAGCGTTTAGTTTTATTATACTTTTCTTTATTATGTATAAGTAGTCTTTGCATATCCGCATTTCAGTTGCCACGCACCATTTACAATCGTTCTCAGATTTTACGAAAATGTTATCAGAAACAGATTCATAATCAATAATGTTTATATAAAATATATTTTCTTCTGTCTAATCATTCAAGAGAAAATTAATTTGAACCGGCTAAAAGTGTCCTCTTTTTACTATTGTCGTTTTTTTAATTTTGATAATTATGTTACAAGAAATTTAAATGTAGCATCTGAAGAACAGTTACTACACTTTGATCTTAGTTAAAAGGGTATTAAGAACGAATAATTTTTATTAGCTTTGCCTTGAAAGAAACACCATTTTTTGTTTTATTATTTCTGAAATATTACTTTCCTTTTAAGGGTTTACAAAGTTTATTTATTTTTAAGGGAGCTCAGCATGATAACGGCCGAAGCGAATACGGATAATGATATAAATATATTTTATCTTTTTTTAATTTTATCGTCGCTGATGTGAACGAAATATAATTTTTCTATTTGCTTTTACACATATATAATAAAACAATTTAAGACACATGTCTTCTATTGTATACATATACCTGTCATTCGAGCTACACGGAATTTCCCGCATTTCATCCCCGTAACCATGTATTTACGGAAATGAAACGCGGGTAGCTTAATTGCTATATGTATTTTCATAGTTTACTACCTATACCTACCCACGTGTTGAGTACTTGAAGTAAATACTGAAAATCGATACAAAAATCTTGTTATAAAAGTTTATATGGATGTGCAATAATTATCTACATGTATCTTCTATATGTAATGCATTAATGCTGGCATTTAGTGGATGTGAATCGTAAATGGAGACGCGCTGGTATTTTTGTAGCTATTTTGTTAAAACTAGAAAAGTATTTATCTAAGCTAGCAGTGACATCCGGCGTAGCTCGGTCGTAAAATTCGCTTAAATATATTTGATTTTATGCAGATTTCGTATATATTATTATAGGGTTAATGTTCTATCGAGTCTTATATATTATAAAGTTGCGATTTAAAAAATAAAAAAAAACATATAACCATACAATTTGGTGCATCAGTTTGAACCGAAACCTAAACTCATGAAGAAAAGATTATATATATATATATATATATATATATATATATATATATATATATATATATATTAGTAATGTATAAAATATATATGGCGATTAAGCTACACTGAATATTCTTCGTTTCATCCACGCTAAGATTCTTCATGTTTCGGAATATTCAGAGTAGCTTAATCGCCATATATATTTTATAAGTTAATAACTAGTTCTACCTATATATTGAACACTGTTCCAGTAAATACTTAATATTAACGCATAAATTAATACTTTATATATTAATTTATGTGAGTCAATGAAGTGTGTATATATATATATATATTGTGATACATTTATTAAAATGTATAATACATTATTTTATTCACTGTATCATTTTACGCGCCAAAAGGATTCAATTAACGTCTTCTCGGTCACATTTTGTAAACAAAACAGAAGAAAAATGGAGAGGAGGGGGCCTGCGAACAGGAGGAGAAGGGAGATACATAGATACTGTGAGCGAAGAGTGGAAAAAGAAAGAGAAAAGAAAGATAGAGAGAAATAAACCGTATATATAGAGAGAAACTGTGTAGAGAAAGAGAGATAAATCGTATATAGAGAGAGGGGCCTGAAAAACGTTGTCAGCAGGCAGTGGAGCCTCGCGCTTTAAAGCGATAAGACGTAAGTCAGCGAAGGTCGGGTTGGCGAAGCCGGCGACGACGTGATAGTGGCGTCGCGGAGGTAAATATCAACGACATCATCCGATGATCAGCGGTCAAAGTTAGAATATTGACAATAAAAGAAAAGCCAGCGAAGGAAGGAATCATGGAGCATTGAAACTTTTACTATAAATCAAGGGCTTCGATGAGCTTCGGAAACTAATATTTGGAGCAATTAACATGCACGCGCGTAATTAAACATAAATCATCCGAAAGACAAAAATATGAAAATTAACCTGCGCGCGCGTAATGAAAAAATAAACAACTTACATGAAAGAAATATATATATAAAAAAAGACGAAAGAAAGGTCGCATTTCAAAGGACATTAAGTGAGTTTTTCAATCAAAACTTTCATTTCTCCAACATGTCTTTCACACTCTAGAACCTGTATCTAATTGAGCAGACGATTTCTTGTTTTATGTGAACATTGACTGTTAATATATTTTTCTCTCTGTAGAATTTGCATCATTAAATCAGTTCATTTAGTTAGGCATATTTAATTTTCTTTTCTTTTCTTGAATTTTATTTTATTTTTTTATATAAAAAGAAAAGTTTGTTAATTTTTCGATGATATTTGGCCTCGTTATTTCTTATGTTATTTCCTTGTCCAGTATATTTAATTTTATTGTTGTCTTCGGGGCGGTTGTCCCATTCCCATAACAACGCATTATCAAGGAACCTGGGAAACTTTTTTATTTATTTGTATATTTCGTTACGTCACCCATCTCTACCGTCCCCAGTAGGACTGGCATACGTCGTAACAAATATATATATATATATATATATATATATATATATATATATATATATATATATATATATATATATATAATACTTTAGTTTAGTAAGTTAGTCGAAACGAAAACTTATTAAACATTCTCGGTAAAATTATTTATTACAAGAAATTAAACGAGAGTCACTGGAAAAAAAAGATGTACCGTGACAGACAAAATGACACATGATATCGTATTAATATAGAGACGACTGTTTAAAGCTTACACTATCTTTAGTGTGGGAAATTATAATTACTGTAGCATGCAAACCCAGTTTCAATTTCACCTTAGACTCTACTGCCTGTTAATTAACCCTTAGGTTAGCATAAATGAGCATTAAAAAATGAAGTTAAATTCTATATTATGTCAAATAGGTAAACATCCATAATAATATTCGCTATATCTATGTAACTAGAAAACTATTAACTTGCTTTTATCCGGTTTTTCACAATTTATCGATTCCATCTTTTCCAAAACGGATGACAGGTAAATATACATGAAGCCACAGGATCACAGAAGATATGTTTTGAAAAGAACCGGTTTACCTTGTAGGGTTGTGTATAATTATGTTCTGCAGCAGTTTTCACTTGTGAAGTAATCCATTTCAGCTGCTATATAATATTGATTATCTAGAGAGAAAAAAGGGCTATGTCAGCGTTTTGCTTTTCTTAGTTTATTTTCTCATAGACATGTAAATAATTGTATTCATCGTATTTTTTCATGAGGTATTAAATGCACTTTTTTAATCAATCTTAGACTTTTATGTACTTGGGTTTATTCTGTGGTTATCTCATTTCTTTCTCCAGATAATATAAAGTCGGCAGGAGAGAATATGCACTGTTTCGGGGGCTTCCACTTTGCGGCTTGCTCGCGTATGGGCCTCCACTCACTAAGGCGAGGCCCGATTATCTGAATTGCATTTGAATTATCTGTTCGCCAATAAAAATCATTTTTATTTATACACACACACACATTATAAATATATATATATATATATATGTGTGTGTGTGTTTTTTTATTATCTTACTACTAACTATCGACTGAAAGTGTCTCTTTAATATTATATAAGAAAATGTTACATATAGGTAATCTGCCTGAATTAAAATATCATAATTAAGTGTATTTTTTATCAGGAACACATGGCCTGCTTGCTATTACCTATTATAGAAACAGATAATACTAAAATGTTAGAGAATGTTTACATATATATGAATATAATTTCAACTTAATCGATAACTCTAATCATTTTCATTCCTCAAATAAGGTTCTTCCTCAATCACATGACAATTTCACTTCATTGACTCTAGTGGATTTTATTTTTAATTAGCTGGATCCTGCCACGCGTTGCTGTGGCTCAATTTGGTGTAACGGAAAAGTCTAATAAAAAGAGAAAATGTATGGCTCTTATATTCTTAGTACAGCAATGGGCTCCCCAAAATTTTTTTTTTTTAAAAAGGGCGAAAATGTAAAAAGAAGTAATAGTCTAGCAGTAGGTAATGGTCTACTTTGTTAGTGTTTTTATTTAATGTAAAATGTTTGATCATCTCGAAGAACACAGTGTTTATAGATGTATTTGGAGGAGACTAATCGTCGCGGACTCTGGCGAATGTGTTAACTTTTGGTAAATAATTTAACAAATATAAAACAGTATCATGGTGTTTTAGTCTGAACTGACTTTTCCGAACGTAACGTAAGCGACAGCGTTTGTATGTTTGAACTAAATATATAGCAACTGTAATTTCGTTAATGAAGAAGAAGCATTCATAAATGTTAATTTAAAAACGTGCAGATTTCTTTAGTAAAGAAAAAGCAATCATATTTTTAGGATCTTAATCTGACCTTTATCGGGTTCTTTATTTTGTTTTTCAATTTGAATGCAAGTTATTTCTCGATATAAATAGGGCAATATTAAATTGCTCATAGTTATATTCCTAGGTTAGCGTAGTTCAAACCGGTACTAAAAACCGAGTAGTCGCGTTGTTTATGTTTTTTTTATTTTTATTTTCAAGTGTAATGCAAGTAATTTCACGATATCGTAGCGCTGTAACAGTACTTTGTAAAAAATGGAATGTTTGTTTTATAAAAAAAAATGTGTAGTTTAAAAGACTAATAAGTGAAGCATAATTAGATTCCGCGTTTGGAGTCGTCAAAACCGGAAATAAAAACCGAGTAGTCTCGCAGTGTGCGTCTTACGGTAAAAAAAATGCAAAACATAACAATGTAATCTTAATTGGACGTTGAGCGCGTTCATTATCTTTTGTTGTTTGTTTCTGTTTTTTTTTAAGTGAAACGCAAGTAATTTCACGATATCGGTGTGTTGTAATAATAAATTGTTACTCAGGAAGTGTTTGTTTATGTAATAATAACTTTTTAGAGGGAAGCAGAAAGAAATAAAGCTCATAGGCAGATTTCTCAGCGGTCGTTCTACAGTAAATAAAAAAAGCAAAACGCAAAAAAGATAATGTTTATAGGACGTAATATTTTGTATTTTTATTAATTTTTTATGGGAGAAAAGCGAAAGAAAGAGAAAAAAAGGGAAAATGGCCTAAATTCCCCTTTACGATTACAAACCGGTGTTTATTCGTACTGTTCCTTGTGGACGCATTTTTAGCGGTGTTAAGTGGGAGCAGGAGTAGTAGGAATGTATTAGAGAGAAAAGGTCTTACAACTTGCATTGATTCTAACCGATTTTGGCAGTGAACTGTTATAGGAATAAATATAGAAATGTACGGATATCGAGGAAGTGTAAGGATAATAGGCCTATAGCAAACCCCAGATCATGTGCTGCAGTTTGTGTGCATTACATTTGCATGTAAGATCTTGATTTTTAATCCTATTAAGGTCAAACTCACACGGGGGAAAATTAGTTCATTTTATTTATATAGATAGAAGATAGATAGATAGAAGAAGATAGATAGAAGAGAAGATAGAATAATAGATAGATAGATAGATAGATAGAAGATAGATAAAAAACTGGGTTTATTTTATTTATATAGATAGATAGATAGATAATAATAGATAGACAGAAGATAGATAGAATAGATACATGTCTTGATTTTTTAATCCTATTAAGGTCAAACTCACGCGGGGGAAAATGAGTTAATTTTATTTATATAGAAGAAGAAGATAAGAATAGATAGAAGATAGATAGAAGATAGATAGATAGAAAAATGAATTCATTTTATTTATATACAAGATAGAGGAAGATAGATAGATAGAGAAAATTGGGATCCATTTAAAGATATCGAAAAAGCAAAAGTCCGAATGGTGAGTATCCTTCAAAATTCTGTACAACGTAAATTGAACGCCATTTTGTTTATTTTATTTATTTATTTTTTTGCCATTACTTTTTTATTTCTTGCCTGTTTATATTGGGCATTGTAGTGCAAGGTGTGTTTCCATGAGGTCAAGTTTGTGAAAGGTGGGGGTAATACAAGGTGTCAAACGAAAGAGCCGATATAATTAAGCAAATCCATTCGCCTATAGGGTAAAAAAATCTAAATAATGGCTCGTCACATACTCACAAATAAAGCAAGAAAAATAATCTGGAATGTTTTCTCAATTTACTGAATTAGTGTAGAAAGCCAGTCCGGGTCTAGATTCTAATGAGTTTTGTTTTTAACTGAGATTGCCTGCGTCGTATTAGATTGTATTATAATATATTCCTTCTGTCAGCCCGTCTCTCTCTCTCTCGCCTTTTTTTTTCTCTCTCTCTCTCTGCTTGTCCCTCTCTATCTCTTCCCTAAATTTTGTGTGTCTACCTCTTTATCAATTAATCTACCTCTCTCTGTCGCTCTCCGTCTGCTTTTCTCTATCTATGCATGCTTGTCCGTCTCCCTGTTTGTCTCTCTTTACTTGTCTGGCTGACCGTTTTCTCTCTGCTTGTTTGTCTGTACCAGTCTCTGTCTCTCTATCATCTCTGTATCTCTCTCCGCGAATGTCTATCTATGCCTGTGTGTTTGTCCAAGTGTTTGACTCTCTGTCTCTATCTCTATCTCTCTCTTTCTCTCTCTCTCTCTCTCTCTCTCTCTCTCTCTCTCTCTCTCTCTCCGCCTGTGTCTTTCTGTCTGCCTTTCGTCCTTAGACATCGCCCACTATCGAATTAAATACTGAAAAAGGGATACAGGACATTTTATGTTGATGCATAAAATATTATATGAAGCGAGAAAAGCAGCGAATGTAATGTATAGGTGGAGGCTAGCGTATTCCTCGGTTAATATGAGGTTTCGTTCATATAATTTACTGGACATTAAGATATTTACAAATGTATCCAACCCATCTTTAAATCGAGAATTGGCTGTTAATAGCAAGAATTGATTTTTTTTCAATCAATAATACCGACAGAAGGTCAGACACTAATTATATCCCTCACCCTAACTTTTGATCGAAAATTCCATTCTTATTCTCAACTCTCCCTGGTGCAATTTTAACATCCGTTAAATACCCATTACAGCTTATCTGTTGAATAGGTAGCCAAAACTCGTGTCAACAGCCTTACGTCTTGAACAAACAGTTAGTAGGATGATAGGTACATCTAAAAGTGATAAAATATTCAGATATATATTTTTTGTAATTCTGGTGTACTAAATTGTCTCTAGTATGCTTTTTATGCTTCTATCTCTATCGAGATTTTCCTGTCCCTATTCTTTCTATTAAGTACCCTTTCTCTCTCTATCTCTTCCTTTTCATTTATCTGGCCGCGTTTCCCTCTATATTACTATCTCTTACTATCCTACTATAATTCTTTATCTTACTATCTATCTCTATCTTTCTTTATCTTTCTGTTTTCTTCTATTTTGTCCTCTCTCTCTCTGAATCAAGTCATCTCCCCCTATCTAGCCATCTCTCAGAATTTAGCCATCTTTGTTTCTATCTTGCCATTTCACTGATTCTTGCCATATCTTTGAATCTTGTCTTCCCTATATACATTTCCCTCTTTCCATATCTATCTGTGTGTGTCTAGCCCTCCATCCATAACTAAATGTTCAACTAGATATATATTTAGCCTTTCCTCGCTTTCTATCTTTCTCTTTCTAGTATCATGTGTATCTCCTTCGTTTTCTATGTCTCTAATATTCTTTGTATAACTTTTGTTTCTTGTCTGTGTTTTTCCTCTCTTGCTTTCTGTCACTTTAACCACATCTCTGCCTTCAAATTCTATTCGATTCGCACTCTTTTTTCCCCCTAGTTATCTCGGTTGTTCGTGTTCATTGTCTCCCGTTCTTTCTTAAGTTACTCTTCCATATAGCTCACTTTAATGCTGTCTTTTTTTTTTCTTCACATTCTCTATTTCTCACTCCGTTTGTCTCAGGTGCTTCCTGTATATTTCTCTCTAGCATTCGCTGGGTATTTCTTTCAAGCTTATTGTTTCGTATCCCGACACCCTCATCCTTCTCTCTGCCTTTCTCTCTCTCTCTCTCTCTCTCTCTCTCTCTCTCTCTCTCTTTATTCTATCGTTTCTGACTTTCTTGTTGCTGTTAGTCTATTTTCTCTTTCTCTATTCCTGTGTTTTTCTTTACCTCTTAATTGTCTCACTCTGTTTATCCATTTCTATATTTTTGTCGTTCTCTCTATATCTGCCGTTGCCTGTATTCCTGTCTGCTTCTCAATTCATGCGTCTCTATGCCTTCCTTTGTGTTACTGTCTTTTATGTAATTGTCTATCTTCCTGTCTCCCGGTCTGCCTTATTCTGTATTCCGTTTTCTATCATTCTCTTTGAGTCTATGTCTCTGTATTTCTCTGTCTGTCTGTCTGTCTGTCTGTCTGTCTCTCTCTCTCTCTCTCTGTTTCTCCCGCTCTAATTGCTTCTATCACTTTTTCTTCTTTAACTTGCCTCTCCAGGGAACTGATGTGACAAAATGTCGAATTCCATGTGGCCATTACTGCACGCCACAAGAGTGCTAATAGCCCTGTAGCGTTCAGTAATAGCCTCCGTTTGAAACATTTTCTTTTCCCTCTTATTACATTCGTTCTGATAATACATGTTGCATGTCAGTGCACTTTTCTTTTAATAATAATACCAAACATTTCAAATTGTTCAAAAGTTAATACAATATTAAACACTTTTCAAAAATTGCAGTTTATTATGCATTATGCAGTTCTTCATGCAAAAAAAATATAATCGAACAAGCTCGTAAAATCTGTGTGCCATTCGGGATGTTTTCACTTTTAATTTTGTTTTCATCCAGTAATTATAGATATATAAAGTCCATTTTATGAATAGGAGAAGGGCGAACTATATCCTTATATTTTAATTTTGATTTCTTATAATATTCTTTTAATTAAAACGATACACAAATTTTGCCAATTGTTTTTGTTTTTACTTCCAATGGTTTATGCGGTTATGAATCAGATTGCTAAGATAGTCGAATGTTATTTGTATGGATTAATAATAGAATAATTTCCAGTAAAATTGGTTTTTCATGCGTTTTCTTCGACGTGACTTCCCCCTCACAATGTTGGGTCTCATATTCTTATGTAGATATGAACCCGATTTCTGTGGTAATTTTTGGTAATAGAATATATACTTCATATTTAAGAGACGCTAACATAGATGTTTGCTATTACGTTTCTTAACTTTTTAGTCGAGAATTTGTTATTCATATTATTTGAATTATTCCGACTGCCGTTCTCATTAAGCCTCATTATCACAATATTTCGGTGGCGAATGTTGCGACGCACAACTACAAGGTTGAAGTCACTAGAACATGCTTTCTCCGTGATGTAAACAAAGGGATCTGTCTGAAATATCGTCTAAATTCTCGAGTTAGCAAAAAAAGGAAGATCGGAGCTTTAATCAACCGAAACGTTGTGAAAATGATACTCATGATAAAAATAGTAGTCGGAAGACCGAAAATATTATTCACTAAAATGTGTTTGCGATTAAAAGAATGACATTCGTATAGATATGTTAGGAATGCACGATAAGTAATCTGTTATTCTCACTTGTTAAACTTAAATTTTATTATTCAGTTTTATATCGTTTTCATATTTTTTGCGAGATCCTTTTTTTATCGTTTTATTTAGTATTTTTTTATATTTTTATTCTTTGTGTATCTTGCACACCATTTTTTACTATTTTTTAGTCTCTTTTTTTTACTTGTTCGCGCGTTCTTGTAATTTTACCTTTCTTTTTCTGTTTTATATTGATTCTTATTCATTTTCCTATTATTTATTTGTATAATTTATGTTTGCGTTTGTAAAAGGTTTTTGACTCCTGATGGGGGTAGTTACTTATTTGCCGCCCACCTCAGCAAAATGTGGCACAAGGCCGGAAAGTGGGGATCCAGCAGGCTCCCCAAAAGGAGGGGCACTGCTGCAATTGTAAAACTTGCCTGAGTAGCCCCGTCGGCATTCCCCGGTAGGGGCGCCTCAGGCAGTAAGTTATAAACTTACTCCACCGGAAAGCCCAGTGGCAAGGCCTAGGAGGGTGGACATCCTAGGCATTACGCAGGCGGCGTACCTCAGTCCAACAGGTGCTCGGACGGTTCGCGGGCCCCTCACCTGTTGGGCTGAGTGTCAAGTGACGAATCTTTGATGAGTACTACTACCCTGTCTCCCTGCAGCCGAAGCCGCTAGGAGACCTTCCCCATCAGACGAGCTGGTGGGGGTAGATATTTATTTGCTGCCCACCTCAGCAAAATGTGGCACAAGGCCGGAAAGTGGGAACCCCGCAGGCTCCCCTAAAGGAGGGGCACTCCTGCAATTTTAAAAATTGCCTGAGTAACCCCGTCGGCATTCCCCGGTCGGGGCGCCTCAGGCAGCAAGCAATAAACTTGCCCCACCGGAAAGCCCAGTGGCAAGGCCTGGGAGGGTGGTCCTCTTAGGTATTACCCAGGCGGCGTACCTCAGTCCAACAGGTGCTGGGCCGGTTCCCGGCCCCTCACCTGTTGGGCTGAGTGTCAAGTGACGAATCCTTGACGTGTACTACCCTGTCTCCCTGCAGCCGAAGCCGGTAGGAGACCTTCCCCATCAGACGAGCTGGTGGGGGTATGAGACGAATGGATTCGCCAATCATTTTTATAACCAACGGCTGTGCTAAACAACCAATGAAAACCTTAAAAATTATTATAAAAATTGTCGAATTTTGGATTCAATCGGTTCGCCGTTAACTACGGCACGGACCGCATTGGATTCTTGGCCGCCATCTTGGTTACTGATCTGAACTACGCCGCCATCTTTTTTCAACACAATGTCTCAAAACTTAACAGCGCTGTTTTATAATTTCTTCGTTTTATTTGTTTCCTTTTGTATTTTTTTTTTGGGATTACGTTTCCGTTATTTCGTTTTTCCTTACGTATCTTTAACTTTTCCTTTTTCTCCTTTGAGTTTTGTCTTTTTTTATTTTTCTTTCTTTTATTCTGTTTTTCTTTTTGTCTTTGTTTTATATTGATGATGTTTTTTTTTGGATTTGTTTTCTCTGATCGTTCACATCTTAATATTTTCCATTTCGCCTATGTTTTGCTTGACAATATTTACATTTCTTCGTTTGCTTTCAGGTGAGTGCATACGACTTTCTCTAGCTGAAATTTATCCCGATTAAATGGTGCTTCCATTAATAAAGGTAAGTTCAGCGAATTGACTTGCCATTTCGTATTGCTTATCAGACGCGCCCAGATTTCCGCGAGACTTCTCTCGATTTTCAAGTCGTTCTATCAACAAATCTGTTTAGTAGTTGATTGACTATGACTATAACTGCTCAAGAATTTCTCCCTTTTTAGTTTTGACTAGTCGCATCTTTGTTCTTTATT
Source organism: Euprymna scolopes (assembly GCF_053919585.1). Lineage (NCBI taxonomy): Eukaryota > Metazoa > Mollusca > Cephalopoda > Sepiida > Sepiolidae > Euprymna > Euprymna scolopes. The sequence continues at coordinate 89,582,267 of NC_136491.1, forward strand.
TTATTATTTTATTTTTTTCGGAGCACTAGAGCCTATATTTTGAGATTTATATGAATTTCTTATATTAAGTGTATGTGGTATACACTGGTTGGCTACATTCCAATGACCGAAGCAAGTGGATATGGACAGAATCTTAATTTTTATTAATTTTCATTTATTTCGGTAAATTGATATATTTTGTTTATCTACTAACGCCCATTTCGCTATCGATAATGAAAACTTCTATGTTTTGGCTGCTCATCAAAGATAGTCAAATATTTAAAAAAGATTGGTACATATTATTAAAAAAAACAAATAAGAGAAAGACACATTAGAAGAATGGCAAGTAAAACACATTTTAAAATTAATTTATACATGACATCCAGAAAATCACTCTCCAAATCCGACACAACGTTATATAATATATATATATATAGGTGTCTTTCCGGATAAGAAATGTTTAATGAATGTGTCAATACGTAAAAACTCCGCAGCGGTATTTTTAAAAAAATATTTTGGTGCTAAATATCCTTGTTAAAATTATTTGCATGTGTCTCCTGGATTAGAAATAGTTTAATACCTTAAACGGAAATTACAGTGATGTATTGTATTTTTATTATCATTTCATTCATAAACATGGGAGGGGGATTTATCTTCAAATATCTTTAATTTCGAATTAGAGCCCCGGACTTCAACTAACTAAATATTAATAATGTCCTTTAACCCTCCCCTTTTTAATGAAGAGTAAACAACGCATTGTTGATGCGTTATCGGCAGCTCTCGGTACTCTCGCTTCTCCTTATTTGTCCCTCAGTCCTCATTTCGTATGAGTGATTTTTCTGACAAAGGGTGAAAAATACTGCTTTCCAGGACGACAGTATTTTGTGGACAGAACCCTGAGATGTCGGAAATCGTCTGTTTCTATGTCTATCATTGTGGGCATGTCACTAGTAAGGGTGCTGGACGTAAACGTTTCATCTAGGCTGACGTTAGCCCCTTGATAGTCAGGAACCCGAACCTTGGGTTAACCACTAACAGGCTGTCCTATCAGCAGGTGAAAAGTACCGGGGCTGCGTTAATGCCATCTAGTGAACGGATTCTGGACCATGCAGTAGTTTAGAGTGGGGCCTCTCGATGCCATACTAGTGGGTAATTGTTACGGCTTTACTTTATCGTGTGCTAGAAAAAAATCCTATCTTTTTCTCTCCTGCTTTCCCGCTCTGTTCTGCTGTAAGTCAAGTCTGTCGACCTATTTTACAAATCCCAAATCCTCAACATGAAATATCTCCAGAAAAAATTTACGAATAAACCTAGAACCCCATCCTCCAACGTAGACCCCTCTCGGATCTTCCGACCACTCGGTTGTATCAGTTAAGATAAAAACGAAATGCATTGTCTTCAGACATACCTCTCCACCGTACTATATATCGATACTCTACGGCTGACTGGGATAGCTTCCGTACATTTATATCTGATCTACCCCTACATTTCATGTTTAAAAAGGATGTGTCCTTCATAGTATCAGACCTGACCGAATGGTTTATTGTAGGCATAGACCGATTCATACCATCTAAAATATTCCAACAAAAACGTAATAGCCAGCCATGGTTCTCTCCAGAGTGTGCTGCTGCCATCGCGCACAGAAATCACTTTTTCCATAGCTACCAATGTAATAGATGCACTGTGACTAGAGCTGCATTCAGGAACGCAGCAGCCACTGCAAAAGAGTAATAAAAATGCAAGAGAGCTATATGCTCAGTCCGTTTAATCCAAATTAGCTGAGCAGCGGATTGGTTCCCACCAGTTTTGGCAAATAGCAACAGGATCCTGAACAGAAGCGTGCGTTCTACCCCAACCATCATCAATGGACCTGAGGTCATCTCATCAGCATCAGACAAGGCCAAACTATTTGCCAAGAACTTTGCGACGAACGCCATCAACTCCCCGTATTTCCTCATGTAACAGACAACACGACATGCAACATACAAATATCTAAGCTAATCAAGAACCTTGATTCCAGTAAAGCAACTGACCCTGACGGCATTCCAATCATAGTGCTGAAAAAACTTCAACCAGAAATTTCCCCCATACTTACAAAACTTTTTAAGCGTTGCCTTAAAGAGAAGTGCTTCCCTACACCCTAGAAAACCTCATCAGTATTCCCTGCATTTAAGGATTCTGGGGATAAGTCATCTCCCTCTCATTACAGACTAATAAGTCTCATTTGGGCCATGAGTAAGTTGCTGGAATCCATATTAAATAGAGGTGTAGTCAACCACCTCAACCTTCTTAGTGACATGCAATATGGTTTCCGTTGTGTCAGATCTACAGCAGACGTGCTAACAATTATATCTCATAGGATTAGGGCATCTCTTTATAAAGGCTTCCTCTCTAGGGCACTTGCTCTTAACATATGAAAAGTGTTCGATAAAGTACTGCATAAGGGCCTCCTTCACAAGATTTCAATTACGGTATAACTGGAAATGTTTTCTCGATCATTAAATCATTTCTCTCTGATAGGCTCTAAAGAGTAGTGGTTGATGGGCAGAAATCAGAAGCTCTCAGTATTAATGCTGGGCTCCTTCAGGGGGTCATCCTAGACCCAACTCTGTTCCTGATCTACATCAATGATCTCCCAAAACACATACTATAATCATTCGTTTACATCTATGCTGATGACACGACCATCTATGGTAACACATCCAAGGGCGCAAATGACAAAGTTCTCTCTGATTCTCTTTCCTCGGATCTTGAGCGCGTAGTACAGTGGGGGGAAAGCTGGCTGGTTACTTTTAATGCATCTAAAACCAAGCTCCTATCTTTACATAATCAACGCTCTGATACCCTTCTGGCATTAATTGAAATGGATGGCTCTCGACTTTGATAAGCTTCTTGAAGTTTACTCCTGAGCTGAAATGGAACACATACACGTACATTAAGTCTATTGCCAAGGTCGCTAAGAAAATAGTAGGATCCTCCTACCACTCCAGCAGATACCTCATTGCTGATGAAATACTCTATTTATATAAAAGCCAAGTACGTCCAAAGAGTGAGTACTGTTACCACAGCTGGGCAGGTGCTGCTAAAAACACTATATTCTGCCTTTACAAAGTGCAAAATAGACTTCGTGGCTTCGTGGGGGATGCCCTTCTCTATTCCATGCAACCTCTCTCCCACGGTGTTCGTCTGAGCTCCACTCCCTGGTCCTCCCTCGCCGATCTTTCACAAAAACACCTGTCTAGCTGAAACCACTGTAAAAAATTTTCCCCGCTCTTTATCTGTGCCAAAACAAACACGTAGATTTCATGAACAAAGCTTCTTTCTTAGAAGTGCACGCCTGTGGAACTCTGTTGCGTCTGTCTGTTTCCCACATGATTACAACCTGGATGTCTTCAAGTTCAACATAAACAGATTCCTGATGAACCGCTCCCTTAAGTATATCTTTTATCAAATCTCAACATTAACGTACTGTACACGCAATAACCTTTATCCCCCCGAGTGGCTTACGGGCCTTCATAAGTGGTGAGCACCTTGTAATATATATATATATATATATATATATATATAAAGATTTTTATGGGTACATAATTGTATAAGACTTTTAAAGAACACCGAATGAGTGTCATAATTAATTACTGAGGGTTGTTTTTTTTTTCTGTAGTTCAAAATAATCCATTAAAAAGAAACTTTCAAAAAGAACAAAATACAATTCTTAAGTATATTTCTCCTTATCTTACATTAGATAAAGCGGGTAAGTAAGGAGTGGGGCAAGCAAAAAATCACTATCTAGACGTCTGTCAGCGAACTCTTTTTCAAAATATACGTTGGCAGCGGGGGAGAAAACATCGTTTAAAAACGTGGTCAAAAGACCATAAATTAACAGCGAGGGTAAAAAAAAAAATTTATAGAGAATAGGAGAAAAAAGAAAGAGAAACAATCTCAGCAAATACCCACCCAGTTCTAAATTGTGGGTATACTCTCTTTGCTTACACAGAGATGATTGGCGCAAATTAATGTATACAGCCTCGAGAATTTTTAAGTGAATACTCGAGCGCGCTCTGTGTAAAACCAAGAAAGTTTCATCCGTGTATAATGCCCCGTATATGTGAAACTCCTGTGGATCGGTGTCAAAAGCCAGGAGTTTTCGCATAAAATTGCTATAGCCGTTTCACGTTGCTATTTTGCAACGAAGGTCCGAACGGTGTTTGGGACGAGAAATGTTTTCTCTCTCTTTTCGAAAGGATGGTATCGCTACTACTCAATCTAATATGGTTGTTTATCGATTTAACGGTCAGAATGAAGCTAACTATGTGGGCCATACCATTCAACGTTTGGAGGTTAGAATTTCACTATATGTCCCCCTTCGATACGTAGGCACAAAGAATGGATAACATCCGGGCGTTTACCAACTCATAATTCGGCCATTGGTGAACATTTATTATAGTGCCAAATTTGCACTGAAGGATTACATTAGAAATCTAAAATGACGAAAAATTTAATTTACTTGCTTTTGGAATAAATTCTTGGAAGATTTTTTTTGTTTTTGTTTTTTTGTTTTTTGCAATCGCACGGGCATTCGCTGCTAGTTATTTATTGAAACAAAAGTTGTAATGCTTTATTTTCAATTATCTTTTTTGCGGGTATCTTTCGAATGCTCAATATCCGGAGAATAGTTTCTTCTCTTAGAAGCCCTTCTGCGGAAATATCTGGTGGAGCGGGTATCACCCACTTCATTTTGGGGCGATTACATTTACATGTTTTCATCCTTTCTTTTATTTTTGTTGTGGCGGGGTATCCACATTGTCTATTATGAAAATGATTAGTATACAGGTGTGTTTCGAACGGAATTTTATGCCCACCCAAGCAACGTTGGATACCCATGCTAATATATATCTATATATATCTATATAAATATATATATATATATATATATAATTTAAAGGAGATTAGAACAACAGTCTAAAGAGCTGAGTGTATTTCAATGTAACAGTGAAATTACTAGGTTAATTAAAATACAGGAAAGAGAAAGTGCTCGTTATTATCAATCACATTACTTAATATATATATATATATATATATATATATATATATATATATATATATATATATATACTTATTTAAAACTGTGCAGAAGGTCAGAAAAACAATGTTACCGTCATTTTGAAGCCTAACATAAGAGGGACCAGTTAATTGTGAATAATGTTAGGTCCTCGTCGGCCATATTGTTCGACGAGAGCCTAACATAATTTACCATTAACTGGTCCCCCTTATGTTAGGCACGAAACCGACGGTACAAATATTTTTCTGTCCTCTTGTACAGTTTTAAACAAATAAATACTAAGCTCTTATATTGAAATATTTTCCTTGTAATCGAGCACTTGGATGGAATTATTTCCCCAAAACAGTAAACAAATATATATATATATATATATATATATATATATATATATATATATATATATATGAGTATTTTTAAAGGCCAATAACAACTCAGATAAATATTAAAAATTATTATTTTAATAAACGAAGTTTGATTTCCTCTAGACGCTGTTAATAGTAAGAATTTGTTTATATTGAATTTAAAGACTGGCATGTTGTATACTACAAAGAAGTTGTTCCATAATAGTGTGTTCATGAATTGTACAATACACACTATCTATATGAGTTACATTTCTTTGTTGTACTTAAATAGATGTAACTTTATTTCGGTTTCAGAAACAAAGCTAAAATAGTACAATTAAGATGGAGTATTGCTGTCACATCTGAGCGGGAGCTTCTGGGAAGACCTTATCCTGTCTTGACAGATTTCAGAATAGACTTCGTTCCCTGCAACCTTTTTCTCAGATAAGAGAAGTTGCGAGCCTGTCCCTATTTCCTCGTTATTTTCATGGCAAATTGTTGTCTGCGCTCCAAGTTATGGTTCCCCCCCCTCGTCAAACATTCGCAAGAAACACTCGTCTGGCTAAAAACACTATCAATAATTTCCCCAACTCTTTATCCATGCCTAAACCTAAACGTAGATTCCATGAAAAAAAGATTATTTTTTTAGAACTGCACACCTGTTGAACTCTCTTCCTTTATCCTGCTTTCCAGCTGACTAAAATATGGTCGTCTTCAAGTCCAATGTAAACAAGTTCTTGATAAGCCGTTCCTTTTAAGTAATTCAATTTACCAAATTTACACTTCTAACGGTTAATATATTGTCCTTTGGACCACTGTGCACGCTTTATCCCTGAGTGGCATGTAGGCCTTGATAAGTGGTGATTCCTTTGTGACAAATATTAATAGTAGTGTGGCGTGGTGTGCATTTTCTGTCGCCAAATCAAAAGACAGAGACCAAATCAAAGGATAGAAAATAACTCAGATGCGCCTTTTATTTCCGTAAAACGACATTTATTTTCTCCTACTTGGGGCCATAACGTCACACACGGGATCTAGAACGTAATGTCGTCTCTCACCAGATCTCGAACGTTATATCGCCTCCCACGAGATCTCGAACATTATATCATCTCCTCCATTCTCTACGTCTCTCAGGATATATTGAACGTTATATCATCTCCCCCGTCGTGGCTCTCTTTCTCTTTTTATAGTCCTGTCCCCCCGGTGCCGTCACTTACATGCATTTAATACGCACTCTTGCGCTATGTCACATTTTAAAAAATTATTTTTTTCTGTTTGGGATAGACACAGAGTAGAAAAGAAAGAAAAATATGAATATATATTATAATTACATTGCATTTTAATATGAATATATAATAGTCCAGTTTATAATAAAATTAATCTTATCATTAGTGTAGATAATTACAGTAGTATTAATATAAAATTAATCAATACTATTGAATTTTTCAATGTTTTGATATAATGCAATCTACTTGACAGATACGATGTGGTTTCGATTAGCATATCCCAAATCTCTACAATATTGTATATTATAATATTCTAATCTCTTTTTTTTTCTCTAAAAAATTCACAGCAATAACTTGCCTTATAACTAGAATTAAAAAATAAATGGCCCTTATGTGTGCCAAGCGCCGGGCGCACTTGTCATTAGTAGTTTACGTAGAGGAAATTCTCATTGACTGAACACACAGACAACAACATGATCGTATTGAATCCAATATTACCAAATATTTTCCATAAAGCTGGTATAAGAAATTGAAATTTAACAATCCCATTAATTATTTTGAAGTCTTAAATGATGTATCAAACGAAAAAGGAGAGAAACCGGCAATTATTCCATATATCTATTGGATATTGCTGTCCTGCTTACAAGTCGTTCTATTGAACCCTGGCAAAAAGACATACCGCACGATATTATTGAACTATGTCCGTTAAAACTGAAATCTCCTGATCCAAGTACTCGGGTTAATGTATTTTCAGAATGTATCCGATGATGGGGGGTTATATCTCTAAAATTATTTGAGACATATTTCCAGTCTATGGACGTTCGGCGCGAACAGAGCCCCCCACCCCACGATATTGGTCTACTATATTTAGAGAGGAGAGATAGTGCATTTAAAGTTTAGCCTCAAGAGCAAAGGCATATATTTTAGTTCGTTTTACGTTCTACACTATACAATGTAAGACGAACTATTTTAAAAGTACTCTTTTGGATTACATCTTCGGCGATCATACGTCCACATCTTTTAAAAATCTAGTGGGTCGTTATACCGTAAGTAAAACATGCAAACTAGTTTGCACATCATTAACTCTTAGGAGACACGTGTAGTATTTATTCTGATACTATGCTTAATATTTATCTCATCGCTGACGGCATGAGCATTACTTGCATACTAAAAGATTTTTGACGTTTACGAATTTTTGTTATGAGGATTGTTTATTCGCATTATTTGGATTAATCGGAGTACTGTTCTTAGGTTGAGTGTGATTTTCACAACGTCTCGATCGATGTAACCATCGACCTTCTTCAGGTATATCTTGTCGAACTCATGAATGTTTCTGTCGAACTCTGGTATTTGGACGAATTTCGAACGGAACGATTGATTTACTTCACGGTGGTAGCGTGCTCTTGTTCCGTCAGCCATGACTGGGTAGAGGTCCTAAGTAATTCGCGATTGTATTTTTCGGTCGCACACACTGTGGATTGAACCATTACCCTTCAGGAGAATATGGACGACCCAAAAATACAATTGCGAATTGCTTAGGACCTCTATCCAGTCATGGCTGACGGAACAAGAGCATGCTACCCCCGTGAAGTAAATAAAGGATTCCGCTCGAAATTTCGTCCAAATTACAAAGTTCGGCAGAAACATTTCTGATTCCGACAAGATACACTTGAAGAAGGTCGGAAGTTACATCGACCGAAACGTTGTAATAATCACAGTCGAGATGAGAAGAGCAGTCCGATGAATCCAAATAATACGAGTGGGACATATATATATATATATATATATATATATATATATATATATATATATATATATATATATATATATGTGTGTTTCGAATCCACAGTGGTATTTTGGAGGCAGCAGCATTTTCCCCGCGTTAAAAACCGACTAGATATCTAAGTCTGGTCTCTTATGGAGGAGACGGAAATAGGAACACTCTACCCTGACTGTTTATTTGGCTTTCAGAAGTGGTGACGCATTTTTTTCAAAAAGGAAATTTAGGGAAAGACACAGTTTAACGCAGGTGCGCATTTCAATCAAAGGCTCTGTACTGGAAATGAGAGACACTATCGATGTTTGATGCAACATGAGATCTGCTCGAATAATTTTTTGATTGAATCCTAGTGAGGATTCTATTTTTCCTGGAAACTTTTCGAATAAATGGGAGGGAAAGAATACGTGAGATTAACGTTCTTCCAAAGTTCTCAGCAACCAATTAAAACAACTAACGCAAACTCACATGACACGGCATGATAGGGAAATTGAAATATGCAAACCGAAATCGATTCCACAGAAATTAATCAAGTTGGAACTAGTCCAGGAACATGGTTTACCACTTAGTGTTGGCATTCATGAGGCAGACCGCTCTCGTCTATTTCTGCTAATTTGAGTTTAACGTATTATTAATGTATATTTATAGAAAAATTCTGAAATTTAAAATTGAAGAATGCCGATGTAATTCTGAATCGTTCAAGAACAAGTTAGAATAACCGCTCAGCTGATTTACGATAAAATAATATAACTCTTACGAGAAGTAAAACCAATTCCGCAAATAGAACAGGTTATGTATCATTTTTATTTCTTCTTACATAGATTAAATTCGAGATATTTTATGGAAATCTCTCCAGACAAGACACGAAGCCAGTTGATGATAGAAGCTAAAAATATGACTTCAAGGTTAAAACTTTGCTTATGATAAGTGTTAAATGAAACAGTTCGGGCCCAGAAACAGCAATTATTACCTCTTTGTCAGGAACATCGCTTCTATAATAGTATCAGCACGCGTATGAGCGCATGGGAAAATATCAACAAAGGCTGTAAGATAGCTGGCTTGTGAGTATATTAGCAGGACTAGCGGAGAAAATCACATATGCAAAATAGAATGTGTACACAAGTTTGGACGACAAAAAAAAAGGAAAATACGTGGCCGGGAGAAAAACAGTGCGGTTGAAAAAGATGGATGTGTAAAGTCGAAGACCTGAAATGGCTGTATACGGCAGATTTGTATTAGAGTAGAAAAATAAACGTGTGGCAGGAGAGATGGAAATGTGGCCCAACAATGTCAGCGAGAGATTTTTTAAGTTAATGTCGAGACGGCGGGGTTTTGTTAATTTCATGGGAGACGAAATGAACAGTTAGAACAAACAGAAAGGAAAACCGAGTCGGATTTATTTATTTTTGTTTGTTTCTTTTTTTTTTTCACGACGCCGGACGGCGTGGGGATCCGTGAGAGGTGTGAACCGTAACGAGCACCATTCGAGCGTAACGGTTATGTTACAAAATGTGAGGACTAAAGGACAAAATATACTCATTAAGAAAAGGTCATTTATTTTTGGTGTAGACAGATACTTTTAAAGATATAAATACCTGAATTCTACACTGTAATTCAATTGCAGACGTGACAGCCGTTCTTACCATGGGGAAATTAGGGGGGTGTACCGAAAACCTTTCTTAACAGGGGAGGTTGGGGCTAGTCACCAACAACAACCATACTTTACATTTTTACGCGGAAGGGGGTATACTTAAACTGTGCGACGCCGGTTAACAGGTCCTGCTTGTGTAAAAAATACGTTGCGTTAAATACCATGTAAGAAATTGTCTCAGTAGATCAATACCATTTGCTGCTTTATTATCAGCTGAAGAAATGCAGAAGGCTATTGCTGTATAAATGTTTGGTTGTTTTGGATTTTTAACGAGGTGATAGATCTATGTGTCCCTAAAAGTATACGAAACTTCCATAAGCAAGGCTTCTTTCCTAAAACTGCCCGTATGTAGAACACAGTATCTGGAGATTGTTTGCTTGCTGAATACATCCTTCAAGTTCAATGTAAACGAATTTTTTTAGCCGTTAGCTTTAATAGCAAATTCTTACCAGTTTCGTCACTGAGCTTATCGTTGTTTCACTCTTTACCTGTCGAACTCAATACTTATATTTAAGTGACTTTTGGCACTTATAAAAAGGGACTTTTTCAAAATATAGAGGCTGCATTGATTATCATATTAAATTATAAAATTTTGCAGATCCTACACCATATAGAAATACGGATGTCTCGCTCATCGCGGAAGATTCTATATATATATGTACCGATATAAATTACAGTTTGTATTATTTAGATTATTACAAACTACGGTTTTCCACTTGGGTGTCATGACCACAATGTGTGAATCGATGTCAATTCTGATCTTCTCAAGGTTAGTTTTGTTGAACTGCAGAGTCATTATGTCGAACACGCTGATGTGTACGAAATTTGGAACGAAACTTATTTAATTGACGGTGAGTAACTTGCAGTAGTCCCGTTAGCCAAGGCCGAATAAAAGGCTAAAGTAATTTATAATTCGTATATTAGCATCGTCCGTAATGGTGATTAAACATGCAGCTTCCATAAAACTAACACTTATAACAGATTATAATTGTTATTAATAGTGTCACTAAATCATACGCTCATAATATGAATTACGTATCCTAACCTACAACAATCTGAAGTAAAATTTGTATATGGTTAACTGTTTTTTTAAGTAAAGGTCAGATAAATAGTTTCGGAAGGCAATTAACCACTACAGGATAGTAGAATTTAGTTTATACATCCAAATGAAATAATAATCTCAATTTGTTCTCTTCGTATTTATCAATGTTTACGCTATAAATAAATTTATTCATCATGAAAATCAATTGAAAGAAGCGTAAACGAACGTGAACTAGAGCTGACATTACATTCTGTAGATATTTAGTTGATCAATTGTTGAGACGTTTGAAGACCGGGGTCAACCCTTCTGTTTACTCCCTGTGGCCACTCTGATGTTTCATTTCCTTGCCGCAGATATTGCCGATGTGAGACTCTAAGAAAGCAACTATTGTCATTAGTGTGCGTGAGAAACAGATATGCATCATTGAGTTCCTTACAAAAGTGCATTGAGAACGGTGTGGATTATGTAAAAAAAAAAAAAAAATCCGGAGAATGAAAGGTCGATCGTTTGCGTTGTTCTACTTCCGTCTTTGAGGCTTCTTAACCGTTTTAGTTTTTTAAAAAGTAGGAGACTTTACATTTGTAACGAGCCTCCTATTACAAAAACCGCTTCGCACACTCATGCATAACAAGTTTTCATAGTTGTCGAAAGTGGTTTGATAATAGTGATTACTATGTAGAAAAACAAATTGGGACTAGTTTAGTTTTCGTAGATCTCCAATTTTTTTTTTTTTTTTTTGATTAAAAACATATAGGAAGGTGTGTTTCTGAAACGTCCCTAATATATTCTTTAACACGAACCCATCGAGTAAAGTGTTAGTTATAAGCGAGTAGACAGACAAGTGGGCATGTTTGTTGAAGACAGCATTAAATGAAAAGATAGGAGTGTTCAATTTAAGAATCACGAGGTTAAAATTGCTAGCTTGCGGAATCAATATGGCGTCACATGCTTCAAAGAGAGAAATCTAAAGATAAGAAACGCTGATATACATTGGGGGCACGCAGTGCATGAAAGTGTAAAGTGATAGACATGTAGAAACTATAATTGATAAGTGATTTCGCGCTTCCCCCCTTTCTCTCTCTCTTTCTCTCTCTCTCTCTCTTTCTCCTCGTCTTTTTCTGGCCTTCGCTAGTAGTCAGTTTTTTGAAACATCGAAAAAATTGAAAATAATGCATACGCTGTAATATTTCACGAATTGTTATCCTTATCTTAATAGTTGTTGTTTCACCACATTTCGGCCAACTCATCCTCTGGCCTTCTACACGCGATTAACTGCGACGGGATAGGAGTACTGGATCTTGTAACTGTATCCCAAGTAATTACTGCTTTCCATAATTGTTGCTTTGCCACGTTTTGTCCAACTAATTCTCTGGCCAGATAAGATAAGATTGAATCCTGGCTCTTCAGACAATGCTCATCTACAACTGTAGATTTGGAATAGCACCAAAGGGAGTTTTGATTCCAAATATTCCTAACATGGTGTATCTCCCTTTCTATGGTTTTTATACATAAAGTAAATTTCACAGTGTATAAGGATTATTGTGTACTGGGGTATTACTAAGCGTATAGTATTTCCAAAAGGGAGGAGATATAACATATGAGAAATATTTGGAATCCAGTCTCCCCTTTGCTGTTATTTCAGATAATTTGAAACCAGAGCAGCAAGTTTTAGTTTTTCCTCTATCAGGAGCAGACGTTTTGCAAATATTTTGTAATGTATGTGCAAAACTACGAAAACAAATGACCATGATTTAAATATCAGTAAATGTGCAGTATTTCTTCCCTCACAAGAAAAGCTTTTAACATTACCAAAATTATAGGTTTTCGAGGGTGCTGAAAACGAAAATAACAAAATCACAGGAAGCGAACAGTTTCCAAGATATGAAGAGATAATTGTTTCAAAAGGCGGGGATCACTTTCTATGTTAATTTAATATAAAATGAACACCCAGTTAATAATCGTCTTTGGGGGGGGCGTTATCTTTTAGGGGTAGTGTTTATTTGGTAATTGTGGCCTGGTAAACCAACACAAATACTTCCTTAAAATCTTGTTTTGTATGGGTTTTCTGATGTGCTGAAAAAAAATCGAATTTTATTTTTCCGCAAATAAGTATATTTTTGGAGTATTAAGCAATGCCATTCTTTGTTCTAAGTGGTGGTCATTGTTGTACGCGCAAGCGCACATATATTTGCTTGATACATGGAAAATACTTATTTGCAGAAAACTGAAATGCGATGTTAGTTTTCAGCACACCAGAAAATTTCTATGAAACAAGTTAAAGTTCTGTGTTGGTTTATCAAACCACAATAAAAATCACCCCTACAAAAATAGCAAGCCCCAAAAAAGGTGACAATAAGTGGGTGCTCATTTTACGTTAAGTTAATATCGAAAATGATCCCCTACTTTTTGAAAAAATAATGTGCGATCAAAAAGGGCAAATGTCACATTGCCCACTTCATAATGCATGTCCTTAGCTTTCCAACGAGCCTTCATTTCTTAAATTCTGATCAATAGTCACCAAAATTTCGAACTTATGAAATTGTCAAAAAACGTAGTATCTATCTATCTCTTTCTCTCTCTCTCTCTCTCTCTCTCATATATATATGTGTGTGAATATATCTATACTCGTTTGCCAAATTGAATATTAAATGCTATGGGACGAAATTACACAAGAATTTGCCGGATTTTTGAAGATTATGATACTCTTCTATGGTTGAAGTTTTATGACAATTGGTAAAAAAAAAAAACTTATATTTTTAAAATCAATAAAATATGATCGAATTGCCTACATTTCATATATTGGGTCATTGCAAGCCAGCTTAAGTTTTTCTGCTTTAGGATAAATTTTGCTTAGGTATTATTTGTTAGTTTGTCTTCCTTATGGCCTTGCTAGGGCACTTACACCCCCCCCCCACACACACAGAAGCTGGCTGATATCTTCCATCAGTTCTAGTCTTTTACAAGAGGTAAAGGACTTATTTTCAGGCGGTGGCCTCTCAGTCGATAAGATTCACACAGACACACGTACAAGGATGGTCATTAGGGCCAGGACAACAACATAATATTTTTTATTGTTTTGACTCTCGAGTGTGTATCCGTTGATATCTTATATTCTTTTATATAACAATATATAGTTCTCGGTTGATCAACTCTGTCGGATATATAATCCAGAGTCTAAACAATAATAAGAATATTATGTTGCCACAGCCCCAGTGATCATAGAGACACATCGACCAAGATTGTGGATTTTTAAGTTTTGTAATATTAAAGGTAACTTGGTCGCAGCGGGTGTAACAAGAGGTGGACGCATTTTATTTTAGATACGTCTAGCCATTTTTAAAAAAGTTTCGTCCATCGATATGTAGGGTATGTTTTACTTAGTAATTGAGTTTTTGTTCAACTGTAATCTTTAAATAACCTGTCACGATATGCGTAGGCATCAGTAGGAAAAGACTTGTATCCGTGCGTTTTTCGGTCAGCTGATCGTGATATTTTAATTCACATTTTCTACCACCAATAAACGCGTAGACTAAGTAGACGTGTTTAAAAACTACCATTTTATGGTTTTTACGTATTTTATTTTAATTTTTCCTTTGCGGTTTATCTTTTATTCAATCGTTCTATTTCCTCTTGCCGTCTGAAAAATACAAACAAACCAACATTATCCTCGTTGAATAAATCTTCAGAATCGTAATTGAAGTGTACTCTCCAAGAAACATTGTGGTCAAACATAAAAATATCAACAAAAGTAACCTTTCATTAAACTAAGAAATCAACGTTTCGTCGTTCTCTCTACCCCTCGCTATTTCTCTTGTTATGTCTGCATTTGGCTCTTTTGTATAACTTGTATTCCTAAAAATTTATATGTATGTTTTTTTCTTTCTTTCTCTCTCTCTCTCTCTCTCTCTCTCGCTCGCTCTCTGCTTTTGTATCGTTCTTTATCTTTCTTCCTTCGTCTACTTCCGCGCTGTCTCTTTCCCTTAGTATAGCTCTGTGATGCGAAAGTATTTAGTGTGTTATCCTTTTCCACGCCAACTTTTCTATTTATCTTACACTCTCTCTACCGTTCTCTTTTCTGCACTGTTATCCCCCTCTACAATCATGTGTATCTCTTTGATCACAGCTCTAACAAACCTTCAGTTTGTCTCATTACTAAACTACCAAATCACACACACACACACACACACACGCTCTCTCTCTCTCTCTCTCTCTCTCTCTCTCTACATTCTTCTGTTCTATTGCTCTCTTCTTTACCAACTCTCTCTCTCCCACTAAATTTATCCTTGTTTTTTTTATATCTCTTCCTCCTCCCCTTTTCTATTTCCTATTTTTATATTCCTGTCCAACTCATTCTTTTCCTAATAAATGCCTATTAATTTCCCTAAACAATAAGCTTCGATCCAAAACCGGTCGTCTTAACATTATGCGTAAGTCGTGCCATTACGCAAGTACATGCATATTACGGTCAAAACTACCGTGATGAAAAAAAAAAAAAAACAACAAAAAAACACGTTCGCGACTCTTCAGAGAGAAGAGATTAAATTTCATTATGGCGTACTTGCTACTAGTCTCTCGCTCCTGGAGTTCAAAAGGGAATCGCAAACCTGATATTGTCATCCAAGATTCAACCTTTGTCCTATTGACGAAATGGTACATCTCACTGGCTGTTCTACAAATATTTTAATGGTGGATGCCTGAAAAGCTGAAAGCCCTTATACACCCGTATAAGTAAATACCCGCGACAAACACTACAATTAACAAAACCCCTCCCCTACACAGTCAAGATCCCTAGCTGTTAGAAGGCTTTCTACTCTAATAGTTTCTTCACCAGAACAGCTAGACTCTGGAACTCCCTTCAAGATTCCTGTTTTCTCAACTGTACAGACATGCAGAAGTAAAAGTGTAATATGAATAGATATCTTGCTGCTCCACTCTCTATTTAATATACTTGAAACATATCCCCGAGAGTAGTCCCCTATATCAAATGTGCCTTGTTTGGCGTGAAAATGGAATGATATATATATATATATATATATATATATATATATATATATATATATATATATATATATATATGATTAGTTTTTTTGGAAAGAAAAAATCCAGCAGAGTGCTCAATTAAAAGGACATACGAAATCCAAGAGCGTATTTATATTTTGTGTACCGAAAGTTGTTAGATGAGACAAGTCATTGGTACCGTCTATTTAGCTATATATATATATATATATATATATATATATATATATATATATATATATATATATATATATATATATATATAAGCTGAATGTGTCTGGTCACGAATAGGCTCCTATATGGTTGAATATTTAAAAAAAAAAACTGATTACTTATAATGATAGAAGATATATCGAGGATCAGGAATGGGTATATTTGAACTGACAGAACGGTGGTTCATAAAAATTGTGGGGTCTGCGTTCGCGCCTGGTCTACAAAGTATGGAAATAAAAAATTTAAAAATTAAAAAAAAACGTTTTTCATAGAGATGTACACGAGAATATTTGATATATTTTAACTTAAATAGGGATGGTATAATAAAATTGTGTGGTCTGCGTTCGCACTTGGCCTCCATAGAACAGAAATAGGCACACACTTTAATAAAGACTTTTCATATCTATCTGCGTAAGTATACGTTGATAATTATGTTTCAGTTTGAAGAAATAAAGGTATAAAACAATTATAGGGTGTTCGTTTTAACCTGACCTCCATAGAAGGAAATATGTCACAAGGTTTAACAAGGTTTTTTTTTAATATAGATCCACAGAATATTGTGATAAATATTGCAGTGTGAACAGGTATGGTATAATAAATTATGGGTTTATCTATTTTATTTTTACTTTCATCATATTTTGCTTTGGTTGTTATAGCCCCAAATTCAACCCAAATTTACAACCCTTCCTTTTCAACCTACCATACTTTCATAAATCAGAGTCCATTTTTTGTAGGCTGTCTTTGAACCCAGTCAACGACGGGTACTTTTGCTAGTATATATATATATATATATATATATATATATAGCTAAATTGTAATCTTCCGTTCCTCTGTTTATACGTCCAGGGTAGAACGATAAAATTATTGCCCTCAAGAAAACAACACTAAAGTGTTATTTAAAAACTTTTATTGAAAAACTCAATTCAGAGATCTTTCCTGTGTAGGAGAGCTGACTTTTATTCAGTGTAGCTTCCTTTAGTTTCAACAACTGTTTCAATACAGGACCATGACTGGGAACATGCCTTTTCAACATGCGCCGGCGGGAGCCTGGAAAATACTCGACGGATGGCGCCGATCAGGAAGGTTTGGAGGTTTTTGCAGGTCACGTTGGTGATGTTCTCGACATATGATAAAGTAGCCTTCTTAAACTTATGCGTTTCACGTTCGAGCTCAGATACCGTGGCTCATTTTTTTTCTTTTTTCGATCACAAAGGCACTTCCTGCTATTTTGATTGAAAGAAACGTTTTTTTATGTTTCCACATAAATGCTATGAGAATATATAATTGTTTATGCATTGACTTTCAATATTTATTTTTAGTGATAATATGTTTAATTTTTTTTAAATTATTATTACTGATATTGTTTTTTTTAGAAAGCGGTTTCAAATTAATTCCGCTGCGCGCCACCTGTTGGATCAAATCCGATATTTTCATTCAAAATCATTTTAAATTGCAGTGGGTTCCGTACAGGAAGATTCTTACAAAAGAAAGGTTTATCAGCGTTCTCTATGTATAAATGTATATTCATACATATCAAACGAGTTTTAAAAGGATTAAAAATCAGCGCAGTATTAGTCAAAAGAAGGTTTAGCTCCTCGTTTCCTCCTCTGCATGTGAGGGCTTTCCGTGTGTACTAAGGTGGAACCTGATTATAAATAAGTGTTTTGCAAAATTATCTTGTTCAGCGAATTTAAAAAAATGCAGTAAGGCGTGTATTTTGAGGTTTGAGAGCAACTTGGCGAGCATTTTCGTTTGTGAAAAACACTGACATTTTGCAAGTTTCGATTGAAGGATGCCTTTCATTAAGAGGAAACCCCAAAAATAAGCTTAACTGCTTCATTTGTGCCGATATATCTTCCAAGTCTAAATTGAGGAAGGTCAATCACTAACATATTTTGTAAGGAAAATGTGGCTTCAGCAGATCTCATCTTTATGTATTTGCAAACGTATTTGATAAATTTCACAGAATTGTAAAAATCCAACATTCATGTGAGCATTATATGTCTTTGAAAATATGGGAGGATAAGGTGCAATCCACTTATTGTCAACTTCATACTTTCGAACCATAGTTTTTAAGCCACCATCTTCCGGCGATCTTCTTCTATACCATCATCACTAAACTGAGTTAAAAAGAACACTTTTTAGGATGTCATTTTTGTACATTAGTCATAAGCCCTTCAAGATGAATTCATATAGATATTACTACATTTTCGACACTCAATTGTGTAAATATAGAATCGTAATGGATCAAATATATCTGATTTGCTCATCAGATTCATTACTTTCATTATTTTCAGGTCAATGCATTTTGTCGATTGATGTATCTTTGTCAGGGAGAAATTGACCTTAAATTTTCTTTCGCTTTGGATTTGAAGTGAATTAGATAAACAGGTTTAGTTTTCCATAATTTCTTGTGTCCGTTCATACATGTATCATGAAATACCTGTTCAGCTAGAAGGTAATATGCATATCTGACCTATATAGTTATTTATATGATTTTTGACATGCATGTATGGATCTACTTAAAGCTTTTTTTTGTGAGTTTTGATACATAAAATTATTTCTGTTTCAGCCTTTCTGCAAACTGATGAAAGTGATTTTGACTTCTGTAAAATATAATTGAAGGAAGTATCTCTCATCATAAAAATGGTACGCATAAAAATGTATACATGAACAGTTTTGTTGTATTTCTAAACTAATTTTGGTGAAGTAAGATGTGATGCAAGGAATATAACGATGTTTTTTTCTATTTTCAAATTATTTTTAGTTAAAAATAATTTGTTATTCCATCAATCAAACTCTAGAAATATCTGCGAAAAGTAAAAAAAAAATCCATTCATTTGCGTTTGAAAATTTTCAGAAATCATAAAGACATATTTATAAATAAAATGATTTATGAGTGATTAAATAATTCCATCATGGAATAAAAAAAGTTAATTTTATTTTCGATTAAATAATTAAAAATTTAGTATCTATTTTTTCATCGTTAGTCATAGGAGAGCAAATTCTTTTCTACTAAGGTAATACTTGCCTCTAACAAAATTTATTGATAATTTATAAAATCGACTGTATTTTACTTTGGCATTTAATTTATTAAATAATAATAAATGAATCGCAATCTAAAATTATAAATATTTTTTATTTTTCTTTAAATATAGTTTAAGTAAAATAATTTGTCGAAACCCATTGAAGTGATAGAAACAGGATTTGACCAATATCTAGTTTAATTAATGATAAAAATGCAAGAGTTAAACTAAACGCCTTTAAGTAACTTTGAGATTTAAAATAAATATAAGTTACTAAAACGGGACAAGAAAACACAATCAGAAAATAATATCAAATAGTTTAACCCTTCTATTTTTATTATACATTATTAAAATATTGGTCAAATGTTATTTCGGTCATTTAAATTGGTTTCGACATTACTCACAAACAACTAATTTTTATTAAACTATATTTAAGTAAAAAAAAATTAAAAACCATTGTATGAAAGCGAGATATACCAAATAATGTGGTGTTATACTACATCTACTCAAACTGAAACACACCTATCACAATATTATGTGGACTTCTATAGAAAAAAACTTGTTAAACTTTGTGACATATTTCCATTCTATGGTGGTCACGCGTGAAGGCAACCCCCAATCATTTTATTATACTATATTCCTTCAAAATTAAACATAATTATCAAAGTATACTTACGCGGATAGATATCAAGTCTTTGTTAAATGTGGCATATATCCATTCTATGGAGGCCGGTCGCAGAACGAAGACCCCCACCATTTTAATATACAAAATCTGTTAAACCTGAATGACACTTATTAATAATCGCATCCAAACCCTTGAAAAAGTTGATTTTTATTTTTTTTATTTCCATACTTTGGAGTCCAGGTATGTATAAAGACCTTATAATTTTGATAAACCACTTGTTCAAAATGTAACAAACCCAGAGTTGACCCTCGATACCTCTTTTATTACTGTATATTGCCAGTTCAGTATAATAGTAAACGATATAGAAGCCCATTCGTTTATAGAGACACATACACAGATGTTTATATATATATATATATATATATATATATATATATGATTCCAACGTCTTTTCAAACGAGTGCCACTCCCTCAGACACTCAGTCCATGAGCCCAAATACTTAAGGTGGTATCTATACAAAGATGCTGCTGCAGTGTTTTGGCTTTGTATGGCAGCTAAGTCTCTCTCTCGGTTCCAAATGTTGAGATCCAGCAACAAGCAAGAGCAAGATAACCAGCAACAAATTTAACTGCAGACCAGTTAAATGCGGGTACTGGTCTCCCGCTATATGGTTTTGTAAATCAGAGATTTTCTTCTCCTAGAAAGGTCGCCTTCACAACGTCTTAAAGGAGCCCTCTCCATCCCACCACACAAATATACACGGTGTTAGGTGGGAGTTGATGCCGAATTATAAGAGCGTATTTATATTTTGTGTACAGAAAGTTGTAAGATGAGACAAGTCATTGGTACCGTCTATTTAGCTATATATATATATATATATATATATATATATATATATATATATATATAAATATATATATATATATATATATATATATATAAATATATATATATATATAAATATATATATATATATAAATATATATATATATAAATATATATATATATAAATATATATATATAAATATATATATATATATATATATAAATATATATATATATATATAAATATATATATATATATATAAATATATATATATAAATATATATATATAAATATATATAAATATATATATATATATAAATATATATATATATATATAAATATATATATATATAAATATATATATATAAATATATATATATATATAAATATATATATATAAATATATATATATATATATATAAATATATATATATAAATATATATATATATATAAATATATATATATATATATATAAATATATATATATATAAATATATATATATATATATATAAATATATATATATAAATATATATATATATATATAAATATAAATATACATATATATAAATATATATATATATAAATATATATATATATATATATAAATATATATATATATAAATATAAATATACATATATATAAATATATATATATATAAATATATATATATATATATATAAATATATATATATATAAATATATATATATATATATAAATATATATATATATAAATATATATATATATATATATATATATATATATAAATATATACATATATATATAAATATATAAATATATATATAAATATATATATATAAATATATATATATATATAAATATATATATATATATATAAATATATATATATATATATAAATATATATATATATATATATAAATATATATATATATATAAATATATATATATATAAATATATATATATATATAAATATATATATATATATAAATATATATATATATAAATATATAAATATATATATATATATATATAAATATATATATATAAATATATATATATATATATATAAATATATATATATATATATATATATAAATATATATATATATATATATATAAATATATATATATAAATATATATATATATATATATATAAATATATATATATATATATAAATATATATATATATATATATAAATATATATATATATATATATAAATATATATATATATATATATATATATATAAATATATATATATAAATATATATATATATAAATATATATATATATATATAAATATATATATATATATATATATATATATATAAATATATATATATAAATATATATATATATATAATCTCTATCTATATAAAAGCCAAGTACGTCCAAGGATTGAATACTGCTGCCATATCTGACAGAGTACAAAATAGACTTCGTGGCTTAGTGGGGGATGCCCTTTTCTCTCCCCTGCAACCTCTCTCCCACAGAAGAGACGTTGCGAGCTTATCCTTGTTTTATCGTTATTTCCATTGCAGATGCTCGTCTGAACTCCAATCTCTGGTCCCCCCTCGCCAATCTTTCACGGAAAACACCCCTCTAGCTGAATCCACTGTGAAAAATTTCCCCCACTCTATATCTGTGCCTAAATCAAAACGTGGATTCCATGAACAAAGCTTCTTTCTTAGAACTGCACGCCTGTGGAACTCTGTTCCGTCTGGTTGCTTCCCACCGGACTAAAACTTGGATGTCTTTAAGTCCAACGTTAACAAATTCCTAATGAATTGCCCCTTTTAGTAAACACTTCATCAAATCTCCACACTAGCGTAATGTACTTGCAATAACCCTTATCCCTGAGTGGCTTCCGGGCCTTGATAATGGGGATCACTATGTAAAATATATATATATATATATATATATATATATATAATACATATACAAATATATACAGTGCTAGGCGGCCGTCGACCCCTAAAATGGGGGCATTCACCCTTTATATATATATATATATATATATATATATATATATATATGACAGAAAATAAGTAAACTCATTGTATGAAGACAATCGCAAGGAAACAAATATATGAGAAACATTCGACTCCAAATTTTTTAGTTGAAACAATAGGTATTTATTTAGATGTACTATCAGAATAACGCCTTGTCGCTTGTTTAAAAGTGTTCTTGTAGTCCAATGTGGTTAACAAAACTCTGCCGTGTTGAACATGTGAAGAACGGTTTTTGTGCGGCCCGGACTGGGCTACGACTTTTTCGATCGTTCTCGGGCCACGTATATAACACATCTATTTCTGTCCTCGGGCTATGTTATTTTATAATCTTTTTTTTCCTTATTCCTCGTTGTAACGTCACCTCATACACGGCTCGGTTATTTGCATACCTTGACTTTCGTATAGCTGCTGCTTTTGCTGCTGCCATACATGCGTCCATGATCTGTTACAATACTGACCAATGGTTAACTGGGGAAAAGCGGAAAGTCAGAGAGACAGATTGAGAGAGTTTTAGAGACCGGTGTTTATATATCTTTATATAATGTTGCACATACTTTTCCCTCTACAGTTGGATTCAAATTCAGCAAAAAGGGGACCATTTTTTTACTATTTTCTCGATTAATATTTGTCTTACAGGAAATGTATCCCTATATATACTTTCTAGTTTATATGTGCAAATTTAATCTTTAACATCAATATTCTAAAAAGATTAAAGAGTGATTGCTTGCATTAAAGAATACAATGTTTAAATTAATGCCCTTTACTACCCATTCGTTTTCACGTAAGCGCATATCCCCAGAGGAAAATTTCTCGCAAAATACTAATATTGAGTCGCAATAATTTAGCTAACGAGCACATACAGAGGAAAATATTTTTTCTTTTTTTTTTTTAACATGGTAGTCACCCATTATCAAGGCCCGGAGGAAACTCTGGGAAAAGGGTTATTGCGTGTACATTAATCGTTGGGATAATATCGAAGTAATCGCTAGTAATGGAGATTTGATAAAGTGTCTTACTTAAGGGGGCGATTTATCAGGAATTTGTTTACGTTGGACCTGAGACATCCAAGTTGTAGTCAGGTGGGAAACAAGCAAACGGAAGAGAGTTACACGGGCATACACTTCTAAGAATGAAGCTTTGTTCATGGAATCTACGTTTTGATTTAGGCACAGATATAGAGGGGGAAAATTATTGACAGTGATTTCAGCTAGACGGATGTTTTTCGTGAAAAATTGGCGAGGGGGACCAGAGATTGGAGCACAGACGAGCACTTGCATGGAAATAACGATAAAACAAAGGCAGGCTCGCAACGTCTCTTCTGTGAGAGAGAGGTTGCAGGGGAGAGAAAGAGGCATCTATCACATAGCCCTGAAGTTTATTTTGTACTCTGCCAAGGCAGGATGGGCTTTTTTAGCAGCTCCTGCCCAGATGGTAAAAGTGAAATACATTTAAGTGACATAGATAAAGGGAGATGAATGTAAAATGTAAACAAAGGATATGATGAATGGTATAAAATGCAGAATTACTCCTTGAAATGTTTAATATCCATATTGTGTGAAGATTGATGAAGCCGAGAGT
Organism: Euprymna scolopes; assembly: GCF_053919585.1. NCBI lineage: Eukaryota > Metazoa > Mollusca > Cephalopoda > Sepiida > Sepiolidae > Euprymna > Euprymna scolopes. The sequence continues at coordinate 89,606,628 of NC_136491.1, forward strand.
TTCTGGTAATAGCCATAGTAAAAAAAACAGGCAGTAATTTAATCCGTTTCGTTATTGGTAGTCTCCAAAAGTAGAGGTTTAAAGTTTTTAAATCCAGCTGATCGGGTTAAAGGTCAGAATAGCCAAAGCCAATAATAAAATATAAAATATCATATAGTTTTCATATAATTGTAATATGTATTGGATATTTATAAACATTAGGAGAATAATGAACATTTCTTGAAGCTCAACGCATGGCTCTTTCAAGTATATTGAGCAATTTCATTTGGCTGGGATTGTCTTATATAAATATTTCCTTTTAGTATTCAATAAGACTAGAAACCACTAGATTCAGCAACTTGTAAATTAATTAATTTGAATACCTCCAAATATGTGTGGGTGTATATATATATATATATATATATATATATATATATATATATATATATATATATATATACACTAGCAAAAGTACCCGTCGTTGACTGGGTTCAAAAACAACTTACAGAAAATGGACTCTGATTTATGAAAGTATGATAGGTTATGAAACGGAAGGGTTGTAAAGAGATAGCTTCGAATTTGGGGGTATCAAAACCAAAGCAAAATATAATGAATGTAAAAATAAAATAGATAAACCCATAATTTATTATGCCATACCTGTTTACACTGAAACACTTATCACAATATTCTGTGGATCTATATTTAAAAAAGCCTTGTTAAACTATGTGACATATTTCCATTCTTTGGAGGTCAGGCGCGAACGAACACCCCATAATTTTATTATACCATATTTCTTCAAACTGAAACATAATTATCAAACTATACTTCTGCAGATAGATATGAAAAGTCTTTATTAAAGTTTGTGCCTATATTCTTTCTATGGAGGCTAGGCGCGAACGCAGACCCCACAATTTTATTATACCATCCCTATTTTAGTTAAAACATACCTATCAAATTATTCTTATGTACATCTATATCAAAAACCCTTATAAACGTTTTTTTTTCATCCCCCCCCATACTTTGGGGACCATGGGCGAACGCAGACCCCACAATTTTTATGAACCCCCGTTCTGCCAGATCAAACATACTTATTCCTGATCCTCGATACATCTTCTATCATTATATGTAATCAGTTTTTTTTTTTAAATAGTCAACCATATAGGAGCCTATTTGTGACCACACACACACACACACACACACATACGTTCAGCTTTATATTATAGATACATACTCCAGAATAAAATAATATGTAATACGATAAAGAGTTATATTTCCAATGTATTATTTGTCTTACATAGAATAATAAAAACCTTTTACTTTGACTTTAAACATTTCACGTCATAATTTTTAAATTCATTGAATGACTTAAATTTGATATATATGGATATGTGTGTGTGTGGATGTGGGTGTGTGTGTTTTCTAGGAACATGCCCGTCGCCGCATCAAATACAAACTTAATTTTGAAACAGATTTGCTCCTCCTTAAACCCGACTGAATAAAATTAAATCCAAGATAATAAACGTTATGCCCAGAAATCTATTCTATTTCTTCTCAAAGTTTATTATATAATCATTATTTGAAATGCATTAGCGTTAATGCTTTAGCTTCAGGATTTTAAAGGAAAAATCGAAATTATAACAATCTTGCTAAATTGCCACTTTCTTCAAATGAATAGATTTTCAATGCACATCTAAAATATTTCTTCAAATCTCAGCAGGCAGCCATTATTAATTTACCTATTACATCTTTTTATCTCTCTAACCGTTTACTTTTTTAATTGGAAATATTTATTAATTGAAGATTAATACCTGTTTTTTAAATAGTTTTCCTAAAGTTGGAAATGTCTGAATTTCTAGCACGCAGTCTATCCTCTTTCTGCACTCTGTTGCCTAAAGCTCAATTAGACTAAATACAGTCATTTACGCGTAGTAGCTCTGTTACAAAATTCATAATGATTGGAAAACGCATTCAACAGAGGATTGTATACACGCATATATATATATATATATATATATATATATATATATATATATATATATATATGCACATATATATATGTATATGTGTGGGTGTATATATATATATATATATATATATATATATATAAACATGTATGTATATAAACATATTTTTTTCTTTATGAAAATAGATATAGGACTTTCTGAATTCAAATTTATATACTTTTTGTCTGATTCTATACGGATTATTCTCTTTACGAAAAATTTTTATTTGGTTGATTTCTGTAGTAAAAAATCTGTTTTTGTTTTCTTTTTATCTCATTGTTCTTGAAAATCATTTTCAGGGGATGATTTTTCAACCTCTTTTTTATTTCCTACTCGTTCTTGTAATCCTTTGTCTAAGCAGTGTTTCTTCTCGTGTTTCTTTTCTCATCGCGTTTCTTCCGCCATTTTTTTTTGTTCTTTCTCAAAATGCAACGTTTATTGTTAACTCTTCCTGCCTGTTATTAAAACATCCGACGAAGCTTGAATGTGTTTCAGTCGGTGATCATTCACAGATCGATATTCGACAACGTTAAATCTGATTGGTGTTTATTGGAGAGGAACTGAGCCGGAGGCAAGAATTAGTCGTTTGGAAACAATGTGAATATCGAAATTGCAGAACACGTTGAATTCGCTTTCTAATTGTCTCATCTTTTCATGGCTTTTTTCCGTTAATAATGGATATGATAATGTTCGTGTAAGTTGATCGTGTCTTGAGAACATTACTTGTAACTGTGAATGGAAAATCTATTATATAAATGGCAGTCATCTTTATGTATGTATGTATGTATGTATGTGTGTCCAGCTATATTTAAAAAAGAAAACTACAAAAGAAACACTCACAAAGTTGGTATAAATTGATCAGTGTTACTGTGAATAGAAACTTAATCTTAAATAAAAAAAAAATATTTTAATTTTCCAATGAGTCGGACATATCATTGTTATTATCAATTAAAAATGGTTTGGGCATAAGTGAAAGGAGATGGCCATGTTTGTACGTAGTCATTACATGTCATCTCTCGAGACTCACTCGTTGTATGAAAACATACGCAAGGAAACAAAGATGAGAGAAAAATTCGACTCCTAATTTTTTAGTTGAAACAATAGGCATTTATTTAGATGTACTTCCAGAACAACGCATTGTCCTTTGTTTAAAACTGTTCTTGTAGTCCAATGTGGTTAACAAACTCTGCCGTGTCGAACATAAGGAAAGCTGTCTTCGTCCGGTCATGACTAGGACACGACCTTTTGTCCCTTTCGGGCCACGGATACAACACGTCTACTTCTGTCGTCGGCCCATGTTTTTTTTTAAATCTTTTTTCTTTCTTACTCGTTATGACGTCACCTCATACACGGCTCGGTTATTTGCATACGTTGGCTTTCGTATAGCTGCAGCTTTTACTGCTGCGATACGTACGTCCATGCTCTCTTACAATGCTGAACAATGGTTAACTGGGGAAAAACGGAAAGTCAGAGAGACTGATTGAGAAACGTAGAAAGGTATTTTTTATATAAATATGTTTCAAATACTTTCACCCCTACTTATCTTGATGCGTTATGCTTGGTAAGCCTTGCTAGTTAATCATAGACTACTGAGCATTATTCTGTGTTTCTCTATCACCATTAATGTTATAATCAAGACTACTGTATGTCGCATCCTTCATATTTATTTTAGTGAGTCGCACTTGATAAGTTGAATTTTCAGTCAATATTAGCCATTTTACGAAATGAAATGTTCCTAATTAAATAATATGAGAATAATAGTACTTTAGATTTAATTGGGCAATAGTCATGTTTTACACGATATTTTGATGTTGTAGCAATGCCTATGCGCGAAGGGGAAGTTTTTGTAAAAGAATTATATACCATGGACCTGCGCAGGAATGTTGAAAATTTATCTTCAGTAACTGTAGCAAGAATCAATCACAAGCGGGAAAATTAATTGGATCAGAATTCAGCAACTTTCCTGAAAATACTAATTTGTGAGAAAGAAACGTAAGATTAACAGAGAAAGCTTTACTCATTAGAATTCAAAGTCGTATTTGTGTTCTGGCAGAGCAATAAAGATATATCTGAGAGAGACCCCCTCCATATGAGTCAGCATTACACCGTGTAAGGACATTGGAGACTATAAATATACAATGGCATTTGCAGTAATTATGTCATACTCTAATGCTTCAAATTAATAGCTTTTAATATATATATATATATATATATATATATATATATATATATATATATATACATGGTGTTTGCTTGAACATTTTTTTCTATATGGTAGTTATATATAAAACAGTTGATCAGTTTTATGTGGTATTTTTTTCAAAAAACAATAACTATTCTGGAAGGAAAGTTTTTAGGGGTTTTTTTTTATCAAGACTTATGTGTTTTGGATAGGGTTATAACGGATAGTGTGTTATTTGTTATAACTATTATTCTTATTTTGGTTAGTATTCTCGAACTGTTTTAATCGATTTAATGTTCAACCTGGTTTAAGGTCTTGCAGTTGAATTCGGAAATATGTATACTGGAACTAGTATTTAAAACATGAGTGTAAGCTATTATCGTGTAGATGTCTCAAAAAAATTATAATTTCACAATTAGCATAATATCGATAGTAATGACAATTAACATCCAATATTTATACAACTATCGATTTGAGGGTATTATTGTTCAACGCCTTTATCGTTTGAGCATCGATATGAATCGATATGAACAAGTCTGGTGATAATTGTAATCTGGAATAACCATGTGGCCAGAGGAATATTTGGTACAAGTGTCAATACCACATCCAACATTTCATGTAAAGTATGTGGACAAAAGACATGTAACATTTCGACTAAAAATTGTGACCGTCCGGATAGATACCAAAGTTTGAAATCCGAACGGAACTCAGACCCGTTACAGAGTCCATCGCCAACAAGGAGGTGAGGCATAATGTTTTGTCCGGAAATCATTGGGGATTAGTTGGTTGGAAAATTCCGAGCGCCATAGTGTGTAAAGCTTATCAGCAATGCGTACACGGCCTTTTTGGATAATCATTTGTCGACATGGCTAGATGACCCACCATTGTCACCTCGCTTTTAGATGATTTTTATACATGATGATGTACCCTCCCATTCTGCTTGGCGCAACTTTATCCGTACTTGATTCTATGGAATTCGTTAGGGAAACTCATTACCTGACCACCGTGTTCTCTAGACCTTAACCCCATTGAATATATCTGGTAAATATTTAAAAAAAGGAGTATATGTGCAAGAAGAGCAATATACTTCCAAGGATGCTGGAGCCATAACCTCTTAAAAAATGACTTCCTCTGAGGAGAAAAGGTTGTTTTAAGTTCCTTTAAAACTGGTGAATATGTCGATAAAATATTAATTTATATGAGGTCCATACCTACGATGTGATTTTGTTTATTATTATTTGACAGAAAAGTATAATAAAAAATAAAGCTCGCTAGATAAGACATTGTATTTTTCCCTAAACCAATAGTTTAAGGAACCTGTAATAAAGCGATGGACAGTGGAAATTCTACGAGGAAACATAAAAGGTCATAACTTCGTGAATATCGCATGAATTTGAAGAAATTCTTTTGGTAATAACTAACCTTGAAGGAGTCGTTTGATGGTATAATTTTCATTATGTTGTGAGGTATATTTTGTGAAATATTGATATTTTTCTTATCTGCAACAAGGCTATTGACACTATATATATATATATATATATATATATATATATATATATATATATATATATATATATATATAGCGTGGATATCTTTCTGAAAATATTTTTTATGAAATGATATGTCGATAAAAACAAAATCTATAAATAAAATTTTGTATGTTACATTTATCTGAAGCATGATGAATGCAATTTTCTCACCAATGACACGTGACACAAACGATGGAAATGGTTAGTGATAAATTGCTCTAAGTGACATTTTTTTATTGGATGTTCAATTCTGACTACATTGCTTAAGAATTTAACCCTTTCAAAGCTGACAAACGAAAGCAATCTGCCACTGTCGCTCAAATACTGTTAAGTTAAAATCTTTGTGTAAGGTATCAAATTCGACAAGATGCGCCCAAAGTAAGTCGGAGGTTTCATCAGCAGGTGTATTGCGAGAATGATATCGGAGGTTATAACAGAAGTTTGAAAACATAAACTATCAATTTTCATCTCAAAACTTCGGCATAAAATTAATTATGGCTTTGATATTTTTAATGGCAGCCGCTTTTTTATTCTTTTATATTTTTTATTACTATTCATTAAATCTTGTAGCTCAAATCTGTTCATATTTCTTTCTTTGTCGCCAGGAAACCTAATGTTGTCAAGAGAATGTGTACATCCGTTTCTTCTTTTTTTCTTAAACCCCATTTTTATATCTTAATGTAGCAATGCATCATACAAAAATACCGGATCAATAAAATATTAACTTTGTATAATTAAGACATTTACTGGTTATTAATTCTAGACGACAAAGTATGTGGAACGCAGCATTAGTTTTGTGTATTTTTATGACAAAATTGTTTTCCCGAAATGTATTATAGCTTTAGACTTCGACAATGGTGATTAACATTGTCTTAGCCATAGCTATGCCATTATTTAACAATTAACGATTTAAGACCAGCAGTTTTAGTTACAATATGAACAAAGAATACTTGTGTGACGCTAGTGGAATCAATAGTCTTTTTGACAGTTAAATCAGGTGCAGGACAGATCCTTTTTAAATATAAGATAAGTTTCTGGTGTTTTTAGATAAGGCTTCATTTTTCGTATTTAGATTCCTAGAAGTATTGTTTCCATCTTTAGTGATATTTTCACAACTTGAATCAACTTCCGACGTCCTTTATGTGTATATTGTCGAACGTGTGAATTTATCTGTCCAACAAAAAAAAAAATGCACGGAATTTCTAACGACACTCTTTATTTAATCTACAGGGATAACATGCGCTCATTAAGTCAACCATGATTGGGAAAAATTCTAAGTAATTCGCAATTTTATATTTTTAAGGTCACCTGCACAGATAAAACTTTCAACGAATCAGAAGCGTGCAACTTTACAAATGAATTTTACCAAGTTTACCAGATTCCCGCGTCCGACAGAAAAAAATTCATCCATTGGTCAAACTAGACATGAAGACGGTCGAAGGTTACATAGACTGAAAAATTGACAAAAATGGCAGTTAAGGTGAGAAAAGTAATTCGAAATATGCATATGATAGGTTTCAAACAGATGTGTGGTTGACCGACGGACATAACATTGCATTATTAAGCGAGGATTCATCTAAGATTTGTACATTTATATCGTTGTATTTCGTTCGTAAAATGGCGAGCTATTACCGACGCCACTTAATGGTTTAACGTTTATTTGTCTAGATAATAGCATCGTTTGTACTATTTACAGCAAACGCTTATATCACATGATTTGCTTGTATAAGACGATCAAATTCGTTGAAGAAATAACGAATTATCCGGTTCAATCTACAGTCGGTTTCATATAGACATGAAACTAAGACGTAAATTGTATGCAAAGGAAGACCTATTTATACTGATACGTATTCTGGTTATGTCCTTAAGCCATTTATCCTCAACTTCCATCGGGATCATCTATACTCCTATAAATTCGTTTTCTTTGTGTGTGTATTGATATTCATATTAAAAACCCGCTTTTCTATTAGTATTTATTTGATTTCCCACCTAAGCAAAATGTGACACAAGGTCGTTTTTAATCTATTGTTAAACCAGCTCCCCGAAAACAAAGGTAAAAAGGGCACTCTGGTTTGGACCAATAATAATAATTGCCCCAGTATATAGGGTTTCCCATCCATTGACCGGGGCAAATTGCCTTAAGTGCAGCATCTGCAAAACAGATACTACACTTTGATCCCGGTTCGAAAGCAAAGAACAACAGTTTAGTTAGTGTTTGGCCCCGGCCCCGGCCCTGGCATTATCTACTGCCAGAGCCTCATTTAGGTCCAAAGCACTTAGGCATGAAACAGGTAGGGGGAAGTGGGGGTCGAGGGCCATTCTAAACTAAGAGCTAGGCCTTTGAGAAGACTTTATTAGGTTCCCTACAATAAAACACTATCACCATAATACCTCATTCTTACCATGGAGTTTATGTACTTAAAATCTCCCCAGCCTCTGAGTCGGCTTTATATACAATCTGAAAAAAAAATGAATATTTACATGTAACCAAAACAAAAATTATATATACAAACAGAAAGGATTTTTTAAAAACTAAATGAAGGATGAGATGATGGGAAGAGGGCAAAATAAGATGAACCCAAAAAGAAAGCGAAATAAACCAACTGAACAAAATGCCTATGGGGGCGGGTTAGTAAGGGATCCTCCCAACCGACTTCTGGAGGCCAAAAACAACAGAAAAAAGGCAACCCTCCTTTTTATTTATTTAAAAATAAAATCCAACTTATTTTAAATGGGTTGTGGAATTGCATTCATTAGCAAAAGATCTAACCTATTTGCATATTCTTTTAAACATTCATTTTAATTAATTCCCTATTAGTTTATTCGGTTTTCTTTTTGGATGATCATCTTTAGTTAACTATTACGTGTAATTATATTAATGCTGATATTCTATATAATTCATACTTGCATAATATTTGCGTAAAAAGTGTATAGTAAACACAAAACTGTTTCCGTATATATTTATTTATACGTATATATTTTTGTTGGACAAATTTTGCCTACCAAAGTCCTCCTATGATTTTTGGACTACAGACATGAAACTTCATATATAAGGTATTTGAATCCATGCAAAACTTTATGTTTGGGTATTACCCGGGATAAATCGGTTAAAAAGTTTAAAAAAAAAAAATTGCCCGGTGAAGGTCGAAAGACGACATTACGAATGCCTAATGTAGTAGCTATTGGTTCATGTTTTAATTTTTAGCCTTTAATTATAAATGTCTTCATGGCCTCGTCATTGACGACAGACGCAAAATATATCGTGAACTGAACGTTTTGGTTTCGATTCTTGGTGATCGCGCACGAGTCTTTTTTTTTTACTTTTTAAATCATTATTATATATTGCGTCTAATATCTATATATCTATAAAAGGGAAGATGTATGTCTATCTGTCTGTTTACACTTCCCTACCGTACATATTCGCACTTTTTTTATATATACATATGCACATAAAGTTCTGAACAGTACATAGGGCCCGGCAAAACCGGGAGGAACTGCTAGTATGATCAGAAAACTAAAAGGGCAAAAACTCTGAGAAAATAGAAATCTTAAGACTTGATTCCGCTAAGACAGTGGATCGTCTTTTATGAATAATACCGGGAACAGAAAGCCAAACTAATTTACTCTTATTAAATTTATTTTGAAGACAAGCAGCAACCACTAGATAATTTTCTGGCGAGAATAAAACCCAAGGCTTTGTCCACTTAAAGAA
>NC_136491.1:89623532-89663532 GCF_053919585.1 Euprymna scolopes
CCGGCCATCTTCTCCCCTTAAATAATTTTTATTTTGTATTTTTATTCTTTTTTTTCTTTTTTTATTTTATTTTATATCATATATTATATTTTATTTTTTATTATATTTTATTTTTTTATTTATTTATTTATTCTTTATTTTCTATTCATTTATTATATATTTATTTATTTATTTTCATTTCCCTTTTTATTTTCCTTTTAGTGTCGTTTAATAACTCTTGCTGACATTTTTTAAGTGATGACTTGTACATTTCAGTTGACCTATATTATTTTGCCCTATATATATTTTCGCGCCTTTAACATTTCCTGTCTGGGTCGCTTTGACTGGTGTTTTCCTTTATTTTATATTTAATTTTATCATTTTTTTTTCTTCTTTACATATCTTTTTTTATTTATAGTTATGTCTCGGAAGTAGAGTGAAAAGCACATCTTATTTTTCTTTTATTAATATTATTTTTTTTCCTTGTACACATGTTTGTGAATTATTCCATGGATGTCTGCCTTTGGATTATTATGGACCATCTTCTTCCAATTACGGGATTTCATTGGATTTTACTTGTACAAATGGAAATTCTTTTAATTTTCTTGAAGTTTTAAATTTGAATTTTACCGTCACTGGATTTTTTATCTTCCATCAGACTATCCATTCATGTGTAATTATCTTTTTCTTTACCATATTCCCTCTGCTTCACTTTTTTTGTTTTCAAGTAAGATCTTTGACTTACTTGTTGTTTCATCAAATACTTCTGCATGCAAAATCCGATCCCGCATTTTGCTGATGAGAAGGAGAGTATTTCTTCGAAACTCCGCGGATTAAGGACTATTCATTTATCTAGTGTTTCCTTTTCAGATTAAATATGTTTTTAACTCATTTCAAAGTGTTTTTTACCATATTTTATTAACTGTTTGCTCGTGTATATATATATATATATATATATATATATATATATATATATATGGTTTTTCCTGCTAATTATTGATGGATGACGGAGAGATTTATATCTTAAATATGTTCTCCTTTCACATAACTTTTGCTGATTTTAACATTATATGCGTAATAACCTTGCAATATGTGTAATATTTGAACTAATTTCCATTTCTCTTTAAAAACTCGCGTCTCTTTAAACATTCTCTGTAACCGAGTAAGATCCACTTCCCTTACTTTTAGTTTTGATCACTTCCTGAAGTTCTTGTAGAATTTCTGGCTTATTGGTGTAATTTTTTTCTTTAAATTACACGCACACGAAAACGTCAAGGCTACTTATGTGTGGGAAATGTTGACACTGTTTTTGTGTTGCATTTTTCTCTTCATTTAATTTTTTTCTACCAAATAATAACATTTTGCTTTTTCATGTTATGTAAAAGTCGATAACGTTTTCAGCTTACAGAAAGAATCTACTCGAGTTATACGTCCATCAAGAACTTATTAATTACATTAAATGATGGGCGAACTCTTTTCTGTGTTGAAAACGCTAATAACCGTGACAAGTTCTGTTTTATTTCTGTGACGACTGATGGAGAGTTATAAACTATTGGAGGTCTCTCATATATACATATACTATTTTTGTGAAATTTATAAATACTTATTTTTAACTCGCCTCACTCCTAACAAGCTATATCGCCACTGGAATGTAAAGGACTATAATTTAAGAAAGAAAAACAAGGCATTTGTGTACGTTCCATTTAAACCTCTGCGCATCAGTATAGTCAAGGAAGCAGGTACGAGGAAGTGGGTTCGAAGTAGATCTTCGGGGAACGAAATTTTCAGTAGAAATTCTTCTAACATTTAGGAGGTGCTATAGTGAAGGAGTGATATTTTGTTGCTACAATACTTTACGCAGGCAGAATAAATTCTAAATAGACAACGTATTGTGTTGAGGATGCTTTAGTGTATTAAAATCGTCTTCTGTCATTACTTCAGGAATTGAAACGAAACATAAAATGCTTTTTACAAACAGGCGGCGTTAAGTACATGTGTGTAAAAATAACAAATAAAAATAACACTGTAAGACAATGTGATCTGTCTAAAAATCTGATTACAAATAAACATCCATCTATCTATCTATCTATCTATCTATCTATCGTGATGTAAAAGAAAGATCTGTTTGTGTGTGGGTGTACATTCCTTCTTATGAACTTCGGAATGTCTGGGCCAAGTTTTTTTTTAAAATTTCAAACGAATTTACTTTTTTGGTTTGGCATGATCACGTTGACGCAACGGTTCCCGCTGGATCACCGAAGTTAAGCAACGTTGAATTTGGTCAGTACTAAATCGGTGACCATTTGGGACTGGCAGGTGCTGTATATGCTCTCTGCTTATGTTGCATTTGTTTCCAATCGTACTGGACCTCTACTTGCCACTGGACTCAAACAGTGTCGATTCAGGAGAGGTGTGGTTGGGGGATTGCGAAAGCCTTGCCTCACAATTACACACACAGCTGTCCCTACAGGGGGTATGCTTTGTCTTTCGAGATTGAAAGGAGGCATCGGTTTTGGGAGTGTTCTCTTGTAGGTTGTGTATCGGAATGCGTCTGCTAAGCATCGAAAATCGATAAAAAAAAACAAATTAAGGAAGAAAATATGATTTGGATCAAAAACTTAGGAGCGTTCAATATAAATGATTATTTTTAGAACAAAATGTAAACACGAGACTGGACTTCTGAACGTTTAACTTAAATTGAAGCGATTATGTAAAAATTATTTCATGAAATCGATGTTTTTTGTTTAGAACGCAACTGAACCCTGATACTTCACGTTTATATTTTAAACTTTAAGTGAAGCTATTATTCAAAGATAATTTTATAAAATTACTAGTGCAGTGTAGAGAACAATGTATTTTTGATTAAATCACTGCTTAGATGCATGTAAGGTTTCCCACAGGGGAAACTTCGAGATGGGGTTACTTAATAGTGTAGGCAATTTAATTTTTTTTTTTAATGATCGATTTCACCGATTTACAATAAAAGTATGGAAGAGAGGAACATTTGATTCCGGGCAACTTTGAATGTCCCTGCTAGTATGATGTTAAATCATCCTAAATCTCGGTGTATCTTGTTACATTTGATGAATACCAAGCGCGTATAATTTTGATAGTTGAGGATTGACTCTGGGTCAGCTTAATTTACTCGGATGTCAGTTTGACTTTCTCGTTGCTTGCAATTGATGTGATCAGTCAGATGCAAAGGCGAGAAAATAAGTGAGCGGAATCATCACTTCGCTTGAGAATGACATGTATGAAGTTTGTCTTTATCGACCTTTCTTACTTGCTAGCATTGATTGAGAACAAATGATCCTCGACGAATAATTTCTCATCTTAAACCTACTTGGTGTTTATTTTCGATGTACGAACGAACTCGTTTGCTGGTGGCGGTTGCTCAGTTAATTTGGATCACGAAGCTCTGAACGCATGTAGAAATGAGTTAGTAAGATGTGTTTATGAACTTGGTGCGTAACGTGTCAACACTGCCAAAGCAGTCCGGTGCGTTTTTGACGTGTTAGTTAAAGATGACATAGTCAGTAGTGTATACAAGTCAATGTTTGCTTAAAGATCTGCAAAAAGAAAATTAAAAAAGTAAAAACGAGTAACGTTTAACTGGCGATGAAACACTGAGAAGTTACAAAAGAAATAACGTCTCTATTCAATTACGTTCCGTTTTTCCCCGTTTCCCAATTTCGTGCATTAATTTCTGCTTCTCTTTATGCTAACTCAAAATTGTAGACATAAAAAGACGCTATAAACCTGAACGCACGATGTTCTTCGTTTCTTTTCATTGACTCAAAGACAAAAGGGAAAACTTGACTCGAATGCAGAATCAATCACATTCATTCATCGCTCGTTGGCTGTTGACAATTATCATAAAGCGATCAAACCCATTTTACTGTATAGTCATTCTTCCCAGTCACCGCGCCATCTACCTTGTCAGACTCTCGCCCAATAAAACTCTTTTACGTTTAGGCACCTCCTTTTCCAGACAGACACGAACAAAAGGCAAAACTTGCAATTGCCCTTTATTCTTCTCTCCACTTCTATTCATGTCGCCTATATAATTGTGTATACAATCACGCATGCGTACAAAGCTGCAACTACATAATACACCCTTTCTTCTTTATCGAATATCTCGTGTCTCTGTCGATGTTTTCTTTTCTCTCTCTCTATACTTTTTTTCTCCTTTCTTTCTTTTGAATGTAACTACTTTGTAGGTGATTGTTTATATTGACATCTTTTTACAAAAGTCGTTAATTCCACTACGTACGCATGTGATAGTTTCAGCGTCGGAGATGTTGAATGGGAGTTTTCTGGAGCAAGTGTATGTATAATGAATAGTAAAGTTGTGTGTGTGTGTGTATATATATATATATATATATATATATATATATATATATAATCAGTGTGATTATACACATACAGGATTTTCTTTAAAAAAACTGTAGTTATATTTTACAACGCTCTTAAATACTGAAAATCTTCACCTACATTTAAATTTTTTTTTTTAAAAAGTACTAAAGCACTACCCGTCCCAAGAAAGGCAAAATTAATTTCATGAGCAAAGTGTCCTTCCTAGAATTGTCTTTGTGGAATATAATAGCGCGGGACTGTTTCCCGGGTGACTATAGCATGGTTGTTTTCAAATTGAATTTAAATACTTCCTTTGTAGAGTAATCTTTTTATATGATCTAACGCTATCCAAGCTCAACCATAACCGATCATCACAATGTCGTCTCACAGTCTATCCGACAATTATTAACACTTCTTTTCTAGTGACCCTTGGCCATTTTCTCCTGAAAGGAATGGTGTACTTTAAGCTAGTGGCGTCAGCCTTACGTAACAAATGTTCCCGTATCATCATTACTGCATCTTGTTTTACTCACATTCACCCCTAAATAAGGCAATCGTCACTTGGGCACATGGGGATACTATTTGGGACCATGCCTAGGAAAGATTACCAAGATGTTGGCTTTCGTTATATTTAAACATTTTCATATCGATACGGCCAGGGAACCAGGGAGCAGGACGGGAACTCCAAAGTTTAGCTGTTCGAGGGAAGAAACTATTAGAATAGAACGCTTTCTTTGATTTAGGGACGTCAGCAGTAAAGCGTGAGATTTTGTTGCTAAGCTTGTTTGTCGGGGATATGTATGTCGAGGGGACACAAGTGCAATGGGTTCGTCAGAACACATTCTATTAAGATATTTGTAAATCGGGTGCAGAGATACAATATTGCAGCGAAGTGATAGGGGTTCGAGCTTAGTTGACGTATTAGATTGGAAACTTGTTATTTGGACACTATATTTATTGCAGAAAGTAAGATATGCTTTTTCTACTCTACCGTTGTTTTTTATGATAACTGCTCGACTGAAATTAGAAATATTATTGCCTTTGTAGCATCCCCAACAAAAAAACTCGTCTAGCTGAAATAACTCTAAATAATTTATCATTTCTACATTTGCGTGTTTAAAACTAGTCTAGATATCCACGAGCAAGGTTTATACTCAATATGTTTAAACCCAATGTATTCTGTTGACTACGGCATTGTCAGGTTTAAGTCAAATCTTAGTAAATTGTTATTGAGTCACTCTCTTAAATAAAATAGATATGTAGTTTTAGGTATTTTTATCAAAATTCACAAATCCTTGTTCTCAAATGGCTTTTGGGCCTAGATTAAGCGAGGTTCTGATGTACAATAAAAGGATACAGTGACCTTGCTGATTTTTTTGTTTTTCTCAGACAAAAGATCTACGCATATATTTTATGTTATTATTTTTAGGATGAACAGTATGAAATTTAAACCGGATCCGAAGTCCACATTTATAATAATTTATACTATAAAAATTGGTACTAAAACGTCCCGGTATTTGCTTTCAAATTACGATAAAACTTTAGTACCTTTTTTTTCCCCTCGGTCAATAACGGGGGCACGTCTTCTCGACTGACTGTGTAGGACAGACACAGAGCGATTTGTCATTTAAGGAGCGGTATAGAAGGGTAGAAGACTTGCATTTTATTCACTTACCTCACACCTCTTGTTATACGTTGCTCGGTTTATCTGATTTTTGTGAAAATTATTTGGCGTCCTGCGTACAAATCTACCTACTACCCTAAGCAAATGTGTTCAATGACCTGTGTAAAACTGTTACTCTACTTACGTGGAATCTAGTAGAAACAGGTTGATGTTCAGGGTTAATGGAGACGCTCTGATATTATTGAAGCTTTTTTTGTTAAATCTGCAAAAGTATTTATCTAAGCTAGCGCAAACGTCCGGTAAAGCCCGGTCGTAAAGTATGCTTAAATATGATATTTTAATTCTTGCATATTTTGTATAAATTATTATAGTGTTAATGTTCTATCGATTTTAATATGCTATAAAGTTTTGATTTCAAAAATAAAAAAAAAAATATATATCCATATTATTTGGGTGTATTAGCTTGAATCGAAACCGAAATTAAAACTTATGAAAAAAAATATATATGTATATATACGTATATATATATGCATATATATATGCATATATCTTTATATATAACTTGAGTTTCTTAAGCTATAATCGAAAATGAAACCAAAACATACGAATAATTCTTGATAAAATTATTTATTAAAAAATAGATTAAGTGCCATCAGCTATAGTCGAAACCGAAACCAAAAGTTATGAAGAATTCTTGGTAAAATTATTTATGACAAGCAATAGAACATAACCATTAAAGCGTGATACACTAAACAACAAACACGCTATCGTATTAATGTATAGATGTATAATATTCCGTCGTGGCACGGGATAGAAAAAAATTCGTATTCTGTAAAACAAAACAACAAAATCAAGACAAGTGGGCATTGGGTTTACTTTCGGCTTCCTCGTAAGGCTCTCTTCCCTTATTTTCTCCTTTATTCCTCATATTTCATGAGTCTGTTACTGACAAAGGAGAGAGCATTGCTGTTTTATAGGTCAGGATTCTTATCTCTAATACTTATTGTTTGCTATTATTTTGCTTTGTAAAATTATAACTCCTTACATAAAGTGACTTCATGCCTTGTCTGAAGCAATTTTCATTAGGACAATGGGCTCAATCAGCGATCACTGACTTTCTGGCGAATGTTAGATCTTAATTCTTTATTTGTAAACAAAAATCAACGAATATTAAGGTGAGTTGGATACATGCCTTCGAAAACAAAGAAAATCATTAAGCTGAACAGCTGTTATTGACTGATATTGGTCCTCTATAGCATACATTGCTTGACTTTAACCGCATAGTCGACCTCGTATTCTTGACTCTTCGCTCGATGCGGCGACTGACGCAGCAGCTGTAGTCGGCACTAACCTGTATCTGTAAGTTAATTCAGAATGCATATATTTAGATTCCTTTATTCGGGATTATTTCGGTC
This sequence comes from Euprymna scolopes, assembly GCF_053919585.1. Classification (NCBI taxonomy): domain Eukaryota; kingdom Metazoa; phylum Mollusca; class Cephalopoda; order Sepiida; family Sepiolidae; genus Euprymna; species Euprymna scolopes. Next base: position 89,630,907 of record NC_136491.1, read on the forward strand.
GTTGTATACGATTCAAGAAGTGTGTCTGATTGTGCACGTCCAAAGACAAGTTTGCTTGATGGAGAAGCCGTTTGTTTTCGGAGATGGGTGCAATACGGGCTGGAGTGTAGTCGAGCGATTCTTAAAACAGATTAAAATAAATAAAAGCATTAGCTATGAACGGCGCCAGACAAAAGCAGCGGCTAGTCAAAGTCTAAGCCAAAATGAAAAAGAAAACATCATATAAAGTCAAAATCGAAGGAAGGGACTATGGCACTGTTCCCGACGGAAAGATATTTGCCAAGTAACGTCATGTATAGGGATTATATAAGGTATATATGTATGTATATATATACATATATATATATATATATATATATATATATATATATGAGAGAGAGAGAGCAGGTCACCTGACATTAACCGATCGTTAATTACGCTCAAATATATTTATTCGTTAATTACGCTTAAATATATTTATTCATTCTGTAATGATTATCATAGAGCAAATTCTCCCTCGATTATTATATTGTACCTGAGCTATAGTCGTGATTTTAAATGTTTAACTAAATATCACCTTGGTACTATTAGCTTGAATCGAATCATAACATTTAGCTTTGCAGCGGTATTAGGTACTAAAGGAGCTCAGAGCAGATAATATAAGAACTTAAAAACTTAACGTAATTAAATGTACAAACGTATATTTTCGCATGTGTAATGATGCACTGTAAGTCGACTTATGCTTGTTAGGTTTGATGTTTTTTTTTGTTTTTTGTTTTGTCTATTTACAGCTATTTCCACATGCTAAAAACCGACTCGAATTTGTTCCAGAGGTCTTATTTCTTTACATATTCAAAGTTTTAGTCTTTAAACCAAAATTTACAGATGAAATTGATATACTATATCACACACACGCACGAGAACAACGCCACTCTCCTCTCTCTCTCTCTCTCTCTCTCTCTCATATATATATATATATATATATATATATATATATATATATATATATGAGAGAGAGATAGGAGGAGAGAGAAGGGGAAGAGGCAGAATGAGAGAGAGGAGGGGAGAAGGGGAAGAGGCAGAATGAGAGAGAGGAGGGGAGAAGGGGAAGAGATAGGAGGGAGAGAAGGGGAAGATGCAGAATGAGAGAGAGGAGGGGAGAAGGGGAAGAGGCAGAATGAGAGAGAGGAGGGGAGAAGGGGAAGAGACAGAAGGAGAGAGAGGGGGAAAAAGGGAAGAGACAGAAGGAGAGAGGGAGGGGGGAGAAAGGGAAGAGACAGAAGGAGAGAGGGAGGGGGAGAGAAGGGGAAGAGACAGAAGGAGAGAGACAGAGTAGGGCGATTATAATATGTTAGATATTAATTATATATAAGTGTATCATTGAATAGCCTATTCAAATTATAAAATTGGTTAACCAAAATCAGGGGTCAATTGTTTTGACTTCAAGAGCTTATCGACGGCATTTTCATCTAAGGAACAGATTTGAATAGCCCCGACTTTTTCTTATATGATATATTTAAGAAAAAAGCTTTCAACAAACCCCAAACCCTGCAAAAAATGAAGGAAAAAATCAGGAAAGAAATAAGGGAGTTAAATCGCAATCCAGAAATTCTGCAATACGAAACTGGAAATGGTCAAAATTTAAATGACATTATTTTTCATAAATACAGATTAATTGAATTTTGTCTGTTTTTTTATTTTAAATTTCTCAATGTCTTAGTCTAACTGTGTTAAAATTACAAAAAGATATCAACCATGAAAAATAAAGAATATACTAAGTTCAAAATAATAATAATAATAAATAATAATAAAAAAAAGTACAGACACAAATAATTTGTAATATGTACTTCATTTGTTACGTCAAAGGATATCAGATGAAATCTATTTTTAGCCATTGGGATTTCAGAAAATAAACATGTGAGTTGGATAACGTTGTGTATATAAATGAATGCACCTCTTTCACTAGAAATACTTACTGAAATGTATTAAGTATCTCATACACAGAACACCATTTCCGTACGCCATATTTGGAGTAGAATGTATGTCTGTCTATTCATGAATTAACAAGGATGTTATCATGGAAATATATGAATAAACATATAAATTTGTTTATAAAAATGCGTTGTTTTTAGCGTTCCCAACGTATTTTATATACGTAATGCTTAATTTCAGAATATATACAACGCTTCTATCGCAGATATCCTTTCTATACTTCATTTTGTGCGACTAAGGCGCCAATCTTCTGATGACTATTTTTGAAAATCTTACCGTTATAATGCTTACAAACTTAGCGTGTTAGAAACGGATTCCACTATGTGGACTCGTCCAAAAATTAAAAAAAAAGAGTTTTATTGATAAGGATGTAAATTATCGAAATATCTGAATGAACAAATAATTTGTGAAGAAAAAATATGCGTTCTTTTCTAGCCTTCCAAACGTATTTTATATACGTAATTCTTTATCAAAAAAAAAAAGATGTAACGCTTCTAACGCAGATAACATTTCTATAATAAATGATGGAATTCCACTGACCTTTTTATAGTTTAGCATTCCAATCCGAAGATTATGGTAACTGTTTACAGATGTTATCATCCTGTTACTTTATATTATCCTTTTTTATTTGTTCTCATTTCATTTCTAAATGTTATTGAGTCATTTTCTTTCTTCTGATAAGCATTTGGCTTTGAAAAACAATTATCTAGCGATTTTTTCTCTGAAATTTCCCCTTTACTTTTCCTTATTGTACTGATGATAAAAAGTTAGATATAATTTTTTAACCCATTTTCATTAATATTGTTTTTTCTCCTCTTGATAGTGTTGAGTTTTCTTATCTTGATAAGATTTGCTTGGCTTAAGATTTACTCATTGATCATATAATTATATATATATATGTATATGTATATATATACATGTGTGTGAGTGTGTATGTATGTGTGTACATATATATATATATATATGGGTGTGTCTTAAAAGTGTATATATACATATATATGTAAACAAAGAGTAAACAAAACATGCTAAAAACACTTTGTAAAAGAGTTAAAAAAACATATTTAATTTTAAAAGGGAAACAGTAAATAAGTGGGTACTCCTTAATTCGCGGAGTTTCCGAGAAATACTTTCCTTCTCATCAGAGAGTAGGATTTAGCAAAATGTGGGATCGGATTTTGCTTGAAAAATATTTGATGAAACTAAAAGTAAGTCCTAGGCCTTACTTGATAACAAAAAATGAAGGTGAAAAAAAGGAGTTTCATGTGAATGGATAGTCTGGTGAAGGGTAAAGTGTCCAATGATGGTAAAATCCAAAAATGCTGAATCCAAGAAAGTTAGTTAAATTTCCATTCGCACAAGTAACTTTCAAGGGAATCGCGTAATTGAAAGATTATTCAAAGTAATCCAAAAGGCAGAAATCCGTGGAATAATTCACAAATGGATACAATGAAACGGGATTGAAATCCAATAATATTAATAAAAGAAAGATAAAATGTGCGTAAAAAAACGTGGAAGAAATGTAAAACTCGACTGTTGGGGTGAGGCTTAATTAAGAAAAATGAGTGACGAATAAAAAATTTGAAATGCGATTGAAATAATTTTAAAGTAGAAAACCCAAATACCCTTTAACACCCTTCAGTTATTTAGTTTTAATAAGCCTACACACAAACACACACACACACACACACACACACACACACACATATATATATATATTTATATACATATATATATATATACATATATATATATACATGTATATATATACATATACATATATATATACATATATATATACATATATATATACATATATATATATACATACATATACATATATACATATATATACATATATATATATATACATATATATATATACATATATATATACATATATATATATATACATATATATATATATATATACATATATATATATATATATATATATATATATATATATAGGCTTATTAAAACTAAATAACTGAAGGATATTAAAATCCCGCAGATTATTGAATAAACACCATTAACTGGGTGATAGAAAAAGAAATCTAATTTTCTTCGAGAATTGAGTGAATAAATATAAGATGGAAAGGACGTCGACTTGGCAAGACAAAGAAAACGTGCGAATAACCGTAGCAAAACGAAAAGGAAGCCTTCACCGGCGCCGCAGTCTGCCGAGGTGAAATACGGAAAGAAAATCAGCTTTTGTTGAAGTCGTTATAGGAAAAACGAAATATTTCAGTCTGGCTGGAGGTGGGGATTAATAGGCAAAACAAAAGGAATTGGAAATCGACGAGTCTGGCGCGAGTTTTTGTAATTGTATTCTGGAAGAGAGATGGAGGCGGTAGAGAACGACGTGGCTGGAACGGAAGGATGAGGCTGAATAAGATCCGATTGAAAGGAGGGAATTTCTGATTGCAAAATGGAAGCCTGTATTAATGACGATGAAAGGCAGGACGGATTATAAAATAAGGGTGGAAAGAAACGAAGAAAAACGGTTTAATGGTTTAAGCTATGGGATATGGAAGGATGTAATGACTTAAAAGTTAGAAGACAGAAAAGATTACTAAGAAAAAATTAAATGATTAATGCCGGCGTAAAAAAAAAGATAGATTATAACTTGACAATGAAGGGAATTAAGGGATGAAAGTTTTAAGTGTGAAGCAGGAAAACGAAAAAAAAAAGATCTAAAGATAGGAGGAGTAGGAAGAATTGAATGATTAAAGACTGATGGATGTGAATTGAATGTTAGGAGAGAAATGAAAGGTTACAGTTTGGTGAAAGAGTGATTGAGATATTTTATGTTGGAAGATTAACAGGAGTGAGTAAATCAGTAAGATTCTAAAGAGGAGAGACAAATAATTGAATGTGAAATGTTAAAAAAAGAAAATTGATTCATTTATTGCGGACTATTATCCTAATCGTTTTACTTGTTCTTTCACGACGTTTCGGCCAACTATTCCTCTGGCCTTCGTCAGGTAGTTAACCGCGACGGTCTCTCTTAACTGCATTCTCAGCAATTACTGCCTTCCATAGTTGTTTTTCGTCTCACCACGAGACAACTAAGCCTCTGGACGGCTTTGATAGGATTAAAACCGCTATCTTCAGAGAATGTTTACCTGGATCATAGAGATTCAACCTATCTATCCCCTGCGTTAGATTTTTTTTAACCTTATAAATCTACGTTTATTTAGTATCTGATCTTCAATAGTTGGATCCGAACCCAATGCTATATCTATCTATATAATTAAAAAAAACTCAAATGACCTTGTAACGAGCGGTGTAACCCACTTTCCGGTTTATGAAATTCGGTTGCGCATGCGCGCATAAACATTAACCCATAACAACGTAAACAAATAAACACAAATCGCTTCTTTTGCAGATTTTGACCTGCGCACTGAAATATTAACGTTATTATTTCGAAATTATTATTTAACATGGGAAGAGTGGGGATGTTTTGCAACTATTCTTTATTACAACTATACTATCGCTATTTTCTTACAACCCGTTGACAAACACAAGAAGAATTGTAGTAAAGCCAAGACTACTATACTACTACTACTACTACTACTACTCTCAATCCGTCCCTTTTCCTTTCTTCGGTTTTGTTTACATTTCTAGATACAAAATAATGTTGTGAGAACGATGAACATATACTAATCTGTTTCAGTATTAGTTTTATTTTATTTTATTTATTTAGGTTTTATTTTTTGGCTTCAGGTTTTATTAATTTTTTTTTTTTTTTAGATTTTAAGTTTCTATAACGTGGTTGAAGGATTCCAATATGGGTTTTTCATTCTTATATTTCTCATCGGTAGGTTCATGTGCGTTTTTGCTGCTAAATGACTTTCGTCGGCGGTCGATTTGTAGGAAAATCATGTTTAATTCTCGATTTTTGAGCTATTATTCGGAAAAATAGGTAACTTTACACAAATAGGGAGGATTGATTTTTTTTTTTCATGTTTGAGTGATCCGTACGTGATTTTCATTTTAATATACTTTCATAGAAATGCTTGTTACGTCAAAAATAACCTATTTTCTTTACGTCACAAGTGTCACGCTCACACATGAATTCCATAGCTAATATAACATACTGACCCAACGGGTCACGGTTAGTCTAGTATTTAATTAATTTTAATGTGTATTGAAATGAGTATTATTAATTTATTTTAATGCGGAGTATTGTCTTCCTATTTTTAGTTGTTGTTTCACCAGGTTTCAACCAACTATTCCTCTAACTGCATTCTCAGCAATTAATGCCTTCACTAGTGTTTAGTTTCAGATGCTTAGTTAGCCTACACTTGGTGAGACGCAAACAACTATGGAAGGTCGGAATTGCTGAGAAGGCAGTTAGGGGTTCGGAGTTCTTATCCCGTCGTGGTTACCACCTGTAAAGGCCAGACGTCACAGAAAAGATGTTGCGCGCTTGTCTCTGATGTATCGTTATTTTCATGGAACGTGTTCGATTGAGCTTCAGTCTATGGTCCCCCCTCGCCAAACTTTCACAAGAAACACTCGTCTATCTGAAAACACTATCAATAATTCCCCCTGCTCTTTATCTGTGCCTAAACCTAAACGTAGATTCCATGAACAAAGTTTCTTTCTTAGAACTGCACGCCTGTGGAATTGTTTTCCGTTTTCCTGCTTTCCGGCTGACTACAATATGGTTGTCTTCAAGTCCAACGTAAACAAGTTCTTGATGAACCGTTCCATATAAGTTAACAAATTTACCGAATTGGTTATATATTGTCCAATTTCTACTGTACACTCTTTAACCCGCATCCTTGAGTGGCCTCTTAGCCTTTATAATGTTTTGATGCTTGTGTAAAAAATAAAAAATAAAAGTCGCATAACCCGACCAACCATCTCTAAAACTTAAACCTGGCAACAATTAAAAAAATATTTTTATACTTAATTTGACTGAATTTCCATTAGTTATGTTTACTACGCTATAATCACATTGGCTGATGTATACTCATTAACCCTTATCCTCGAGTGGCCTCTTGGCCTTGATAAGTGGTGACTCCTGTGTAAAAAAAAACCCTAAAAAGAGGAGAATAATAGCCTGCAATAAAAAATCCATTAATAAATAATACTCATCTCAACAAACATTCCAATTGATTAAATAGGAAATTGAGTCTAATTATTTGATGAGAAATATCACTTTTGAGAGAGGAGGATTGAATTATGAGATTGGAACCATGAAGTTGGAATTCGGATTTTCATTAGAAAAGAAGGGTACAGATTATTATTTCTAAAGGATAATGTGGGAATTAATTTCATATGAATAATTCAGAAGTAACCATTTTAAAAGTGAATGAGATTGAGTGTTTTGGAAAGATTATGGACAAATTGTATGTTTGGATGTAGCGGAGTCATAGAGGTTTGGATAGAATTGATTGGCAATTAGTGTTTACCTTTGACAAGAGTAAATATGCATGAGCCAGGGAACATGGATTTTAGTGGAGGGGGGCAGATTGAAGGTATCAATTGTGAATGAACGTATGGCTTGAAGGATTGGATTAATAAGTATTTGAGAGTTAAAATTTTTGTAAGCAGAATGATGTTAATATATTGGAAGGGGGTGCAAACTGGCAGGTTCAATTTTGAATGAGAATGAAAATTGAAAGTTCAAAATGAGGGGGTTGAAGTTAGTTAGGGTTATTGAATGTGTAATTTCTGAAGCTATTAACGAAAGCAAACAACTACATAAAAACGTTTCGTTATAGGAATATGCACGGCGTCAAAATAAGTTCCGGTTATAGTAAAGTTTGTCTGCTGCTTTTTGGCATCGCAGAAGGGACAACTGTGACAAGCAATATAGTGCCCCTTATTACAGTTTAGATATGAACATCCACCGTATTTCATCATGTAAATTATGGCATTCTTGTCCACTGGCCATGGTTATTATCCGACAAATAAGCGGCAGTGACCGAAGACCAAAAAGATCAGTCAATCCTAACTAATATCAAACTTCGAAATGAATATCGGTTGACTACCAAGTGATCTATAGTAAACCAGTATTGAACGCTTAAACATAAGTTAGTAAAGAAGATTTCAAGTAAGGTGCTATAAAAACAGCAGTAATAAATGAGAGAGAGATGAATAAAGAATGGCGGATATGTCCGTTTTATAAACAAATCCATATAAATGAAGATTTAAGCATACTGCAACATTCTTTTAATGCAAGTTCGATATTGCTTATGTGTGTGTGATATTATATGACGAACCATTTAAAATCAAAATCTATTTAGTACAACGCCTGTAATTTTAAGAACACGCTTTTGAAATGCTCACGAGTGATTTTCAGAAAATAATCTCACGGAAGACCGCGATGTTGGTGTGTCCTTTTTGTATCGGTCAAGATGAAAATCGTAAGAAAACATCATTTTTCGTTCTACCACGTAATACGTAATACTACAATATTTTATCTCAAATTCTTCCCTAGTCTCATATACATATATATCGTATTATTTGAATTCATCGGACTACGCTTCTCATCTTGAGCGTGATTATCACAACGTTTCGGTCAATGTGATTTCCGACCTTCTTAAGATGTATTTTGTCAAATTCGGGAATGTTTCTGTCGAACTCGGGAATTTCGATCGAAACCCTATACTTACTTTACGAGGGTAGCATGCTCTTGTTCCGTCAGGCATGATATGATAAAGGTACCAAGTAATTCGAAATTGTATTTGTCGGTCGCTGACATTGAGTGTCCTTGATATGACCTTAAACTATATCTATATGGTGAGACCCCAGCTTGTGTGTTTGAGGGGGCACCTGTTTAATTGCCATTGTTCCCAGGTCCACTCTTAGCCGGAGTGGTAGCACCTGTTAGTGTCCCAACTATGGGCTAAATAGAAACCAACTTGAAAAAAAAAATAATCTCTTAAAAGTTTTCTTCGAAATCACTGGATTCGGCATTAAATAACCTGAAAAGGATTGGTATGCCGCAAAACAAACAACTAATCAACAAACCCACATTGAGGATTGAATCGTCAAACTTCAGGAGAATATGAATTTTACAATTGATTTTTTCAAAGACTTTAAAACTTGCGGCACGGAACTTTGCCGGCAATTCTGATACGATTTTTGGAGCCATTGGCTATTACATATAGGAATAGGCTGGAACAATGTGTTTTACGAAACTGCCACACCAGCATATCCTTCACAAACTATGGAGATGCTATTCTTGTACTGACACTCTCTATAGAAGAAGCCAAACGCATCCCAATCACATTCATAAATTCTGACCTGTTTATAAAGTTCAGCATAGAAAACCCCAGCACATCTGGCTTATTTTCAGGTCTAGACTTCATCTTTTAAATTATCGAAACGTGACACATACACACAAGATTCTATAAGAAGGCCGCCTTCATGGACATCTTTATAGATTACAAATAAATTACAAATAAATTATAAATCTGCCTTCGCCACCTAATTTAAAGTAGGATATGCTATGAATGAGGCTGACCTCATTCTGATTAAATGGAGTAGTGGGATAGACAAGACGAGTTCCATTACACCTTTTAAGCAAACAGTCAGACATGACAGATATGCTACACACACTAAATACCAACCCAAAATACGTAGAAAACGACAATACACACTCTTAACTCCTTGTTTCGTAAAATTACGGCATTTCAGTGATAACACAATTGATCGTTAAAGTAATTCAAAGGGGGAAAATTAGACATTCTAGCTGAGTCATTTTAAATTATCACCGGTACAACACTTATCAAGAACAATAAAACTAACAGATATATATTAGCAAACTGCAACTTTAAAGCATTTAAATCATATATATGTTCTAAGGAAAAAGGACAGGGGAGACTATTCGCATGCGCGACGCACTATCGGGTCCAGTCCAAAATGGAACAATAGTAAACGAGGGATACTGCCTTTAATATATAGATGCCATATCTCGGCTTGTTTCTCTAGCACCATCTTCTTTCAACTAGAGAAGTTCCAAAAAATAATTATCAATCAACAGACGCTGCATTATCACCGAAAATCTCACCGATAGACACAGATCTGCATCACTTTACTTGTTTAATACTTTAACGGAGTGTGCAAGGAAAGCCTGACAAACTGCAAAATTCCACGCTTTCATTATAAAGTTCTGTAGATGTCGTAAAACCTTCTTTCCTAATAGTTTCCTCTCTCTCTCCAACTGCTAGACTTTTGAATTGCTTCCCTGTGTCCTGTTGCACAAAGTGTATAAATCCTCAGAAATGTAAATGTATTGCTAACATGTCCCTCGTTAGCCAATATCTTTTTAGAATGTCCATGTATGCATGGGCCTTAATAGTATTCCGTTACATAACCATGGTTTTATTTGTGACAAGTATGATTAAGTTAATGAAGCGCACAACGTTTCATTTATGTCAACAACTAAGATTCCTCCTTTTCACAATCAATGCACAAATCCCCTTTTGTCGCGGCTTAAATAAATGCATATGGTCCTGATGAGCTTCTTGCATGTATGAGCTCACAAAACTAATTTAAAATTCGAAACTGAAATTGAAAAATTTGCCCACAAAACGTTATTAAAGTTGATGTAGAAATGGTTGATCATTCTCTCGTTCCAAAACGTTCAATTTGATTAATTCTTCTACGTAGATAAGATCCAAAGCTAAACAAGATTAGCTTAAGCTGCTAAATTTGAAGAGTTTTCATTCAAAACATTAGTATATTGACAGTATACACAATCAACGTCACAATTCCGTGATGAGCTATCTCTTTCTCGATCACTTTTCTCGCAGAAGAATCGTTGTTCGTCATTCCTACGTTGACTTGTGTGAGTGTTTCTATTAGTTTAAAAATCTGGTCTCCACCTCAAAAAAATTCTCAGCAAGAACTCGTTTTACTAGCACCACTGACCAGAAGTCTCATGTGTTGACTAAATGGAACTTTCGTGGGCAAAGTTTATTTCCAACAGGGTCTTTACCTATGTCTGACTCTGCTTGGATCGGGGTAGAAGAACGTTGCGTAACGGAAATGCTGGTAAATCGCCAATCGAGGAACTGGATGATTTTGTATGTGTGATGAGTTATGCCATTATGTTTTTTTGTTTTACAGATCGTTAAATAGCAGAAACTGATAATCTAGTATTCGAAGAAACGTAAATGGGCAATCAATGAAAACGGGGGAGAAACTATTAAAGAGCTTTCATTTTTTTTATAAAAAACGGAAAAAGACTAAGATTAAATATATCCATGAAAGAAACCAATACTTGTGACGTATGGTGAGAGGTTCCCGGTACCCATGGTGTTTGTGGGAGTAGATAATACTTAAGGGGAACGTTTCCTACCACAGTAATGTTAGTTTGAATTGGGGCGCTCCTAGTAATAAATATATTTCTGTATTATAACTGATGAATGCGAGTACAAATATGCATAAAACCTACGTAAGACAGTGGGTAGTAATCTGATTATAATAAAATTATATGCAACGTCTGTATTTGCACAGCTATAATGATTTTTATAGGTGCGTAATTGATCATATTTTGATATAGAAAACACATACAAACTGCAGATCATCTTAAAAGTAGTTTCTACAGAGACTACAAAATAGTGTTTTCAAGTCTAATGCTAACAAATATTATCCATGTCGTCCTGTGAATAAAATAAATTTAATATTCGTTACTTAATACTCTTTTATCACCCAACATAAAATCTAACTAACAATTATGCTTAGGTGGCTTTTTGTATTAGATTATATTGGCGCATTGGTATGAAAATAAAATAAGAATAACAAAATAACAGTAAAGGTATGGTGAAGTTTTTTTTGTATATATTTGTTGTTACGTAAACACCTTTCTGTTTCAGACCCCCCTCTGTATTGCTGTATCATGTTTTATCGAATACAAAATATGAATAAAGCCAGTATTGGAAGAATGCCAAAAAAAAAAAAAAAAACGGACATTTTAATTTTGTTCTGATCGTGATGGGAAAAGGATTTCCTTTGCAAGCGGAAATCGTTGGATCAGTGTCGATGAGGAGATCCGACACTTCATAAATTTCCTCGACTGAGCAGCATTCTGCAGCCGCTCAAGCTGGAAAGACAACGCTTCATAAATCAAACGAAAAGTGTATATTTTGTGGGAGAATCGTCAATGTTACGCCATTAAAAGTGGAAAAAAAAAGATTGGTGAAAAGCCAATTGATACTTGTTTATTCTGTATACATCAAGCACCGTTTTGCTCTTGAGGACGGAGTACTCGATAAATTCGCTAACAAGCTAATCTTCTATACTCCTATAAATTCGTTATTTTTTTTTGTGCATTGATATTCATATTAAAACACCTTTCTCTATATATTTAAAAAGAAAATACAATTTTCTCATATATAGGTCGTGGAATTGCATTCACTAGCAAACGATCTAGCTAATGTGCATATTCTTTTAAACATTCATTTTAATTAATTCCCGATTAGTTTCTTCAGTTTTCTGATGGGATGATCATCTTTAGTTAAATATTACGTGTAATTATATCCATGCATATATTCGACATGATTTATACTTGCATAATATTTGCGTAAAAAGTTTGTAGTAAACACAAACTTTTCTATATGTATTAATGTATGCGTATCTATTTTTGTTCAACAAATATTGCCTGCCAAACTTCTCGTAGAGATTTTGGTTTACAGTTATATGAATCCATGCGAAACTTTATATTTTGGGTTTGGCCGGAAAAATTGGAGCAAAATGTGAAAATTAAGATAAATGATATTTGCCAGGTGAAGGTCGAACGCCGGCATTACGAAGGCATAACGTAGTAGTTAATGGTTCATGCTTTAATTTTCAGCCTTGCAGTAAACATCTCTTCATAGAACATTCATTGAAAACACAGGCAAAAATAATTCGTGAGATAAACGTTTTAGTTTCGATTCCCGATGATGACGCACGAGATTTTGTTTTTACTTTTTAAATCATTATATATATTGCCTCTAATATCTATATATCTATAAAAGTGAAAATGTCAGTCTGTCCGTCTGTGTACACTTCCCTACCGTACATGTTCACACTTCTTTATATATACATATGCACATAAAGTTATGGACAGTACATGGGCCCGAGAAAAGCCGGGCAGAACTGCTAGTACATATAAACGCACGTACATAAATCTTGAAGATTAATGTTTTCTGCCACATATATGCCTTAGTTGTTAGAAAAAAAAGGGATTTTATTTTTTATTGCTTTTTCACCCAAAACACGGCACACTGTAACTTTGATGTAGGGGGCTACTATCTAGAACATAAATTGCAGGGATACTATGTAGGGAGTTGAGCAGCAAGATTTTTTTACATTCACATTACACTTGAACTTCTGTATGACAGTACAGTAGAAGAAGTACCCCCAAAAGGGAATTCCAAAGTCTAACAGTTCTGGGGGAAGAAACTACTAGAGTAGAAGGCTTTCTGACATCTGTGAATCTCTACTATACAGGGCGGGGGGATGTTGTTGTTTGTCGGGGGTACTTACATTGAGGGGGTCCAAGGACTTTCAGTTTGTCGAAGCATATACCATTGAAAATATTTGTAAAACGGCAGAAGGATGCAATAGCTCGTCGATGAGAGAGCCTGAAGTCTAGCTGACAGTTAAGGATCTATTAAATTGGCGACTCTTATTTGAACTCTGTCCAGGAGTGAGAGGCTAGTAGCAGTTGCACCAGCCGAAATGTGACAACCAGACTCGGCGAAATGTGGTCTTGTAGATGTACACGATACTTTCAGGCGTTTGAACGTTAAGCCGGGGGTGTTTGAACGAAGTACTTTTAGGTAATATGTCATTATCTATAGCTATTCATGGTTGGGAAGGTTTCTTGTGATTATTAAAGGAAACAAGCTTTGTCCTGGCAGCATTGAATGTTACGATTCAAGTAAAATATAGAAATATTCATTAATTTACGTCGAACAGGTGGTTGTAGAATCAGAATTCTTGCGATATGATTCCACCGTTTTGAAAAACCATTTGCACAAAACCGTATTAAAAATATGTTCAACGACATTAGTATTCCCGTGCAGAGCACCTGTATTCTCTATTATCAAAAACAGTTTAGTAGTTTATAAATGAACCCTATACAAACAAATGCATAAACATAGAATCATCTTTTACAATAACAACTGCTTTTGCATGTTTATGAATTTCTCCGTTAAAAATTGTTTTGTTTTTTTAGATACACATCAGCAGGTACGGCATAATCATGTTTGATACACGGCTTTCCGTCAGATCGCCGAAGTTAATCAACGATGAGCCTGGCCAGTACCGAATGGGTGACCATTTGCGACTTCTCGCTGCTGTCTGCGCTCTCCGCTTATCGTGCTATTGTTTCCGGTCGTCCTGGATTTCTCCTTGTCACTTAACTCAAGCAGTGCCAATTCAGGATAGTTGTGGTTGGATTTGCGCAACCTTTGCCATATACTTACACGCGCAGCTTCTCCAACAGGGGGTATTCTTTTGTCTTTCGAGACTGAACGGAGGCACCGATTGGGCAGCAGCCATGGATAGAAAATTGCAAATTTAGATAAATATAAATCCATTAAATTATTGACCCCATCTCAACTACTTATCGGAATAGCAGTATGAATAATTATATGCTTTATGCAAATAAGCGGATCACTGATGGTTTAAATACCTCATCAGAAAAGGGAAAACAAGAGGAACAGTTTTCCATGGACACCAGCAACCTTCACCTATGAACGAACAGAGAGCAAACTGTAAAAACTTATATGAAAACTAGTTTTTCGGGTTTTCGCCAGTAAGTTTAATTTTTGGCGTGATAAAAAAAATCAAATATTTTTTAAAATTTATTTACAGAATGACGTATGCAAATATGAATATAAGCTTATGTTGAGCAAAAGATGCTCCACTGGTTTCCTTCTCTTGATGGGGTACTTAAACGCTAATTGATTCGAATAAACTAGTTCATTGTGCAGGCTTAAACACTTCGATGCGTATGCAATTTTAATACAATGTTCAAATATAAACACATCTCCACAATAAGATCAGTGATGCGAGCAACAATGGTATTGGAATAACATTAATTACAAATAATGTATGCGTTCGAATGCTTGATACCTCCATCCAGTCTCAAAAGACAAAGGATACCTCTCCTGAATCAGCACATTTTGAGTCTCAGAACGACTGGAAACAATGCTGAGACAAGCGGAGAGCATAGACAGCCACTGGAAGTCTCAAATGGTTACCCATTTAATACTGACCAGGTTCAACGTTGCTTAAGGTCGGTGATCCAGCGAGAACCGGTGTGTCAATGTGAAAACACCCATCTTTCGAATGGGTGTTTTCAAATTAGTCCAATTAGTTATTTAATTGATGTGTTAACTGCTTACGCGTGCAAAACATTGCTCTCTTTTCTCAAACAAAACTCTCTGGTGGCAGACCTAGATCAAATGGCCTGTTATGGCGCTTCCCCATACAAGACATCCCCCTCCCCCTACAATTGTAATAAAGCTGTTTGTGCCAAAGAACCGAAGTCGGTGTCGGGTGTCGACTACTAAAAGAGTTATTATTCTTCTACAAAACCCTCTTTCTCTTTTATTAACCAAGCCCATATTACCTCCCCTCCAACCATACGACTTTTTAACAATATCTTCTCCCTTTTGTCGGTATAAATCGATAACCGTCGACTTCGGAGAAAGATCATTGCATCGTTCCTCGATTGCTTTCTACCACCTCACACGTAACAGAGATCCATTTGTGTTGCTGTTGCGCCTGCAACTCGTTCCCACCGATAGCGGACGAGGCGGGGAACATGGAGGCGATTCTTCGCTGATTCTGAATTGTATTCGGTAACAATTCTAAAGCGAAAGCATATTTAACAGATTCGTCTATTTAGTGGCAGAGGTCGTTCTTTAGTTGGCCTCGTGTCGAGCGGAAGGCCTTCCTAGATTGACCTCGACCGCAAGTATTAAAATTCTCGATTACGTTTTTAATAGAAGCAAATCGTTTTGATTCGCGATCATTATTTAACCATATGAAATGTAATATTGATTAAGTAGCACTTTGGTGTTTAGAACTAGCGGGCAATCTCAGCGTTGCTTGGGAATCGTAAAATATCCATGTTTCTCCTGCAGTTCGCCATCTTCTACTTTTCCCTAATTCAATTGTATAATATTTACGTTATGCGTTCATATTTGAACTTACTGTGGTAAGATTGCATACGCACCTACGAATACTCTTATCAGGGCTGATAATATGTAGTGTTACTACGGAAGTGTTTGCAATCATTTCATGTCATATTACAAAAAAAAATCCAAATTTAATGATATGAAACATTATAGCTTGAACAGTTTTGATTAAAATCCATAACAGTTTTGATTCTTTAATATGTCTAAAATATAAGGGCTAAGCTGAAGGGGTTTAAGAGGAAATAACAGTTCCGGAAAACTTACTCGATTTGTGCTCAGTGACTATATACCGAATTCAATGCAACTGTGAAAGGCCTGAACATTTCTAATATGGTGTCAAGATTGTTTCCTAAGAACATTAACATGATCAAAAGAAAACCGATAGTTGGAAAATGTTTACTTATCCATATTTAATGGATTATGGAAATTTCACAAAGTAAGAGACATCTGAATTTTGAAGTATGGATTATATGTCATTTAGACCTGTTTTGGGGAGAACAAAATGAAATTAAGCATAACACGCATTATTAGCATTAGTATTTCAATCGTGAATCGTGTACGTACGTATATATTTATCTCTATTGTTATTCAAAATTGAGTGTGTGCCTGTAAAATCGTTTCACATGGACTTCAAAATATCTGGGCTGATTTTCATATAATATAACACAAAGGTTCTTTATATGTTCCTAGCAGTGTTCTTAGCTAGATTTCATATCGGAATCTCTTTGATAAGTATCGATAAATGAATAAACAAGGAAAGAAACGGCAATTGTTGATAAAAACCTTACACAAACTCTAGGGTTGTAAGCCACGTTTAGTTCCAGA
Source organism: Euprymna scolopes (assembly GCF_053919585.1). Classification (NCBI taxonomy): domain Eukaryota; kingdom Metazoa; phylum Mollusca; class Cephalopoda; order Sepiida; family Sepiolidae; genus Euprymna; species Euprymna scolopes. The sequence goes on from NC_136491.1 coordinate 89,647,862, forward strand.
ACAGTTTCCCATGGTAAAATGTGCTATAAAAGTCCTGGGGGTGAATGGTTCTCAGACTGATTTTGAGTTGGAAGCTCTAGAGCAAAAGATTCCTCCCGTGTGGACACGAAGAAAACATATGCAAAGTTACTACAGAAAAGGTTCAATTTTTTTATGGAGGAATTCTGATTTCTGATGGGTGGGGAGCAGAACGTGAATTAATTTAATTCGTCAGTTCGTAACAGCATCGTTTATAAATGGAATCTCCCGACTGTGCGGGATCATACTCCATTATAATTTTAAAATATGGCAATACGGACTAACACCAAGATCATTTGAGAAATGTTATCACCGCACAAGGCGAAATTCTTGACATAAAATCAGCAGCAGGTTGATTTGATATGACAGGAGCGCGTTCGAAATGAATGTTTTGGGCTAAAATCCAACAGCACCAAGATACTTGACGTTATCATTTTATATTTAAATAAAACCCATTATCAATGTACAAGCAGTTATATCAGACACATAAAATGAGCATGAGGTTCTTCGCTATAACAGGGGATCGTTCGAAATAAATATTTCTGTTTGGAGCACAATTGAAGCGTGATACTTGACTTTTGCATTTTAAACTTTAATTCAAGCCATTATATATATTAAAAACATGTTTTTTTAACACAGTAGGTTCTTTACAGTGCAATGTAGAGTATAACATATTTTGGACTAAGTCAATTGAGGACAGGTGGATATGTAAAGCATTCTCATGGTGCACTGCGGTGGATGGTTTTGATGACAATAAAATCATGGGAGAGTAAAACATTTGATGATAATCAGTCTATCCTGAGCAACTTCGAGTCTCCCTGCTAGTAAAATATATCTATATATGCATATATATAGCAATTTCTGAAAAGAAAAATAAATTGCAATGTCATGTTTACGAACAGACTTCCACTATATAGCCTGATCACATAATACTAAACTTACGCCATTTTATTTTTTCCCTAAATTTGATTAAATAAATATGTTTTTTTTTTTTTTTATTGTCGACAAATGTTGTCGAGAAATAAATTGCACTATGAATATAATATAGCCTAGTTTATTGAATGGTTCTTAAAGTAAAATTATTTTACGGATGCATTTTGATATGGGGAGTACATGGGATGAAACTCGCAATGAAAATGGTATTATACTGCAATAGAATAGGCACTACACTATCTGCCATCTTAATTGGTATATAAAGTTAGTATAACAATATATTATAGAAGAAATATAATCGTTTCTTACTTCATGCACACAGATTAAAAAAAAAATTCCTTTAGAAATATAAGCACGTCTTTTTACGATTTTGTTGGATAACTTTTTAATTCGCCGAGCGCTCTTTTTTATTTCAGCTGACGTATTGTATAATATGGCGCCGAATAGTTACTGTTCGGCCACATCCTTCTCAAGCGCTTTCAATCAGTACATCCGACCAAACCGGATCTTTTAATATCGAGGCAAATATATTGCCCATATTCAACAACTAACAATAAATATATAAGTAAATAAATAAAATATAAAACAAGAAAATCAAAATTAAAAATAACTCGCTCCTACTTATCCTGCACCCACCTTATTAATCAATAACAATACACACACACACACACACACACATATATATATATATATATATATATATATATATATGTATATATATACAAGCCTAAATAAAGAAAACGACAACAACAATCGCTCCTGACGAAGACCGAATGTACAGGTTGAAAGCCGCTGAGAAGAATATGGACCAACAAAAACTATTAGGCGCCATAATGTACAACGTGCCAGTCGGAATAAAAAATACCGCTAGGAGAATTTTTATGGAAAGTTTGAAATTTTAAGACAAAAAATTATGTGAGTTATTTGGTAGAGGGGGAAGAGGTATTTTTTAATTGGACTCTAATTCTGGCCCCTTAACATTTATTGTTTTGGTTTCAAATCGAAATAAAATGTTTGACAAATGTCCAAGTAGCCCACATCTAAAATTTCAAGTGTTTACTCCCAAAATTGGCGGAGGAGTTCAGTAGAATCTGCAAAGGACAATTGCTTTATACTTTGGCCTTTTGGTACCACAATTTTATCTTCAGAACTAATTAAATTGCTTGCCGCATGTCTGAATACCCGTTATGCATAAATTTCAGATGTTTAGACCCAAAATTAACTGAATAGTTTGCTTAAGAACGCAAAGTTCAATTTTTTTCAACTTTGACTCCTGTGCAGCTCAGATTTTTAACCCAAACCGATTAAAAAGCGTGTCATATCTCTGAATACTATTTATGTAAAATTTCAAATGCTTAGACCTGAAATTAGCTGAGTAATTTGGTAGAGACCGCAAAGGACATTTAAAAAAAAATTAGCCTTAATTTTCACCCTTAACATTTATTGTTTGGGGCTAAAATCGACTTAAAAAGTTTGATCTATGACCACGTAACCTACATGTTAATTTCAAGTGTACAGACCCAGCATTGGATGAGGAGTTTGGTAGAGTTGTCAAAGGTCAAATTGTTAAACTTTTGCCGCTTGCCAGCCAAATTACTCGTCGAAAACCGATTAAAAAGAGTTTTCCCAAATCTCAGTAACCCTTATGTCAAATCTTGAATTATTTGGTAGCTAAGTGTAAACACACAGACAGACATACTAGCAGTTCCGCTTTGCTCGGGTCCTATTTACTGTTCATAACTTAATGTGCATATGTATATATTAAAAAGTATGAACATGTAATATAATGCCTTTCTAAATGCTTTCTTAACTACCATAGAGAAAGGTAGGTAGAGACTGCAGAAAGGACATTTTTTAAAACTTTGACCCAAATTTTACCCCCTTAACATGTATTGTTTTGAGCTCAGATAGAATTAAAATGTTGGATCCATGCCACATAATGTACATCGAAAATTTCAAGTGTTTAAACCCAAAATTAGGATAGGGGTTTGGTAGACATTGCAAACGTCAACTCTGTTAACTTTGACCTCTTGGCAGCCAAAATTTCGCCCAAAAACTAATTAAAAAGCTTTCTGCATATCTGAATATCCTCTATGTACACTTTCAAAAGTTTAGACCCAAAATTGGCTTAATTATTTTCTAGAGATCGCAAAGGAAAGATCTTTTGTCCCTTAGACCCCTTTGAAGCAAAATTATCAGCAAAAAAACGAGTAAAAAAGTTGATCTATGTCTTAATAAACTTTATGTAAAATTTCCAATGATTAGACAAAATTTGGAGTAATTTGGTTGAGACCACAGAGGCCAATTTTTTTTTATTTAAGTTTGACCCCAATTATAACCCGTTAATATTTATTGGGCTCCAATCAAATTATCAAGTAAGATCCATGTACAAGTAACCTACATCTAAAATTTCAAGTGTTTAGACCCAAAATTGGATGAGGAGTTTTGTAGAGTCTACAAAGGTTACATCGTTGAATGCCTTTAAAGCCAAATTTATGGCTGAAAACCGATTAAAAAGATTTTCCCAAATCTCAATACCTATTCTGTAAAATCCTTAGTCTGTAGACGAAAAATTGAGAGAGTAGTTTGTTAGGGAATGCACACACACAGATATTTTCACTTACATATATATACTATCGTCTTATATAATGTTGCAATGGCGTTCGTTTTCCTTCATTTTGTGGGCATAGCTTAAAGTGTACAACTCCACACGCATCATAATCTTTACGTTGTAATGGTCAGATCATTTTAGGCGTTTATAAAGTTCAACCCATGAAGATTTCCACATTTTTATTCTGTCGATTTTACGGGTCTGCAGCGGTTTTATAACTTTAGCTGACATTAGTTGACCTCTTGCATTATACTTGAACATTTTTCTTCTCGGCGCTTCTTCCGAATCCCTACTAGACGTTGATACCTCGTCTATGACACTTCCGTTCATAAAATCTAACGAAGAGATTTTAAACCCGAATGAATGCAACCGCTGACGAGAAGAAAAGCAGACAAGACTAAAGGTCATTCAATAGATTTCAAAATAATACTGGGAAAACGCTGAACTTTCTTTGTAGTGAAGTTTTGCAATAAAGCGCCACATGATATATTCTACGCGATTCTTGGCATCATCATATAGATATTAGAATTTATTAAAATTTGAAGGCATGAAAAGAAAAGTTATTGAACTAATAAAATGTATGAAAGCTTGCTTAGCTGTAACTGCTGCATTAGAGAGCATAAGGATAATTGTTAATCCACAAGTTCAAGCTCGTGAATATAGATTTGTAGGTAAATTTATCCGAAATGCGAAATGAGGTCACAGTAAAGAAAAAGAATACAATGAAAAGGAGGGAGCGCGTACGATAAGAGGATCACGTGAAAGACGTCACAGCCGTAATAAGAAGTCACGCGTAGCGGGAGGGGAAATAGAGCCGTAGTTAAAACGAAGAGTTTAGTCGTTACTTGCATTAGTGTACTTTTCCAGGTAGACCGCTACAATGTGTGGCCCCGTGTGTAAACTTGGTGGCTATTGTTACGAATTGAACAAAAAAAAAAGTAGCAAAAAACTTGGCAATTTACTTTTAACTTGTCACTATTAACGACAAAGTATTTCTAGAGAGAATACACTTGGGATAATCGTCCCACTATTGGTTGCTTCTTTACATGTCAATTTCCGACGTATTCACGTCGAAACCATCAATGCAGAATAATATTAGGAGACTCATTTTTGAGAAGGGTGTTTTAATTTTAAAATTTATTTGGCCGTATTTTTTGCCATACTAAATAAGTGTTATGTCTTACGATTATTTCGGACGCGGAGGGGATACTCTTTGTCACAATATTGTAAATCTTCTTTTACACGCTAATTGTAACCGATTGGGAACCTTCGATGGGAAAGTTAGGTACTTTTGCTAGTTAGTCTATACAGTTCGCGTAGCTGCGCCAGATACGAAGTAAAATATTTAAACAATAAAAAAATGTAATTAATTGAAACAAATAATGAAAATATTTACGAAAACAAATACAGAATACAATAAAAAAAATCCACATTTTATAAACCTATGATAATACGTAATCGGGTTCTGAGAAAAACATGTTTTCATAAACATTAGGATGGCGATCATATCCAAGATGAGTTTAAATTACCGAGAGATTTGCTCGGGATAGGTCAGCAATTTTCCTTACAGGACGCCGAAGAAAGCGCTAGGTCAAGATGTAAAATCTAGTAAACTAGGTTCCTGTGGCTGGAATATACGTTACGTTAAAATTAAGGAAAGTTATAATGGTGTTTCTTCGAATGCAAGTAACATTTACATAGCTTAAAGCAGTTACCAATCGCCAGTTACTAAAGGGACAAGTATGATACCATAAATAGGTATGTCCCTTTTGTCTGTACGCTTCACATGCCCATGTTTCTCCGTCCAGTCTTTTATAAATACACTAGCAGGGGGTACCCGGCGTTGCCCGGGTGTTTGGAGGTAAATCAAAACTCCGGAGGGGGGGTAAAAATGAAAATAATTGGTATGTGAGTATGAGGATCGAACCTGAACCCTTGAGGCAAAGTTGGAAATTAAAGTGTGAAAAAAAAACATGCGCCGTTAACCATTGGGCCACCGCGCCATACTAACTGAAACACGTTTGAATTTATTTCATTACTTAGAATTTGCAGGTGCATGTTTTCATGTCTTAATGAGGTCAACTTTAACTGCGGGTTTTTTATTTTTATTTTCCCAAGATGTTGGGGGGGCAGCTTCCCTTGTCAAATTTGAATAGCAATTGTATAATATGAGGAAAATATTTACACATTGATCGAATTTATATAGTATATTGTCGTAAAAATTTACAGTTTTAAATAAAAAATTTGAAAAAATATAAAAGATTAAACAACAAAGTTAGGCACAAGGCCCTATAAGAAATTGGGGAGGCGAAGGGTGCAGGTTCTTTGTGACTAACGCTATTACAATTGATTTGAAAGAATACCCTTGACTGTCAACATTAACCATAATAACTCATGCTTTCGGACATGGCGACCAGAAAAATACCGCCAGAATTGGTGTCGCTTTTATTATAGGAAAAAGCCTAATCCACATGCGGCGAGCGAAAACTGTTGAATATTTATCTTCCCGAAGTCGAGCAAATTGAATAGACAGACGATACCCGTTGTTATCTCGGAGATATTATGATTTATATGTGATTATAAAAAGTTTTAAGAAGTTGTGAGTCGACCAAGCGCTTCTCTGTAAAAAGCCTTTCTTGGGCATACACAAAAAACGAACATACATACACACATTTTCGCTTTTATATATATAGACTAGCGGGGGTACCCGGCGTTGCCCGAGTGTTTCCAGGTGTGTGTGCTCGGGCGGGGGGGGGGGGGAGGTGTTACTCAAAACATAAGAATAAGCGAATTAATTTTTAAAAATCGAAAAAAAAACACAAAAAAACTAACGTAAGGCAAACGAACGATGTTAAATTTAAAATCGGAAAAACAAAAAAAGATAACGCGAAACAGAAAAATGAACGTTAAAACTACGTTAACAAATCTGAAAAAACCCCCCCCCCCAAAAAAACACACGAAAAATGGCTTAAATAACCCTGTTTCAATATTAACATTTAAAAAAATCGAAAAAAAGGCATCTTACACCACGATTCGAACCCAAAATCTTCAGATAAGTAGGCCGCGCTCTAAGCAACTGAGCTAAAACGACGTCGACAAAATTATGTCAGTTTTTTTAAATATTTAAAGTAAATCATGTTCCGACGTCGTATGACGCATGCGTAGAAGCGAACTTGTCATGAGAGGACAGTTTTTGCTGACCCCTCCCTGGAGAAAACTGATGATATTAGGGTGAAGAAAGTAATGTTTTTGGTCAATATTTCGATATTTGTCGCGCGAAGGTTGGAACGTTTAAATGATACCGATCTCGTGAAAATCTGTGACCTGTGTTGAAAGTTTTTGCGATATCTACAAACAAACATGCATACAGACACATTTTCGCTTTTATATATATATAGACTAGCGGGGGTACCCGGCGTTGTCCGGGTGTTTGTAGGTGTGTGTGGTGTTAAATAAAAAAGAAACCGGGGGGGTAGGATCGAACCCGAAGCCCTGAGGCGAAATTTGAAAATAAAATCGGCCAGCCAGAATGAGTTAGTGAAAGATGTTTGAATTTATTTAAGAACAAAATTGACGGGTGCGCGCCCGGAAGTCGTCGAGCGTGACGACGACGACGACGTCGACAACGACGTAGGTGTGTTTGTTATAAGCGAAGTAAAAAAGAAAACAACGTTAACACTTAAGCGGGAAAAAACACAAAAAAACTAACGTAAGGCAAACAGATGAGGCGTAAGACGAACGATGAAAACAGAAAAACGAACACGTGAAAATTGGCTTAAATAAGCCTGTTTCGATATTAAAATTTAAAAAATTGGTGGGTACCCGGGTGTTTTTTGGTGTCGCTAAAAATAAGCGAAGTAAAAAAAAAAGCAGAAAAACGAACGTTACGTGAAAAATGGCTTAAATAACACTGGTTCAATATTTAAATTTAAAAAATCGAAAAGAAGAAAAAACATCTCACACCACGATTCGAACCCAAAACGTTTAGATAATGAACCAAGTCATTTACCAACTGAGCTAACGCGACGTAAATGAAATTGGTTCGGTTTTTCAAGTAAACCAGGTCACGACGTCATCTGACGCATGCGTAGTATCGGTCATTGTCACGAGAGGACCGTTTTTGTTGACCCCCCTGTCAAAAATTGTCGATTTCGGGGTGAAAATGTTAACGTTTTTGGCCAATTTTTCGATATTTTTCGAGCAAAGGATGGCGCTTCGATGTGATACAGAGTTTGTGAAATTTCGTCGCGTGTGTCGAATGTTTTTAGCAGATATACAAATTCGCGAATTGTCATGTGATTTCAGCAGCGTTTAACCACTGAGCTGAGCGTCTGTTTTTCGTAAATAATTCACATTCCATCGAGAAACAGAGCATTCTTGTTGCGTACAAGAAGGGAGGATGACACTTCATAACAGCTTTTAATTCGTAAGTTATCCATTTATCAAGATTTTTGTCTTTCCAATCTCTCAAGTAGTAGATACATCAGCGTATATGTTACCTCTAATTCAGAATCAAGTTCTCGAAGTGCTGTGCGTGGATCGCTTCGACAAAAGTTCATAATTAATCATTGCCAATATCCGATGGCCGACCACGACATTCATCATGTTCAAGACACTTGTCGCCGCCAGAAAATTCAGGAAATTGTGCCGTAGTGGTTCCTGGGCCAAACGCTTCCTTGATATCGCAAACTTTTCAGCAGTGTTTAGGCTTAGATTTAACTGAAATAAGAAAAGTGTGCGTATTTGCTTTCTTTCCATTTGTATTCAAAGTTCTTAAGGGAAGAGATAATTGTGTCCAAATGATTGTAACTTAAACGATAATATAGATGAAAACCTCGTTATAAAAATGTATAAAGTCAAGGTATAATAATGAAAAGCTATTTAAAAATACCTCTTTTGTAATCAAAATTTTAAATTCTGCAAGAACTTTTTCGTCAACGTAATATGAATGTATGAGAAATTAATACAGAGTGGCTCACTTAAAATCTCCCAGAATATGTAATAGAGAGGAGGAACATTATTTTATGATTTAGATTACTTGTAGCATTGTTTAAATTACCTGTAGTGTTATAAAAGATGCTGTACGGGCTCCCCGTTGACATCTATACATTTATGGACACGTTTACCAACGTTTTCAGATACTGCCTGCAGATATTCTTTGGTGATTCTCTTGATAGTGTCTAATGTTCTCCTTTAGTTGGTCAAGATTGTGAGGATTATCAACATAAACGTTTTGTTTTAAATTCCCCCAAAGATTTTAAAAAAATCACATGATGACGAGTCCGTGGAACTTGGTGTCTATAACCCTTTTGCTTATTGTTCTCTCTTCCGTAAACATGGAATTAACTCGTGTCAGTGATCTTTGAGACGTGTGGCATGTGGCGCCATCTTGTTGGAAAAAGAATTGCATTTTATTTTGTGGTGTCAATTAGCCGTTAGGAGAAAGATTACGGAGATTGGGCAATTTAAGTGAGTCATCCTGTATTAGGGTGTTTTTTTTTAATAGAACTATGTGGTATAAATTTCTACAGCCATAAAGCTACGACCGCCGGTAGAGATTAGCTAGAATATAAGGGTCAATATAAAAGATATATGCTATCTGCTTTATAGTCGAATAATATAACAAGCAGTTAAACCTAGAAGCGTAAATATAGAGGATTCTGAAAAAAGTCTGTAGTTTCCGATGCAAGTAAACTGCGAGTATCAAAATCATGTCATGGAATTTATGATTATCAGTATATACACATGAGGTATATCGGCAATTCGATCAGATAAGCGAGGAAACTTGAGAGTGAAATATATTAAAGTTCATATTGGTGACAGAGCTAAGCATGAAGTTATGTGACGGAGTTAGTTTGAGCTGATATCCTAGATTTGAGAGATTGGACGTTTGGCTCAGATTTAGAAGCTAACACACGGCACTCTGACGACACACATTACGTGTATAGAAGATTTGTGTTATTTGTTTTATGCTTAACCCAAATTCTTTACTTCGGCTCTGCATCCTCGGTGGCCACCAACACTATAATCGTATTATAGCAAGATGAAGAAGGAAAACCTATGGTATATAATCCAAGTGTAAAATAGTTAGTTGGTAGGCATTGACATAGATCATCTATTTATGCGGTTTTCAGTAATCATTGTCAATAATACAGACCTATTTACAGAGTAAAATCTACCAATTATATTTGCACCTAATAAATGAGTATATTTTATTTCGTTCTAACTGTGTTTCTTAACAAAATGTCGACTTTAATTCTCTAACTTTCCCTTTTAGACTACATGAAACAACGTAACTTTCCACACAGGAACTGGAGCTGCTCTCTGATGACATTAATCTAAACTTAACAACATTACACTCACTGATTATTAATGAAACAATTCTACTCGGGCATAGTAGACAGCCTGAGAGGAAAATAACCCCGTAGATTAAATAAAGAGTCCCGTGTTAAATTGTGTACATATTCCAGAGTGCAATAAGAAATAAGTTCGAGATTACATTGGCCATAACGTTGTGAGAATAACACTTAATATAGGAACTAATTATTAAAGGTTAAAATTCGTTTATAGAATAAATGAAAATATATTGAAACATGCTTAATTATTAAATAAATGAAATAAAGTTAATGCATATGTTATTAAGGTGATTTTTTTATAAATGCCCATTCTTTAACATTCTGTTCATTAAATTAAATGCTTATTAACGCCATTTAGGAAATAATTTCGAATATACCGTGTTCGTACCACACAGATTCAACTTCTTTATTGTATATTAAGCCAATTTTGAATGATATCTCAGATCTAAAAAAACATAAGTTATTAATAATTCTGATTGACAACTTTATCTGTACTTGCATATAAAACACAGAATCCAAAAAAAGCTTTATACTATATCTGATTTTGGAGAATAAACGTTCGCATCTATTGATGATATTAGATATTTAATTCTTTAGTATTGGCTTGATTTTTAACATATTGACTCAGAATATTTTTTCTTTACTTATTTCGTTTTTTGTTAACTTTATTCAGTAGAGTGTTGTTTTCTCATGAATATATGTGAGAAATAATTATTTTACGGTATTTCTGATAGAGGGCGTATAGAATGTTTCATACAAACATTTATTTACATCAAAGGATCATTTTTTTGTAAAATCATTCTGAATATTTATCAAGTCTGAATTATTATTTCTTGAGATGTCATATCTGTCTGCCCGAAACAGAAAATATACTATTACTATAATTCATTGCTACTTACATAAGAGGGCAGCTTTGGTTTTATTCTGTTTTTCAGAGGTCTATTTTCTTAGAAATTATTTCCTCCTTTTAGCATCATGACACCAACCTCCACGATGTTACTGATTCACTTAATGATAGTGCAGTATATGTTTGTCATATACAAGCTAAATATGCAACCACCGGGAGCGTGTCTTGCTAGTGATACGAAAGGACATTTGACAATGCTTCTGTCAAAATATTTGTATATAGCAGTTACAAGGGGACTATTTTTACATTTATCATCACAGAAACAAAAATCCTCAAACTTTACATTCGTAGAAAAGCAATTCAGTTACAACCGCAGCAAAGTGTAAGAGATATACCTGTAAAGGAGATGAGGTGAAAATCAAAGTAGAAGTCAGAATCAGATATCTTCTAATCTGGTCGTTTTTGCGTATGTATATAACAAGGAAAAACATGTCAGGCACAGTACTACAAATCAATAGTTTCAATCTTGCTGCTTCGCCATTTATTTTAGCTTCTGGCTCCAAACTTCTCTTTCTAAATCTGCAACCGTTGAGCATTGCTTTTCTCGGCGTCGGAGTAAAAAATACTCGTGTAATACTGCTGAATATAAAGTAGATGAAACCAACGAAGAGGACTTTATGTAAATGAGAGTATTCTTAGCCACAATTTTTGTGAGCTGTATGAAGGATTAAGACTTGCTAAATGAAAAATAAACACCACGGCCAACAATAGTACGAAACATATTTGTTCATTTAGAACATAAAGAAATATAAAATGATTTCTTCATAGAAGTCGTTCCCCATAAATGTTTTTATTTTCCATAAGGATTCCTGAAAACGGGTCGGTATTTCGTTACACCTAAAATCTATTATTACGAGAGAGTGTGTGTGAGAGAGAGGGGGAGAGAGAAAGAGAGATGTCACCACCGAATTCTTCACTGCCTTTATTACCAAAGATGTGAGTTGATCGTCTGCTGGCGCAATAAAGGCCAAATGATTTTTATGGGAGGAAATAACGCTTAGAAAGTGAATAACGGTTACCACCAAAGAAATTGCGTGCGAATAAAGCCACGTCAGTTCAAGTGATATGTTGACACCTTTTGGCAAGTGTAAAGCCAGAGATGCTCAAAGAGAAATGGTCAGACAGAAGTGCCATCAAACGAACCGAACACATACACACAGTGCGAGCGTCTGCCACTCTACCCAGAAAATATCTCTTTGTGTCGATTAAGTGACACGGCTGAAGAGATCAATTCGAATGATATCAACAAAAGTTCCGATAGCCTTGCAGATATAGACCTGAGGATACGGATCTGTGTATCAAGCTTCTTTTAATTTTTTCATCTTTTGTAGCTATTGGCAACTCGGAAGTACAAAAATACTTTAATGTCGATTTTTTAGGAAAAGTCTTCTGATATTATATTTCTCCGAGTTTTCTTGCATGTGATATTGGCAACCGAGCAATACCCTGTGGAATACTGTTTATCTTGCTTTCATAATAAGTATTATCGATTTTTTATGAACTTTCTTTATTTATCTGCTGTTATAAAAAATTTATACGAAAGTTAAAAATATGTATGTCGATTATTTAAATATGTGCTGAGATCATTTAAATATGTATTGCTGGTGTTTTATTGGATGTGAATTGTGATTGGATTAATATGTATGTACTGTGATTATTTAGATATGTATGTATTGCGATTTTTTTATGTACGTTGATGGCGATCGCTTAGAAGAAAATTTACTGCGGTGGTTTGGAGGTACATTTACTGCGACTGTTTGGATGTACAATTATTGCGACTGTTTGGATGTACAATTATTGCGACTATTTGGATGTACAATTATTGCGATTGTTTGGATGTAAATTATTGCGATTTCTTGGATGTACACTTATTGCGATTGTTTGGATGTACAATTATTGCGATTGTGTTGATGTATATTCATTGCGATTGTGTAGATGTAGAACTAGTGCGATTGTTGACATTTGCATTTATAGCGTTAATATTTTTATTGCGATTGTTTTAATGTACGTTTATGGTGATTGTGTGGCTATACCTTATTTGCAATTGTTTAGATGCATATTTTTGTAAGTGTTAGGATGTAAATTTATTAACATTGTTTTAATGTACATTTTTTGTATAGTTAATGATTGCTTATGTAATGTTGTTTGTGATAGTTTGATATTCGAGTACTTTGCGATTCTTAATGTTTTAAGTAACACAGTACGTGTGTTAATATGTTATTATTTAAGTTTCGATATCTTTGGTTAGGCTTTTTGCTTCGCATTGCTTCAGTCGAAGTTCTCATAAATCATGGGACTCTCTTTCATCTCGATATGAGGCACATAGATATTCGAATATTCTATCAAAGCTCTCCTCTACATCTTAAACACCGCATCCATAACAAAGTTGAAAACAACGCCCCTCTCCTCGATTGGCCATTTAAATATGTTAGCGTATACTATTTGGAGTCAGTTGGTCTTATTGGATGTCAAGACAAAACATCAATCGAGTCTGGTGTAGTATCTAGTTTTGTGTTCTTGAGATAGCATCTCTTGAATAAGGTATACCATTCCTTGTGAAGCTAGTGTATGTTTGCCGTACCTTTGAGATCATATTTGGGCTGTAATTACTATATGATTTAGAGTATTACCTAAAGTTTACTCGTATAACAAAGTATCATCATCCCAGGTTGTCCCGACAAACCCCTGTAAAGAGATACGCGAGGCTAGTGTCTAGTAGGCATTCAAGTTCTTTCCTGTATATCTTAAATTCTCTCTCGTAGATCTTTTAAAGTCACTCCCATAGGCGTCTAAGTTCTCTCTTGTATGCATTCAATTTTTCCGGTGGGCATTAAATTTCTCTCCTGTAAGCATTCAGGTTCTTTTTTTCCATTTTACTTTAGTCGAAGTTCTCAGAAATCCAGGAGTCACTTTCTTCGGAGATGACACTTGGTCTCCATATGAGATACATTGATATTCCCATGTTCAATTATAGTGTTCTTTTATTTTTCAAACACTAAGTTACTAAAGAAATTAAGAACATAAATTTCCTCCTTCCATTCGACTACTTAATTATGTGTCAGTATATATTTGATCTTACTAGATTTCAGTACGAGAATTAATCTAGTCTGAAGGAGTATCCAGCTTTGTGTTCATACTGCATCTATCATCAGTGGAAGATAGTGCACCATTCCTCATTAAAGTTAGTGTAGGTTAGCCTTGGAAAATCTTAATTTTGTCGTGAATACGATGTGATTTTGTATATATAGTAAGGGTTTACTTGTATGGAAAAGTATCCTTGTGTAAGGCTGTCTGGATAAAATCTGTATAGAGTGACCTTACAGACTCGATGGCAGTGTCTCGTAGGGATTCAAGTTCTCTCCATTGGGGATTCAACTTTGTCCCGATTGAGAACTAACATAACATTATGATTACGAAGCTTTACTAATACCCTGCTTGCTAATGACAAATTAAAAGTGGTGTTTTGCTTGTGATACTATCAGGATAAAATTCGCGTACGGGGCCAGCAGTTTACTTCAGTTTGGTATGGGTCTTTAACTTTTCCTAGACATTTTGCTTTTATTATGGCTTAGGTATTTAGTATACCCCTTGTATCGTGAATCTCCAGAGTGTCACAGAGAGAATGACAGGTGCTACAACCGTCTCAAATTTAACCTGAACAGTAGAAACCTGGGTGGTAATTTTTTTTCTTAAAGATCTGTTTACCTGAATATATGCAACATTACATATTTCTAAATAGGCACGCTTTACTTTTGTGTACTAACGATAATCGCTTTGTCAACATCATTGTACCGTATTTTAGTACTGGAATTAAACAATGCTTGATATAAATAAGTTTATATATTGTTTAATTTGAATTCATTATTGAGATGAGTATCTTTTAGTAATTTATTTATTATGGATTATTATCCTGATCTTTGTTAGTTAGCCAACTATTCCCCTGACCTTCTTCAGGTGGTAACCGCGACGGGATAGGAACTGCTAATCTCCTTCCTGCATTCTCAGCAATTACTGCTATCCATAGTTGTTGTCTCGCCACGTTTTGGCCAACTAAGCAGTGGATAGAGACGTTGAATCTTTCTGTTCCAGATGTGAATTGTCTGAAGACAGCGGTTTCAATCCTACCCAAAGTCGGCCAGACGATTACTTGGCCAAAACGTGGTGAGACAACTATGGATGGTCGTAATTGCTGAGAATACAGTTAGGATATTCGGAGTTCCTATCGCGTCGCGGTTATAACCTGATGAAAGCACGGGGAATAGTTGGCCGAAATGCCGTGAAACAAAAACTAAGAAGGATAATAGTCCGCAATTAATAATTTAATAAATAAGTTTACTTCTTCTAATTAAACTTGAGTTTTAATTAATTTAACAAATCACCTATTCATACCTTAGTTATGCATTTCTCTTACTCTTTCTCTCTCTCTCGATCTCTCTCTCTCTCTCTCTCTCTCTCTTACTGTCTGTCTATTAACATGGATTTCTATTTTTTTTTTTTTTAGGATTCACTTTTATAGATACGTGGCTTGCTGCCTTCAAATGAATTACACAATCTTTTTGCGCATATCATAACGCGTATGTAAATATAGCAGCGAAATAAGTATATTAATTTATATATTATCTATAAGAATTATAAAAGTAAAGAGGCGGGTCGTCTTCATTATTCAGGATATATATTTAAACATATTTAAGTTTATTAATTTATAATTAAATCAATACAGAAACTACACGCGTTAGTGTGACCCAACGAGTCACGGATAATTTAATGTACGCATTATTTAGAGATATCAGCTCAAGTCAGAGTTTTAAGGGCATCATTCTCCAATACTCGTCTTCTAGGACTCACT
>NC_136491.1:89676032-89723532 GCF_053919585.1 Euprymna scolopes
CAGTTGGGGAAGCAGGAAACCGGAAGAGAATTTCAGATTCCTGCCGTTCAGAGGAAGAAGCTATTAGAGTAAAAGGCTTCCTTACATCCGTGGATCTCAACCGTGTAGGGATGGGAATTTGCTGCTTGTCTGGTTTGTGGGGGGTGTTTTTGTCGAGGAGGTACAAGGGCTTGTAGTCCGCCAGAGCATGCACCATTAAAATACTTGTAAAACAGGCAGAGGGATGCAACATTTCGTATGTGGGACAGGGGCTGAAGTTAAGATTCAGGATCTATTCGGTTGGCAACTCTCTTTTGGGACAAGCCCAGGAGTGAGAGACTAGTAGTAGATGCAACAGCCCAAATGTGACAGCAGTACGCCATACATGGGTGAATAATGGCTTTGTAGAAGTACGGTGTGAAATTGTGCGAACAGTCGCGAAACAATTGGAACACACAATGAAAATACACAACTTATTGCCATCAATCCGAGTTTGTGAAAACAGCTTATATATATGTATATATATATATATATATATATATATATATATATATATATATGTATATATATGTATATAATTTTCAGAATGTGAGAGATTGTATCTAATAAATTCCACAGCCAAACAACGTCGCAGCCCACAAGAGTCATGACAGTCAAAGAACCGGAACTCGAGTTTTGGGCTGCGATGTTGTTTAGCTGTGGAATTTATTATATATATATATATATATATATATATATATATATATATATATATATATATATAATCTGTATGTATTTATACTTCTGGAAATCTGCAACTTTTTGTGTCGAAATAATTATTGATTTAATCGACAAGGAGAGTTAGCTCTCGTTCCATCAGCTATGACCAGTAAAATGTATGGACTAATTCCACCTAAACGTATTAATAATACGCACAGTAAGAATAGTAGTCAGAATAATCCTAATAATGAAATCCTTAGGGAAATTTTTTTAATGCAAAATTAATCCACATAAGCGATATAGACTAACCGGTTATACACGAAATGCAACCGAGGCAAGACAAACAAATATAGGAGCACTATACAGAACCAAGTAAAATGAAGAGTAAAATTACAAGTAAACTAGCCCCTACTAAAATATGGGGGCATCAGTGCGCACCACATAAAATCTTCGAGAAAAGGTTTGGAAGGTCTAAGAGAGTCAACGGTAACTAGATCTGCACCGGCTGAGTGCGAAACAATTTGAACATTGGAGATGCTTATTGCCACATATATACCTGGGAAAACGGATCATTGCTAGCATGAATCAGTGACAAGCAGCAATTGCGATAAGGCAAATCCATTTGCAAAGTCCATCGATAGAGGTGGGGAGTACTGAAAATCTGTGCAGCGTTAGTTACCTAAAACATGATCGGTTGGTGTCAGTTGGTAATCTCTTATGATGTCCTTTTTGAGAACCTATTGCGAGTATAAATATAATAAATAATGACGATAGCAAGAGCTGTAATTGTGAGACGGTATAACTCAGGTTTGTATCCAAATGTATTCATGATACTTCTCAAGTATAAACACCAAAAATATGATGCGACCAATAATACTGAAATAAATATTTTATTACTGTTTTATGAGCCGGGCAAAGATTTTATATTTCCCATTGCTTTTTCCATAGGTTTGAAGATATTTGAAAGCGAAATAACAGAGAAAATAGAATTATATCCTAAGCAAACCATAATATAGAATGTAAGCACACCAGAATGTATTTAATATTGTCGACACTTTTGTTAATAGGTAGATTTAAGCGTTTTGGGACACTATGCGAATGGCCATTAAAGCAGACTAAAAACTGGCCTTTATACCCCTGAGTATAGAATCATAGAAAAGTACAACATATATATTATTTCATAGAAAAATAACACAGTAGACATAAAAATCGCGTTGATAACAATATAAAACGGACAAAGGTGTCTTCGTTGGCCACAAAAGTGCCATATAAACTTTTATAAAGTTTTAAATGGTTTCATCTGAAGAGAAGTTGTAAAGTCGTAAGAGCCGTTAAAAATTCGCACTTCCGTTTATCGAGCTAGTTTTATGTATAGCAGCAGAAAAAAAATTATCATATATTTAATCCTACAAAAATCATTTGCAATATATATATATATATATATATATATATATATATATATATATATATATATATATATATATATATATTTATAATATGTAATATATATATATATATATATATATATATATATAATATGTAATATATATATGTATAATATATCTAATATATATATATATATATATATATATATATATATATATATATATATATATGTGGGTGTGTTAAGTTTTGAGGCATTGTGTTGAACAAAGATGGTGGCGTAGTTCAGATCAGTAAGCAAGATGGTGGCGAAGAATTAAATGCGGTCCTTGCCGTAGCAAACGGCGAACTGATTAAATCCAAAATTCGACAATTTTTATAATAATTTTGCGACGTTTTCATTGGTTGTTTAGCAAAGCCGTTGGTTATAAAAATGATTGGCGAATTCGTCTCATACCCCCACCACTTCGTCTGATGGGGAAGGTCTCCTAGCGGTTTCGGCTGCAGGGAGACAGGGTAGTACACGTCAAGGATTCGTCACTTGACACTCAGCCCAACAGGTGAGGGACCGGGAATCGGACCAGCACCTGTTGGACTGAGGTACGCCGCCTAGGTAATACCTAGGAGGTCTACCCTCCCAAGCCTTGCCACCGGGTTTTCCGGTGGGGAAAGTTTATTGCTTGCTGCCTGAGGCGCCCCGACCGGAGAATGTGGAGGGGTTACTCAGGCAATTTTTAAAATTGCAGGAGTGCCTGTTCTTTAGGGGAGCCTGTGGGGTTCCCACTTTCCGGCCTTGTGCCAGATATTGCTGATGTGGGCAGCAATTTAATATATACACCCATCACAAGTCAAATACATTTACAATATAATAAAAAATTATATATTATACGTAATATATATGTATAATATTATACGTAATATATATGTATAATATTATATGTAATATATATATATATATGTTTACTATTATATGTAATATATATATGTATAATATTATATGTAATATATATATGTATAATATTACATGTAATATATATATGCATAATATTATATGTAATAAAATGTTATACATATAATATTATTTTATATATATAATATTATATCTTATATATATAATATTATATCTTATATATATAATATTATATATAATATTATATTTTATATATATGTAATATATCTTATATATATAATATTATATCTTATATATAATATTATATCTTATATATAATATTATATATTTTTTTATAATATTATATCTTACATATATAATATTATATGCAATATATGTATATAATATTATATGCAATATATGTATAATATAATATGCAATATATGTATTATATTATATGCAATATATATATGTAATATTATATGCAATATATTATATTATATGCAATATATATATATAATATTATATGCAATATATATAATATTATATGCAATAATATATATAATATTATATGCAATAATATATATAATATTATATGCAATAATATATATAATATTATATGCAATAATATATATAATAGTATATGTAATATATATATAATATTATATTAACATATATATAATATTATATTAACATATATATATAATATTATATTAACATATATATAATATTATATTAACATATATATATATAATATTATATGTAACATATATATAATATTATATGTAATATATATATATAATATTATATGTAATATATATAATATTATATGTATTATATATATAATATTATATGTAATATATATATAATATTATATGTAATATATATAATATTATATGTAATATATATAATATTATATGTAATATATATAATATTATATGTAATATATATAACATTATATGTAATATATATATAACATTATATGTAATATATATAACATTATCTGTAATATATATATATATAACATTATATGTAATATATATATATATAACATTATATGTAATATATATATAATATTATATGTAATATATATATATATATAATATTATATGTAATATATATATATATGATATATGTAATATATATAATATTTTATGTAATATATATATATAATATTAAATATATATATATATATATTATGTTATATATATAGATATATATATATAATATTATCTGTAATATATGTAATATTTTTTGTAATATATATATAATATTATCTGTAATATATATATATATATATATATATATATATACAATATAATATGAAATATATATATATATATATATATATATATATATATATTCGACTCATGTCAAGGTAACGTGCATCTAAAATTTCGAGTATTTAGACACACAATTGGCGGAGAAGATGTATAGAGTTTTCAAAGGTCTACTCTTTCAACGTGGACCCATTGGCAGCAAGATTTTCGTCCCAAAACTGATAAAAAAAGCTTTCGGCATTTCTGAATATCCCTTATGTAAATTTTTTAGATCCAAAAGTGGCTTAATAGTTTGCTAGAGACCGCAAAGGCTTAATCTTTTGAACTTTTACCCTTGCCGACAAATGTACAATACCCTAAACAATGCGCTGAACCATAACCCATCCTACCCACCAGAGTAGTACGCACGAGCCAAACGACACTGTAACCACAATATTTTGTTTTTCGTTCATGGTATTCGCGCGTGAGAATCCTGATAGCGATTATCAAAGTAAAATTTTAGCCAAATGTGACAGCCCCACATCACTCACAAATGAGGTATCTATTCCGAAAACTGTTCTACAGATATGGAGGATGGGGGTGCCATTTCGACTGTAATATTTAATACACGCCGGTTGGAAGTTTCTTTCCGAAACCCGTTCTTTCACACGAGAAGGTTGGAAGTTGGGCAACAACAAAAACAGCGGTATTTTAATTTTTAATGAGATGTGGCATGATACAAGTTGGCAACGCCGGTTAACAGGTCCTGCTATTATGTAATAGATACTAGCACATGTAATAGAATAGATATAATATTATATGTAATAAAATATCTATATAATACCATATGCCGTATAATATATATATATAGCATAATGTACATATATTATTTGTAAAACATAAAACATATGATACTATATGTAACATATACAATATATATATATAATATAAAATAAAATATATTTAATATTATATGAAAATATATATCATATATGTAATATTAAATTAAAAATATATATACATAACGTATAGTATATTTAATATCTATATATATTTATAATGTAATATAATATATATATAATATCCATAAAATTATACATGACATGTATTACAGATAGATGGTGTATACATATATATAATATATATATATATATATATATATATTTTATTTATATATAGATCATTCTTATAAGGTATATATATGTATGTATATATATATATATATATATATATATATATATATATATATATAAACTCTACTCTCTATTGATTATTGAGCGGTTGGAATTTACATTTTCTATATATAAATACTGTTATTAAATAAGTTTGAGGTTTACTATTGTGTATATCAGGTAAACACTACTTCCCTTTTTTTTATTTATATACATATATATGTATATTACGTTTAATATATCTATATTATACATATGTGTATATATACTTATATATAATACTTAATGCACTGGATAAGGGTAAAAAATAGTATTTTAACAAAAAATTATATAAGATGAACAAGGATAAATTCAGCAATAAACAAAAGGAAAATACGATTTCAAATCTATTGCCTTTTTAAAATATAGTGAAAAAGTTATTCGAATTAAAATATGCTATAATAAAATATAGACAAAAAATCGAATTAAATATATAAAGGAAATGTCTAAACTTTATCTTCTCTATATAAATAAAATGAACTCATTTTTCCCGTCTGATTTTGACATTAATAGGATTAAAAATCAAGATATGTCATGCAAATATAATATGCACAAACGGCAGAACAATATCTTAGGTGTGTTATAGGCTTATTATTTCTCAAATTCCTCGATAATCTTAGATTTCTATACTTTTTCTGCTGAGAAGTCACGGCCAAAATAGGTTAAGATCAATGGAAGTGGTAAAATATGTTCTCTCTAATAAATTCCTCCTCCCCCTGCCACCACTTAACACCGTTTGGGGATCGTTCACAAGGAACAGTTTAGAAGAGAACACCGGTTTGGCTTCGTAGTTCTTTCATGTGAAGTTATTTAAAATCACTAAACTAAGCTGCAGTGTTCTGTGGCGTAGTGGTTAGCGTGCTGGACAATTCACATTATATTTTCACGTTCGCGCCGACCTACCGTAGTCGTTTTTTTTTTTTTTTTCCTGAACAACTGGAATGGACTTTTCTTGGTGGCCGAACTGTTAACGTTGCAGATGTTTTTTTTGTTTGTTTTTTTCACACTTTATTTTCCTACTTTTACTCATGACTCCGGGTTTGATCCTTCCTACTTACCAACCATAACATTTTTTAAAACTCCCCCCCCGTCCCGGAAACAAACACTCGGGCAACGCCGGGTACCCCCGCTAGTTATTAATAAAATTAACAATCACGCAATGTGTGTTTAAATTACTCGGATGTAATAATTGCTGCTTACAAAAAGAAAACTATTATAAACACAACTATCTTACTTAGAAAACTATTGCTCCTAACTCTTCCATATATATATATATATATATATATATATATATATATATATATATATATATATATATATATATATATGATTACTTTATTGATCACATACATTTATATACGAGGATATAATTTTATGCGTAAATCTTTCAATATTTACTTCAACAGTGCTTAATTCATAGGCACAGCTTGATAGTATGTTGTTGGAAATTATGCAACACATAATATTCGGCTATGCCGGACAAATTCTTCCGAGAATGTAACTCGAAGCTACATAGAATATTCTGCGTTTATTTCTCGAGAGAATTCGTCAGGCTATGCCTGACAATTTCTCACTAGAATGAATTATATATAATTGCATGTAATTATAGTGCGAACCAAAAAAAAAAAAAGAAAAACACTAAAAATAACCTAAAATGTAAATAGCAGCTATGCTTGAAAAATTCTCATGAGAATTAGATGGGGAAAGTATTGACTTAATCCTTTACAATTGTTTACGCGGACAGAAAATTTACTGTCTATTTCGTCAGACGGTAAAGATCCAAATAAAAAGGAGAGGAAAATATGAATTTAGAGTTACGAGTGGATGTGAACAAAAGAGAAACATAGAGATAAAAAAAGGAGAAAGAGAAAAAAAGAAGATAGAATGAAAGATGTATACATTTGCGTCATGATCAAATTAAGTTTAATTGAAAAGTGACGAGTGTGGGGGTTACGTATTTGAAAGGAATTAAGCGTGTCAGAATGCAGACGTTGCCATGGTTCGGGTTTGGGGATTTTATGTAATGCAGTGTTACCGGGGAGGATTTTCTTCCGCCGCAATGTTCACGCATGTTTAGTGGATTGCATTCTTATATACTTCCTATATATACGCCCTAGATATCTTGCACTGGAAAATATTTATATGACAAATAGTTAACATACGTCTATTTAGTTACCTTTAATATACGACCTATAGTTTATATTGGGTTTGCAGCAATTGAGTGATTTGAGTAAAAGTTATGAATAGTCAGAAAAATAAGGAAATGAAAGAAATATGGGGAAGTATTTTTTTTTATTTTATTGCTTTAGTGTTTGGTGTGAAGAGTGATTTGTTTATATATTTAATGGGATTAAATTCATACAAAAATACTTAAGTAAAAGACCGATATCTCAAAAGACTAAAAAAAAAAAACAGAAATTTTTCCCAGTAAATAATAAGTGTAAGATTATTTTGGATCAAGTTTAGGTAGTTCGTAGTTAGTAAAGACCTGTTGGGATGGTTAGAGTAATTAAAGGGGCATTTATAAACTTTCAAACGATCTTTAAATGAAGTTTCAGAAAGAACGGTGTGATATTTATTATCCTTAGGATATTCAATAGTGGCGATGGTAGCTACTTCTGTCCGTAGGCATTGTTTACATATATGCGTGTGGGTATGTGTGTGTATATATGTGTGTATATATATATGTGTATATGTATATATATGTATATACATATATATATATATGCGTGTCTATATATATGCATGTATATGTGTGTATATATATGTATATATATATATTTGTGTATATGGATATATATGTATATATATATATTTGTGTATATGGATATATATGTATATATATATATATATGTATATGGATATATATGTATATATATATATTTGTGTATATGGATATATATGTATATATATATATATTTGTGTATAAGTATATATATATATATGTATATATATATTTGTGTATATGTATATATATGTATATATAAATATATATATGTGTATATGTATATATAAATATATATTTGTGTATATGTATATATATGTATATATAAATATATATATTTGTGTATATGTATATATATGTATATATAAATATATATATGTGTATATGTATATATAAATATATATTTGTGTATATGTATATATATGTATATATAAATATATATATTTGTGTATATGTATATATATATGTATATATACATATATATTCGTGTATATGTATATATATATATATGTATATATAAATATGTATTTGGGTATATATGTATATATATATGTATATGTATATGTACATATATGTGTATGTATATGTGTATATATATATGTGTATGTATATGTATGTGTATATGTGTGTATGTATATGTATGTATATATGTATATATATATGTATCTATATATGTATGTATATATGTATATGTATATGTATGTATATATGTATATATATGTATGTATATATGTATATGTATGTATATATGTCTATATATGTATGTATATATGTCTATATATGTATGTATATATGTCTATATATGTATGTATATAAGTCTATATATGTATATATGTCTATATATGTATGTATATATGTATATATATGTATGTACATATGTATATATATGTATGTATATATGTATATATGTACGTATATATGTATATATGTATGTATATATGTATGTATGTATATATGTATGTATGTATATATGTATGTATGTATATATGTATATATATGTATATATGTATATGTTTGTATGTATATATGTATATATGTTTGTATGTATATATGTATATATGTTTGTATGTATATATGTATATATATGTATGTATATATGTATATATATGTATGTATATATATGCATATATACAGGTATATATGTGTATATGTATATATATGTGGTATGTATGTGTATATATGTATGTATATGTATATATATATATGTGTATATTTGTATGTATATGTATATATATATATATGTGTATATGTATGTGTATGTATATATATATATACGTATGTATATGTACATATTTACTTTGCCTCCCCACGGGACAGAGTTAGAGACCAGTGTCGTTTTTTTACGTGGAGAAAAGGTACAAAAATAAAAATTGTCTCAGTCGTGAAGGATATGTTTATATAGGTATATATGTGTGTATGTATATGTATATATGTGTTTATATACGTATATATATTTAATATATGTGGATATACCTGTGGATATATATATGTATATATGTGTATATGTATATATGTGTATATGTATGTGTATATATATATATCTGCATATACGCATATGTGTGTATATATATGTATGCATATGCATATGTATATGTGTATATATATGTATATATATATTTATATATATTTATATATGTGTATGTGTATATATATGCATATATATTTATATATGTGTAAGTGTATATATATGTATATACGTACGTATGTATATACGTACGTATGTATATACGTATTTATGTATATACGTATGTATATACGTACGTATGTATATATGTACGTATGTATATATGTACGTATGTATATATGTACGTATGTATATATATACGTATGTATATATATACGTATGTATGTATATACGTATGTATGTATATACGTATGTATATACGTATGTATGTATATACGTATGTATATACGTATGTATGTATATACGTATGTATATACGTATGCATGTATATACGTATGTATATACGTATGTATATACGTATGTATGTATATACGTATGTATGTATATACGTATGTATATACGTATGTATGTATATACGTATGTATATACGTATGTATGTATATACGTATGTATATACGTATGTATGTATATACGTATGTATATACGTATGTATATACGTATGTATGTATATACGTATGTATATACGTATGTATGTATATACGTATGTATATACGTATGTATGTATATACGTATGAATATACGTATGTATGTATATACGTATGAATATACGTATGTATATACGTATGAATATACGTATGTATATACGTATGTATATACGTATGTATATACGTATGTATATACGTATGTATGTATATACGTATGTATATACGTATGTATATACGTATGTATATACGTGTGTATGTATATACGTGTGTATGTATATACGTATGTATATACGTACATATGTATATACGTATGTATATACGTACATATGTATATACGTATGTATATACGTACGTATGTATATACATATGTATGTATATACGTACGTATGTATATACATATGTATGTATATACGTATGTATATACATATGTATGTGTGTATATACGTATGTATATACCCATGTATGTGGGTATATACGTATGTATATACCCATGTATGTGTGTATATACGTATGTATATACCCATGTATGTGTGTATATACGTACGTATATACCCATGTATGTGTGTATATACGTATGTATATACCCATGTATGTGTGTATATACGTATGGATATACCCATGTGTGTGTGTATATACGTATGGATATACCCATGTGTGTGTGTATATACGTATGGATATACCCATGTGTGTGTGTATATACGTATGGATATACCCATGTATGTGTGTATATACGTATGGATATACCCATGTATGTGTGTATATACGTATGGATATACCCATGTATGTGTGTATATACGTATGGATATACCCATGTATGTGTGTATATACGTATTGATATACCCATGTATGTGTGTATATACGTATGGATATACCCATGTATGTGTGTATATACGTATGGATATACCCATGTATGTGTGTATATACGTATGGATATACCCATGTATGTGTGTATATACGTATGGATATACCCATGTATGTGTGTATATACGTACGTATGTACCCATGTATGTGTGTATATACGTACGTATGTACCTATGTATGTGTGTATATACGTACGTATCTACCTATGTATGTATGCATATACCTATGTATGTATGTATGCATATACCTATGTATGTATGTATGCATATACCTATGTATGTATGTATGCATATACCTATGTATGTATGTATGCATATACCTATGTATGTATGTATGCATATACCTATGTATGTATGTATGCATATACCTATGTATGTATGTATGCATATACCTATGTATGTATGTATGCATATACCTATGTATGTATGTATGCATATACCTATGTATGTATGTATGCATATACCTATGTATGTATGTATGCATATACCTATGTATATATATATGTATGTATATACCTTTGTATGTATATATGTATGTATATACCTATGTATGTATATATGTATGTGTGTACCTATGTATGTATATACCTTTATATATACGTATTAATGTGTATACCTATATATATACGTATTAATGTATATATATTCATATATATATGTATATATACATACATATATAATCGTTACTACTTCTCAAATATGTATGTATCTATATATATATATATCTGTGTATATATATGTATGTATATGTGTATATGTATATATATTTATATATATTTATAAATACATACATATATTATCGTTACTACTTCTCAACAAAAACAGCCATACGAAAACCGATTATCTTAGTGTAAATCGAACTTCGAATTGTATATGAAAGAATATATATTCCTTTATTTAAGATA
This sequence comes from Euprymna scolopes, assembly GCF_053919585.1. Taxonomy (NCBI): domain Eukaryota; kingdom Metazoa; phylum Mollusca; class Cephalopoda; order Sepiida; family Sepiolidae; genus Euprymna; species Euprymna scolopes. The sequence continues at coordinate 89,688,052 of NC_136491.1, forward strand.
GGAAAATAGCCCAATACATCAAATGCAATTTCCGTTATCACACGCATAAAATGAAGCTTGTTTCTGTATATATAGGTTAGAAATCTTGTCTCCAACAATTGAGGATTCTGGTGGCGTCTTTGCCTATTTATCAATCGATCTAAAATATTCTCTAGTAGCGAAATGCTGTACAAACATCATTTTGTTTTTTCCTGGTTTGTTTTTCTTTCTGCAGAAACTCGGCGATATGAACGGAGACGAACACAATTACATATAATCTACTTTTTATTAACATAAATTCCGAGAAATGATTTGATGTTTAGAATGTATTCATCTATAGCTTCGTCAGTTGATTTGTTCCCAATCATTAACTGTTCATAAAATAGTGAATTTCTGAGATTGCCGAATAGGTGCTTATAACGCCATGATTTTCCCGTACAAATGTATAATTTATGTATATGATGTATATGGCATACAAAGCGAATAAAGGTAAATTATTTTGTACGAGGTTCATTTCCAAAGTAAGGCTTTATTATGTGTACCTCAAGAAGTTGAAGAGTTCCGAAGACGGGGTGCAACCGTTTGTTATGTAGAATGTTTCTACTGTAACTGCGACCATCCATTATCTATTATTAGCGATGATTGATGTCTATTCATTAGCATCCAGTGCGCTTCGTTATACGAGGGTCATTCTCAAATTAAAGCCTTCTGTTTAACAGAAAATGTAGAATAGCTACGAGGACATGCTGATGACATTAAAACAAACAACTTTCTTCGCTCCAGAATTTATATTTCTACATGATCACCACTATTCTCATGACCTTTCTGCCAGGAATTAAATTACGCATATCTGCTTCTGATTAGTAAATAGTAGTCTATCACAGGTATTATTGTCTTGTAGTGTCACACTGTTCATATTTGCAATAGACAGATTTAACTTTTCATACATGTATTTCTATGTTGCCATCGTATCAATGTGATTTGTAATGCACTCGTACCAATTCCGACAGGATAAAAAAAATGGGAGGCATTAATTTTGGAACGTCCCTCGTAATTTCTTAAATTCAAGTCTTTATGATCCTTGATATGAACTTAAACTATATCCGATGGTGAGGCCCCCAGTTTGCGGGATTTGGGGATTGTGCAGCCATCCTTTAATTGCCATTGCTCCCAGATCCACGCTGACCCAAATTGGTAGTATCTATTAGGGTCCCAACCATGGGTACAATAGAAACCGACTTGGAATAAACTTTTCTTCAAATGGACTGGATTCGGCCTTAACTAACCTGAAATTTTAATCTTAAATACAAAGCTCATCAGGCGAAAGTGAAATAGGTTCATTTGTGTTTAATTAATATAGACACAAAAAAGCAAAATCTAAACAAATTCAGGGGAGTTATTGGAATAAAAAGAACATTACTCATGAGATTTTATTTAGTTTTAAGCAGAGAGAACGAAATGCGAATCATTGACAGTGGTTTTTAGCTGAACGATTTTTTTCTGAATGTTCTTGAGAGGAGACCATAATTCAGAGCTTACCCGAGAACCTGCGACGTAGATTTGTTATTCTGTTGCTTCATATTTAATTAATTTTACATGTGTTTTTCCTCTGCTCCCATTCCCACGCTTGCTTCCTCTTTAATCTGACACTTTCCGATTCTTTTCATTTTTTTGTTGTTGTTACTCTCTAATTCTTTTCAACTTGCTCTTTATTTAACTTTCACTCTTTTTTTTTAATTACTTTTGCGTTCTTTTTACTGTGTTTTATCAATTTGTCCTATATATTCAATGTTTTATTTTTTTTCTGTTAACAACATACTTTGATATATTAACAAATATACATCCATTTATGATTGGTGAAACAGCAATGATCGCCATAGTTTAATCCATACTTGGACGAATGAAATAACAATAGTTAAATAAATCCATTTTTCACTGATCGATTCCTCTATGTCATGCACTTGCAATCAAACTGCGAACCAGATGTTTCTATTTAATAAGCGGATATGGACATTTTCGATACTGAAACGTGCGCACACATCGATCGTAACAGCTGCACAAGAACACCCAATTTGTGACCGGGAAAAATTGGAATACTCGTATGTATGTATGTATATATATATATATATATATATATATATATATATGAACAAATGATTAATAAAACATGTTAAAAGACATCTTGAAAAAGAGTTAAAAACATATTTATTTTTAAAGAAGGAAGCACAAGATAAATGGATAGTCCTTAATCCGCGGAGTTTCGAAGAAACACTCTCCTTCTCATCGGATTTTGCATATAAAAGTATTTAATGAAACTACAAGTAAGTCACAGATCTTACTTTAAAAAAGGGTGAGGTAAGGAGAATAGGTGGTAAAAGAAAAATGATAAAAAGATTTCACATGAATGATTTATATATATATATATATATATATATATATATATATATATATATATATATATATTCCAGCTTCATATTACATAACTAATGATGTAATATTGTTGCGTACAAAAAGGATGCTTATGACTGTGTGCGTATATTTGCACATATCTTGCGCGCACACACACACACACACACATATATATATATATATATATATATATATATATATGTGTGTGCAAGATAAGTGCAAATATACGGTATATAAACAGTCATTAGCATCCTGTTTGTACGCAACAATATTACATCATTATTTACGTAATATGAAGCTGGGATGATTTTATTGTCATGCAAAAATATTGTATTACCAACAGAGGCAATGATAAATATAATTTTAAAAAATATATGTACTCCTGTCTACTCTCGCTCAGTTCAAATCTCAAGTTCTTTCTTTTAAAATATCACAGCAAGAAATCGTCTTACTACAATCACACAAAAAGATGAGTTTTTCTGTTTTTAAGCTTAAACCAACCAGAACTTATATGAAAAAAATATTTGTATGAAACGTTTCATTGAGGAACAAGAGACTGCTTTCTACAATTTAATCGCTTTCAATCTAATAGTAACACATATTTAATGCACAGTTGTCTTAAATAATCAAATAGTTCCAACTGTCGACTGGCGTCATGTCTTTTACAAGTGTTAAATATAATATAATATATATATATATATATATATATATATATATATATATATATATATATATATATATATAACATGCGTATATAATAAACAAAATAATATAACCACCATTTGGAAACATTGTAGAGGAAAACTGATACATATTTCAATATTAGTAATATAAAAGTAAATCTTTATTATTTTAGTGAATACCTAGACTTTGTGTTACATCTCTAGTAATTATTCACGTAAAAAATAGTAATCCTAAATTTTCTTGGTAAAAACTCAGAATACTTTAAGATCGAGAACTCACAAATATTTTTTTAAGTACATAAAACTCAAACCAAATGCAGCGGCGTTAAATTCTTTATCGGAACGCATACGTGTTTAACATTAAGAAACTGATAAAAACAGAGGGTGAGATGATTGCACAAATACAAAATTCAATGGTATTAGCAAAAATACCTATCCTATTAAAGACAAGAAGTTCGTTAACTAAAACATTCGAAATACCATAGATACTTGTGTAGTGAAGTAAAGCCGATCATTTCCTAGGCCATTGTATGTTCTCGATAATCAACAATATAGTGCTTTATTGTAACATTTTCGTTGCAGTTTTTTACCAGTTAAAGAAACAAAATATATACTTACTGATATATACATATATATATACATATATATATACACACATATATACATATATATAATCACTTATATACACTTATACATATACATACCTACATATATATGCATATATATATATATATATATATATATATATATATATATATATATATATATATATATGATGAGAATAATGGAAACAGTATTGCGACAAAATAGAGGCATAAAAAGGAACAAATCGAGTTGTGTGTTCATCAAAGTTTCGTCTTTATTTCATCCAGAGGAAGTCTCGAAATAAAGAGGAAACGTTGATGAATACATAACTCGGTTTGTTCCTTTTTTTATTTCTCTCTCTCATATATCGCAGACATGATAATATAAGGAACAGAATCAACAAAGACATATATATGCGTATTACTTAAAATGTAAGGCATGTTTGGCAATGTTTTTTTACATAATAGGGATCATGGTGTACTGCATACATATTATACAATGTTTTACAGTTCTCAAATTCTTTTTTTAAATTTTGTTAAAACTGGATTGTGACACGAATATTAACAAACATTATTTTAGCTTTGACTAGCAGTTCAGATTAGTTTTGGTCAGGTCCTTTGTACTGTTCATAACCTACATCGAAAATTTCATGTGTGTAGAATTAAAATTTGCGAAGGAATTTGTTAGAGTCTGCAATCTTTTAACGTTTTGCAGCCAAATTTTCGCCCCCCAAAAACTGATTAATATCTTTGCTGCATGTCTGAACACCCTTTATGTAAAATTTCAGATGTTATGACCAAAAATTGTCTGAATAGTTTATTAGAGATCGCAAACTTTTAACCCTTGGAACTTTTAACCCTTGCAAGCAAAATTCTCGGTCAAAATCCGATTAAAAAGCTTTTCCTATGTCTGAATACAATTTTTGTAAAATTTAAAATGCTTAGATAAAATATTGACTGCGAGGTCAAATTTGTTTATAAAGTTGACTCCAATCTTGATCCCTTAAAATCTATTGTTTTGGGTCCTAATCAGGATAAAGTTTGATTCTTATCTAATTAATCTACATCTAAAGTCTCAAGTATTTAGTTCCAAAATTGGCGGAGGAGTTCTGTAGATGTTTCAAAGGACGAATCGCTTTACTTTGACCCCGTAACAGCCAAATTTGTGGCCGGAGACTGATTAAAAAAGTTTCCCAAATCTCAAACCCCTTATATCAAATCTAGAGTTTGTAGACTGAAAATTGACAAAGCAATTTAAGAGGGAAATTTACACACGGACAGACACAACACACAAACAACTTTTATTGATATATAAATTATATCATCTTTATGTCTTGCAAGATTCACCAGGAATTCTCATCCTATTCGTATTTCAATAATTCTTATAAGTTATCATGCTTTATGGGATCTATTTTGTGATCCCTGTCACAAATTATGCGCTAAAACTCTTCTATTATAATTCAGATCAAGATAAAACGCTGGAAACTTTGTTGCTTTCTTCTACAAATAAACTAATAACTTTCTGAGCCTTATGGCATAGTTCGTTGTTTTGCATGAGAATAGGACATTCATAAGTGTAATCCTAGCACCACATGATGCTGTGCTGAAGAAACCTTTAATAAGTTTCAACATTGATATTGCTATGTGTGCGGATAATAGCGCAAACTCATAGTGATAGAAACTCTTCCCAAAACACCATAACACTGCCGCCATCAAATTTAATAATTTCTTGACACAGTGTGAAGATGACATTTCCCTTGTTCTAACGCGTAAATAAGTTTTAACATCAGAAGAAAATGTATTGAACATGGCTTTGTTAGTTAACTATATTTAATTGTACATCTAATCAAAATGTTTTTTCCGCACATTAAGGGCATGTCCTTGTAACGATAGGCTTTGACGCTGAAATTATACCGTGAGATCCTGCATTTTTTATCCTGCAAGAAATCGTTTTCCTTGAAGTTTTACTCGTCTCTTCAATTAACTGACAGGCAATTAATGTTCCATTTTAACAATTATTCTTTTTCTTTGCAATATTGTTGGAATATGTCATCAGGTGACAATAAAAGCCTAATCTTCTCGAGGTCAATCTTTTATTCTTTAGTGAAACGATCTTTACTAAAAGGAACGGGCCTCGAGTAAGACTAGAGGTTTATTATCACCTGACGATGTATTTATATATTGAAACAGCATATTTATTGTAGCGACTTAATTGCAATTTTGTTTGCCTAAATTGAAGAAAAAATACCTTGTGCTTCGTATTCATCACTATCAACGACCTCGTGTAAATACAATAGGTTTTACATTGGAATGATTTTGCCAGCTGGAAACTATACGTCGTGCAAGATGTCATCTGATACCGCATCATATGTGACGTTTATTCTTAAACCTCAAACAAACACACTGGAATATGATAGCATTAGTAAAACACTTCGAAATAAGTGAGAGAGTATATGTAGGTATATAGACTGTAGGTAAGATAATTTAAAATATTATATTTTTACTGTAGAAGCATATAAATTAATATTTTTTAAGATCTCAGAATTGTTACATGATAAGGGTTGTCCCCTTCTCATGTAAGTATAAAAATAGAGAGATTAGTTAAAATGAAAATAAAGTGAGAGAAAGCAGAAATCGAACCCTGGACATAAGTTTTAAAGAACAATAGGTTTAAATGGAATGTCCAGTAAGTTGTTAATTCTGATGAAATAAATAATAAACTATTCAATTGTTAGAAAGAATGTGAATAATAAAATATGGGTTAAATAAATTAGATATGTAGGTTGAATTCCTTTGTAAAAACATCAAAGAAAAAATAGGTTATTGGGAAATCATAATGTCGGAAAAACGTGCAAAGTCGCGCATGTTGAAACACGTGAATTTTGCTCACGTGGCCGGGATGCATGGATTTCTCAATATAGGAAGTGAGAGTTAGTTAGTTAGGGAGTTAGTCAGTGAGAAACTCAGAGAGGGTCTGGGAATTCGATCGTCTAGGAAGCGAGACGTCACTTTGAAACTAAAATGTGAAGCTTTGAATTCTTGATGAGAAAACCACGGCCGGTCGTGAGGAAATAAATCCATCATGTGTTTTGATAAAGCATCTTTGTGTTTGTGATTCTTACAAAAAAGGTAAAGTGAATTGTTATTATGTCTGTGTTATAAAATATATTGGCATACACATCTCATATCCACAATGTGAATCTACATCTCATATCAACACTAAGACTGTCTGAACACTATCTCCTCACTCTAAGAGCTTCTCCTTCTTCAACACATCTAAGTAATAAACTTTAATATATATGAAACATCATAACACGAACACGGAACGAACAATCTCTCTCACAACATCCCTCTCTAGAACTCTTACAACATCTCTCTCTCCAAGACACAAAATCATATGTAATAAGACAAACTAGTCACTAAGACTCTTACTTTTCTTACAATAAGAACTCACGTAACATACGCGCACAGTACTTTCGTCTAATAATAATCGAAATATTTCAGAATTATCAATGACAAACCTTATGTTTTCAATATAAATAATTTGACATATATTTTTATTGCTGTAGAGGCTGAATATCCCATTGCATGCTTTTTTTAAAAGTCTTTATATCTTTTGTCGATAAAGTTTGGAAGCCATTATTTGTTTAGAAAATTTAGCGTTTCGTTAGAATTTAAAAGAAGGCACCGCACTGAGAGTTTTGTAACACTTGAATTCGTTCGGCAATCATACTATGAGAATTAATATCAGAAAATCACTGAACTTAATTGCATGTGTCAGAAACAGTCTCAATATGTTGTCATCGAAGACATTAGATAAAGTAAATTTAAGTGAAAAAAAAGACAAACTAATTTTATTACGGGAGAGCACGTCGATCCATCAGTGCTTTTCAACTTGCAAATCAGATTTAAATTCAAGCTGAGAAAATGTAATTTAGTTTTTCCCAAAGAGATGGAGAGGAAAGTAAGGAACATATGAAAAATAAGAGGAAGAAGACATCCATTTATGGGTGGACGTTTTGGTAAATTTAACGATAATTGTTAATACAATATTTGGTGAAACCGTAATCGTACTTGTGTGGTTCTCAACAATAACATGTATGCGGTTCCACTTTACTCATCTGCTTCCGGCATGCATGTTTGAGAAAATGTAGCTCAACAATGGATACACAATGTACTAAACTGGTGGGAGCATTAAGTATACAACGACACTCAGCATAATAAAACAAGACTGAGAAATTCAGAAGTTAATCAATAAGTGTGTTTTTAATAATTACATCACCTTTAACGTGTATTCGCCTCGAAATTTCGATCTTTATCCATCCATCTTTTTGCAAATTGCGCAATTGAGAAAGATGTTAAAGAATACACTTATAACGAGAAAGTTATTTTCACAGTAACGTACAATCAATAAACGCCTGTTTCCATACGTCTTTTTCTTTATTTGCCAGGAAGTCATCGCTTATCAATGTCCGAAGTACACTTGAGGTTAATTGGCAATGTGTATACGGTGATGCATTTAAAGTGAACGGCACAAAATATCTATGCACGTTAGACTTCCTTTATGTCTTAGAAGACAATGAATATTCTTAGTAATGGTAATTGTTGGTGAACACGTGAAGCAACAGTTACACAATTACCAAGCACAAATCTGAAGCTGGGTTGAACTGCTAGTATGTATGTGTGTGTGTGTGTGAATATATATATATATATATATATATATATATATATATGTATATATATATGTCTGTATACATGTGTATATATATATATATATATATATATGTACACATTAACGTATACATAAAGCTGGTTTGCAGTTGAACTTGTTGCTGGCTATCTTGCTCTTGCTTGTTGCTGGATCTCAACTTTTTTAAATGAGAGAGAGACTTAGCTGCCGTACAACGCTAAGACTCTGTAACATCATATTTGTATAGATACTTCCCCAGGCATGTGTCTATTAAAATGGTCCTGTGGCGATGGAAGTCATTTTTATGCTCATCGACTTTAAGTGTCTGATGGAGTGGCACTCGTCTGACAAGACGTTGCAATCATCATATGTACACATTTACACGTCTATTTATATATATTTATATCTATATACATATGTACGTGCATATATATATGCACACATTTGCACATCTATTTATACATATGTGTATGTGTTTGTATACATTTATATATATTGTGTGTGTATATTTATGTCTATTTGTATAAATTAATATATTTATACGAATATATATATACGTATGCATGCATTTATGCGTACATACATGTCTATGTATATATATATTTATATGTATATATACATTTATATGCATATGCGTATATATACATTTATATATAGAATTATATGTAAATGTATATATTTATGTTTGTGTATTTTATATGTATTTGCATGCAGATATTTGTATACATATTTTATGTCAACATATGCACGTATATATTGTTTTCATTATATTTATGTATATTATATGAATATATTTATATAATTATATGCATATATTATGTATATATTTATATGTATATACTGATACGTATATAGTATATATCTATATGCATATATTCATATATATATATATATATATATATATACGTATGTATAGATTTATGTATGTATATATGTAGAATTATTATATATTTATTTGTATGTATATATATATATATATATGTTTATATATTTGTGTGTGTGTGTGTGTGCGTGTGTGGTGCGCGCCTGGATATATGTATAGACAAATGCGTTTATGAGGCTACATTGAGTGACCATGAATCAAGTTATAAGAAGAGTCGATCCATATTTTTCAAGTGCAATTTACATAAAAATTGCGCACTTGTTTAGGTTTTATTCTTTCTGTAGATTTCTCTGTTCTATGTCTGTGGTTTTTCTTTTTGTTTTTTTAGGGGTTGCATTGATCTATTCTCTCTCTCTCTCTCTCTCTCTCTCTCTCTCTCTCTCTCTCTCTCTCTCTCTTGCGGTCTACGTGTCTGTCTGTTATGTTTCTTGCCGAGGTGCAAAAAGTATTTTTTGTTATTTTACTTTTCTTGTGTGTGTGTGACTTTTTTTTCTTCCTTTTTTAGTATTTTCCACTGTTTAACAAATCTAACTTGGATATTCATTCCACGTGTTCAAGTTTGTTGCAGGTAATGTATTACTTGCAGTTTCTCGAGTTGAATGTGTTTGAGTCTTTCATTTCTCTTCTCGGTCACATTTTTTTTTCGTTTTTTATATATTTTGTAGCAAGTGATAATGAACACTGATTTCCCCCCTCCTCTTTTTCTTCATTTTTCAGTGTTCGTCTATTTCTTTCTCTTTTCTTGCTCTTTTTCTCTTCCACTATATGCTATGTTCTTTGTCTCTGTTAATTTCATTTTTGTTCTTCTCTTTAGTTCAGTTTTTCTCGGTAATTATCTCTTTATTGGTCACTATAGTTCTAAATCTCTCTCTCTCTCTCTCTCTCTCTCTCTCTCTTATTTTGTAAATCTTTCTCACTTTTTTCGTCGGTCCCCAAAATCAACAGAGCTTAGACCATACCTGTAATGATCCGTTCCCTGTTGATATTGCGGTGGGAGTTAAGCTCTGCGCAGTTCTTAGGAGATCCACCCTCCCAGGCTTTGCCTTCTCTTTTTGAGAAGGGAAAGTTTGTTGCTAATCACTTGAACCGCCCTCGCCAGGCAATACTGACGATGCTGCCTATGGCACTGTTTTTGCAGATCAGAGTGTCCCTTCCTCTGAGGCCGCTGACTTTACAATCACAATTTCTGATCTTATTGGCTAAGTTCTTGTAGTGCTTCTCTTTCAGTTTCCCATTTCTGAAACACTTTGTTGATCTCTGTTTTGTTTTCTCTTTCTTTCTTTTCCTGTTATATATATATATATATATATATATATATATATATATATATATATATATATATATATATATATATATATATATAATGTTTATTCATTTAATGTTCACTCTGTTTCTCTATTTCTATTTGCCACTGTTTTTTTTTCTCTCTACATATAATATACTAGCAGACAGCTCGGCGTAACCTGATCGTACAATGCGCTTAAATATATTTTAATTTATGCTGATTTCTTATGTTTTTATTATAGAATCATTCCTTTATTGATTATTTTGCATTACTTCCGGTAGACATAATCACAACCAAAAACTAATTAAAAAAAAGTAATAATCATAATGTTGTTCATCAAATTCAGTTTGTGTTTGTTTAAAATATCATGTCAGTTGATATGTGGGCTAGACGATAGATGCTTTGGAAAAGTTACTTTTTAGTTGTAAAATATCGAAACGAATCTATGATTTGCGGCGGTTTTTAATAGAACCTTGTATTTTATCGTAAATTAGACTCATTAATACAAAAATGAAAATTAAATGGTGAGGTATACTAGTACTTGAACAGGGGGATCATTTGGTCTGTAGTCGAATGGTCTAGGACGAAGAAATTTATCCAGATTATAATCAATCCTTTTTTTTTAAGAAGAATATCATTTGCTAATATTTTATTATCTCCCTTGCCGGTGTAATGTAAAATATTCCTCTGTAAAAAATTATTTTATCTATAAGTGAGGAAAGCTATGTTTAAGATCGGAAATTCTCATTTTTGATACTTATCGGATGAAGTTATGCATAAATCTTATCTAAAATCCCTGCCAGACATACAAAGCTACTTTGTGTGAAATTTACAACAGATAGGCTCAGTCGTTTCGGAACATTGGAGGAATATGTTTACTTGTCGGCCTGTCTTTCTTTCCCGTTCTCTCATCCTCTGAGTTTTTTTGTTTGTTTGCTTTCTTTGTCTCACATGTTTTAATATCTTTTTCTTTCTTTTTCTCTAACACATGTATTCTCCTCGAATTTGCTATTTTTATCCATTGAAAATCTGTGTAAATAGCGGACTAGAGAAGGATTTTTGAAGCATACACTTATAACGAGAAATGTACTATAAGATTAACGCTGAATCAAAAAAAGGCTTTTTTCCTATGGGTCTTTTATTTTCTTACTGAGGAGTCGCCACTTATCAAGGCATGAAGGACATGTGAGGATGAAGGCTAATGGGTATACGGTGATGGAAGTGAGGTAGAAGTTTACTGTGTAAGTTGACGGCTATACAAGAATCTGTTCACATTGGAATTGTCGCCATGTCTTCCTTTATATATTGACAGAAAATCTCTTGTAAGGGTAGCTGTGGGCGGACGTGTGGAGTAAAGGTTACACAATCAACAAGAACACATTCCCTTACCCTACACTGCCGGACGTCACTGGAAATAGGCCTATAACAACTCTGTCTTTCGGTTTCCATCGCTCTGTTTCTGCGTCTGTTTTTCTAACTCATTTAATCCTATTTTTCTCACATGTTCTCTCTTTCATTTTCTGTCTTTACCTTCAATATTTCTACATCCCCCTTCTTTCTATCTCTCTCCCTCTATCGTTCTCTCGCTCTATCGTTCTCTCTCCCTATCTCTCTTTCACTTTCTCTCCAACTTACTCATTTACAGGGCGGGAGATAAAATACTCGCCATAGAGAAGGTGACGGGATTCCATTTCCATTTGAGAAAAAACAGTTTATTTTCTTTCTTTTTTTTTTTACAGTTGCAGACTAGTTGGCCAGTTTATGCAAATCCTAAGTGCGATAGAAGCATTTTATCATGTCTGAAATGTACACAATGTTCAACGAACGAGATTGGAGATGCGCCGCTGTACAACTCATGTTATCAACCGTCATAGTAATGACAGTAGAACCATTGCTGGCACTATCAAAATGCAAATCCGTATAGTTCAACGCTTGGGGACACTTCGACAACGTTTCTGGCCACGGTTATGGTCTTTAGTTTGGTTTCAAGTGAGGACGATATCATGCAACCTAACACCTTCGAAGTTGGCTTGAAAGTCAACACTAAATTGTATCTGGATGTACTGAAGACTGTGGTGATCTCCTGGTCCAATCAGGTGGTCGCTGTTAGATCTTGGGTGTGGCAGCAGCACCCGGCGCCGGCCATAGATAGGTTTGACTTCAGAAGTGCTACGACATTGAACTCTTCTTTCAATCGGCCCTGCTCCCACGATCTGAATCCGTTGGACTGTGTGGTTTTGTTATATCTCGAGTACATCAATAAGAGGACATCCCATAACAACGAAGCTAGCCCGATCGCTGCCATCTGCTGAGCATTCGAAAGCACCCGCCGGCGGTTGTGGAAAAGGCATACTCCCAGTTCCAGACACATATCGAGGCGGTGATTGAAGCTGAAAGCATCTATATTGAATATATATTAGCTCTACTATATAACCAAGTGACTTGAATTGATTTTTTACTTGAAGTTTTAAAATAAAGCTGTAGGATGTTTTTAGGGCGATGCAATTATCGTTCCACCATGTACTTTCCGGCTCCTTCTTACTCTCTTTTCGTATGTTCTGCCTACATCAGGTTGCTCTCTCACGGTTTCTCTCTTTGTTCATTGGCTTTTTTATTTTCATTTTGAATTTTTCACTCGCCATGTTCAATTTTCCCACCGCAATCTTTTTCTACATCTCCGTATTTTGCTCTCGGTATTTCTTTTTTGTTTTCCTCTGCTTCTTATTGTTGTTTTCTTGTTATTTCTGCATTATCTTTCCTTCCTCCTTTTATATATTTTTTTCTTTATTTCACTTACTGTTTTCTGTTTTTCCTTTACGTTTTCTCTTTTAACTTCCTCTCTCAATTTATCACGTTCTTACTCAGTTTTTTTTTCAATCTCTTTCGCCTGTTTATTCCCCTCAGTAGCTCGCTATCACTCTTTCTTTCTCGCTCACTCCTTCTCTCGCTCGTTCCTTCTTTACACGCATTAAGCTGAACTCGTCAAATTTGACGAACGCTAAAACAGCACTAACGCACGACCGATGCAATTATGTGCAAGCAACAAGGGTTTTTGTTTTGGTAGAAATGGACGTAATGGCGGTCGGCGCAAGTAGGGTCTAATAATGGGAGTTGTCAGTCAGAAAGGATGATAATGGGTCGAGATTGTGGGGCTTACAGTTACAAAAATGGGGTGGAAGAGGGTGTTAGGGTGAATAATGTTCGGATGTGAATTGATGTTTGCCACGATAAAGTGTCAGAAGGAAAGGAACGTTGCTTCGAGTTCGGCTCTACTGATGGTCGTGTGATCAACTAAGCAAGCTTTGCGAACGCATCGTATTTAAGGTGCTTTTAGCTACTTAGCGGTGTAATTCTTTAAATAATGGAACTCGTGATGATAATGCATCCTGTGCTATCGAGTATTTATCGGCAAGAGTATGTTTTGTCGGTCATCAAATTGGAAATATTAGCTAACAGATTGCGTGGCGACTGTCTTTTAAATCTTAATTATCAAAGCATTGAACCGAAGCGAAGTCTTATTGAAGAAATGATATTCTGTGTAATGAATAATGTGTTCTTTACGTGATGCTGTATTAGCGTCGTGAAAGGAGCAGCGTGACGCTTGATCACATTGCGGGGATAAAATGTTCAAACGGAAAGGTCACTGATATTACTATCCGCCATAATCATATCTTGACTTTTACCATGAATTTTCTTTATGCACAAAGGGTCTACTGAACAATACCCTCGCGTGTATTCGGCCACTGTGTACAAGTTATTTTTTGTTTTTTTTTCATAATTTTACCCGGGGGTACGTCACTCTACAAGTAAACCCAAACAAAATATTCATAATAGCGGAGTATACGCAACCAAAATATGTCTTCAATATTGCTACGGACAAGGAATAGCCCACTTTTTGCTAGGTGTGTCACCTTAAGTACAAACCACTAATCTGGGTACTTCCTCAAACTAGATGAAGTATTAAAAGACCTTAAAAAGAGTATAACAAGTTGGTCTTGAATTATCATTCGAGAAACTACGTAACTTCCGCTTTTCTATTTTTCATTTATCACATTCAAGGAACATTGCTTTAATCGAAAGCCATCTCTGTAACACGTATCGTTTCTTACCTCGAAGTAGTATATATGTTTAACTCTTACATCAATGTGTTTCCTGCCTACTCTAAACGGATTTCCATAAAAAATTGACTACATAAAACCAAATGTTTGCGGGTATGTTTGTTTCTCTGTTAAGTTTGTGCTGTTTCTAGTAAAAAGTAGATTAGAGATTTTACATAAACTCTTAAATTATGTTCTGTAAAAATTACCGTGAAACACAGTATTAATTACCCCGCATATCTAACTGCATATTAATGAGGGATATTGGAATACAATCCTGATGAAACATTAAGATTTATCATACCTTTATATAATAGGAGTTAACAGGAGTAGGGGATATAGTAAAATCAAATTCAGGAACATGGTGTTATATGGATAGTGAGAATTAACATCGTTATTACCTTTTTATACAGAGTGGAACGATAAATTTGTAACCTTACAGAAAACAATACTACTGTTTTATTATAAACTTTTATTGAAATAATAAATTCAGGTATATTGATTATGTAGTAGAGCTGACATCTATTCAGTGTAAGCGCCTTCAGCCTCAATAACCGCCTCGATACGGGTCCGGAACTTACTTACAAGCGTCGGAGGGAACTCAGTAAATACTCGGAGGATGGCGGCGATCATTCTGGCTTTGGTGTTGTCAAAATCATATGTGATGTTCTCGACGTCTGCCCAAACGAAACAGTCCAGCTGGCTCAGCATTAGAGAGGAGGGGGGCAGTGAGAGAAGAGTACAAAATCGTAGCAGTCCTGGACTTGTGGCTGGCGCCGACTCTTACTACCGCACCCAAGGTTGGCCAGCGGCCATTTGATTCCCCTGGGGCATCACCACACTCTTTATCACACCCAGGTGCACTTTGGTGTTTACTTTCAAGCCAACTTCATAGATGTGAAGTGGCAGTATGTGGCTCTCACTTGAAACAAGACAAGAAACATAACGATAGCTGGAAACTTCTTTGTGCTGTATTCTGAAGCATTGAACCGTCCGGGTTTGCATTTTGGTGGTACTTTCAATTGTCCTGTTGTCAAAACTTGGATCGGTAGCGAGAATGAGTGGTACAACGGAACATGTCCGATCTCCCTCGTTGAACATTGTGTAAATTTCAGACATGACAGAAAGGTACTATTGTACACAATTGTCAAGTAGTAGATGCCCTATAACAAAGAAACAAAAAAAGAAAAAAGAAAACCGGTTTTCTATCAAACGCAAATGGAATCATATCGTCTTTCTGGGGCGACATTTTTTTCATCCACCTTGTAGAATAGCAAGCACCGTCCGATCGTCCCGTTAGTAATTTATCAATTATAGTTGGCTTTTCTTTTTTATATAATTACTATTTCGATTTTTTTACATTAGTTTTTATCTATTTTTTAAATAATTTATTATTATTATTATTATTATTATTATTATTATTATTATTATTATTATAATAATAATAAAAAAATAAAAAAGGACTCCGAAACGGCTGGGCCGACTTATTTGGAATTTCACACTAAGGTACTTGATGTGTCTGGGAGTCTTCTTACGTAGGTTTTCTGTTAGAATGTGTCTGATAAATATCGAAAATCTATGCTCGAAAAGTACCGAGTAAAGATATAACTGATTATGACTACTTTTTTAAAAGCTAATAGCACAAACACATTTCAGAAGTGTTATCACAGCACAATCAGTAAGGCTTAATTTAATAAATTAAATGTATTCTTTTATAATACACGGTTTGAAATAAATATTTGTTTTTAGAAAACAACTGAACTTGGATACTTCCGTTAACTTTAATTCTAGTAATTAAGTAAAAATAATTAATAAATAATTTCATAAAATCGACACATGGTTCTGTGATAAATCAGGGACGCATTTAAAATGAAAGTCTCTGTTCAGAGCAGAACTGAAACATGATACTTGACTTTTGCATTTTAAACTTTAAGGGAAACTATTTTGTATATTCAACAGAAGATTCTCTCCAGTACAATACGGTCTTCAGAGTATTGTGGCCTACGCCACCGTGACGTGGTCTAATAACAGCATGCAATTAATCGATTTAAATTATTGATTTGATAGTAATAAGTATGGGAGTATGGAATATTAGTTTATGCTCATAAAATCCCGGACAGCATCGGCTTTCCCTGCTAGAATATATATATATATGTGTGTGTGTGTGTGTGTGTGTGTGTGTGTGTGTGTGTGTGTGTAATATAAAGCTGAACGTCTATGTGTGTCTCTGGTCACCAATAGGCTCCTATATGGTTGACTATTATAGAAAACTGATCACATATAATGATAAAAGATGTATCAAGACACAGGAATGAGTATGTTAGATCTGGCATATTGATGATTCATTAAAATTGTGGGGTCTACGTACGCGCCTGGTCCACAAAGTATGGAAATAAAAAAAATTCAAAATTAAAAAAAAACGTTTACAAGTGTTTTTGATATAAATGCACATAAAAATATTTGATAAGTATGTTTTAACTTAAATAGGGATGGTATAATAAAATTGTGGGGCCTGTCTTCGCGTCTGGCCTCCATAGAATGGAAATAGGCGCAAACTTTAATAAAGACTTTTCATATCTATCTGCGTAAGTATACTTTGATAATTATTTTGAAGAAATATGGTATAATAAAATTTTGGGTGTTCGTTAGCGCCTGACCTCCATAGTTTAACAAGTTTTTTTTTTTTTTTTATATAGATCAACAGAATATAATAAGTGTTTCAGTGTGAGCAGGTATGGTTGGTTGGTTGCTTGCTTGCTTTTGTTTTACGGCATATCAACCCTTTCCGGGTTATTTAATGCCGAATCCAAAGATTTTGAAGAACATTTTTTTTAGCAATAGAATATATTTGTTGTTTTCACGTTGGTTTCTATTTAACCCATTGTTGGGACCCTAACAGGTACTATCACTCCGGGTCAGAGTAGACCTGGGAGAAATGGTAATTAAAGGGTGGCTCCACACTACCCAAAGCCCACAAGCTGGGGCCTCACCACTGGATATAGTTTAAGGTCATATCCAGAACCCCCATTGAGGGACTTTTACCCTCTGCAGGGTACTTTTGCTAATAAAATATACTGTGAGAAAAAGTGTTAAAGTCGATGGATAAATCGCTGGTAAACTGACTAAGGACAGAAAAAGGTGAAGTTCAGTACATGATAAGAAATTTCAGCTGCCTCGTGTGTAATACTGGAGGCTTAATTAGCATTTTCAACGCTAAACGCGTAAATAAAATGGACTTATTTTAAGAATATTCGTTCCTGTTATTACTGTTATGAGTTCACATTAATCACGAGGGAAGTGCACTAACTTCCAGGTTTGTTTAAAATTCACTTTGATTACATGCGTGCGTTCATACAGAAGTGTGAGGTACATAGGAAAGCCCCAATTACTTAATGTATCTGTAATAGAATTGTTTATGGTATGAATTATACTGATGACAGTATCATTTGGCCTGCGGCAGAGGTGTGTAGGCCACAAGAGTAAATGTGCTTGATTCATGGGGTATAAATCACCTGATAAAAGTTGACAATAATGGTTGTATCATAAAATTATAAGGCAAATCAATTTGACAGTGGACATTTTTTTGCTGTTGGTTAGGGGAAGATTCTTTTTAGTTCAAGGAGGTTTATCTGCGAAACTATTAGTTTATTGCAAATAACTTGTGGAATGGATCTTCTACCGGTTTATGATAACAGACTTTGTAAGATATTTTCTTTTTCAGACTAACGTGCTTTAGTTTCTCACAATCACGCCTCAAAAAGACGCACACATGTTGGCATCGTTGTCATCGCGTTGCTTCTTCTGTGTGACCGTCAACTATATCTGATAGCGAAAATCTAATTAGAAAAATTTGCGGAATTTGAATCTCTTATTTTCAGACATAATTCAGACATGCTCTGATCTGAAATATTTCACTAAAAGACAAAATATACTCAAGAAATTTTAAAGTCTACTGACAAGATTAACGGTTTTATTATTCAAAGCCATTCTATAACAAAATAAACAACTTCTGTGTGTTATATACGAGATAAGAATCAACTATCCCTGTTATGATATGATATATTACCTGGTACTGTGCACATATATTTATATAATATTTATATAAGGTTTAAAACCTTTAGCTTATATGTTACATGTATATTTTAAAATATACGAAGCATGTATCAAAATAATTGATGCGGTTTAGATATATAGAAAGAAGTTATTAGTATGTCGAAAAACAAACAAAATAAAACTGCTTTCTTGGTCTGAGACTATTTCTGACTAACTAACTTTGCACGATCACTATATTTAAATGCATGAGACATTCACTTGATATAATAATTTATAACTTTATAATAAACACGAAACAAATTATTTTTCATTTATTAATATACATGAATGAATGTTAATATTTTTGTAATTTCGATACAAATATTGTCATTTGAATGTGATGATACGAAACAAAAAAAGACGAAAAAATCGATTTTTCGCTTTAAATTCAGAAATTTATTACAACATTTGTTTAAAACTCATTCTGTTCCCTTTTAGCAAGAAACACTCCAACACAAATGCAACATATTTGACAACGTAATATTTTTTTTCGAAATAGAACTACTTTTATGTCACGATAAGCATCATCATTAAATTAAAATTAATAAAGAACAACGCATTCATAAAATATTTGCTTTTTCAAACATGTAACAAAGTTGGTTGGTTGGTTGTTTTTGTTTTACGGCCTATCAACCATTTTCAGGTTATTTAATGTCGAATCCAAAGATTTTGAAGAATTTTTTTTTAATAGAATATATTTGTTGTTTTCAAGTTGGTTTCTATTTAACTTATAGTTGGGACCCTAACAGGTACTATCACTCCGGGTCAGAGTGGACCTGGGAGCAATGGTAATTAAAGGGTGGCTCCACACTCCCCAAAGCCCACAAACTGGGGCCTTACCACCGGATATAGTTTAAGGTCATATCCAGGACCTGTACGAAAGTTAGTTCATCCTGTAACTAATATCACACACACATAATCATTATATAAAAAATGGTGGGTGGGTGTGCAAAGTTTAAATTAGGCATTTTGCATTTAGTGCGAGACATAGGTCGAAATTTTACACTCATTCAATTAGAAAATAATATCAATTATATATCTATAATATAAAGCTGAATGTATGTGTGTGTGAGTGGTCACGAATAGACTCATATATGGTTGACTATTTTAAAAAACCGATTACATATAATGATAAAAGATGTATCGAGACACAGGAATGGGTATGTTTGATCTGGCAGAACGGTGGTTCATTACAATTATGTGAGGTCTGCATTCGCGCCTGGTCCACAAAGTATGGAAATAAAAAGTCCAAAAATTTAAAAAAAAAAAGTTTACAAGTGTTTTTGATATAGATGTACATAAGAATACTTTGATAAGTATGTTTTAACTTAAATAGGGATGATATAATAAAATTGTGGGGTCTGCGTTCGCGCCTAATCTCCATCGAATGAAAATAGGCACAAACTTTAATAAAGACTTTTCATATCTATTTGCGTAAGTATACTTTGATAATTATGTTTCAGTTTGAAGAAATATGGTATAATAAAATTATGGGGTGTTCGTTCGCGCCTGACCTCCATAAAATGGGAATACGTCACAAAGTTTAACAAGGATGTTTAATATAGATCCACAGAATACTGTGATAAGTGTTTCAGTGTGAACAGGTATGCTATAATAAAGTATGGGGTTTATCTATTTTATTTTTACTTTAATCATATTTTCCTTTGGTTTTGATACCCCCAAATTTGAAGCTATCTCTTTGCAACCCTTCCTTTTCATAAACTATCATACTTTCATGAATCAGAGTCCATTTTCTGTAGACAGTTTTTGAACCCAGTCAACGATGGGTACTTTTGCTAGTAAAATATACTGTGAGAAAAAGTGATAAAGTCGATGGATGAATCGCTGGTAAACTAGACTGCGTATTTCATTCCCAATGTTAGTTTCGTATGTCGATCCTTTTTCATGACGATAATCTCCTGATATTGCTGTGTATGATTTGCTAGTACATACCTGGCATAGAATGACAACCTCCTTTTTGTATTTCAATATATTTGTATCCCGACTATATCCAGTTAGAGTGAATGTTATTTGTTTGTGTTTAGATCGTTTTCCTTTTGGGATTTGGCAGGAACGCCTCTATTTACGCGGACATAAAATAGGATGTGTACTCGCTGAATTATATTCACCGATTGATCTAATTTAAAATCCCAATGTGCCTTACGAATACAAGCATAAGCTATTTATTTCACCCAGCATTTGTTGACTTTGTTATTAAGCAAGTTGACCCCGTGAATAGAGCTCACAAATATCATACCTCAGGATTGTTTGCTCAGCATGAACTCTTCCTCTTAGCCATACGTTCATCTTCTAATTGCAGGTTTTATCACTGACACTGAGAGCAGTTAGACTTAGCAGTTAAATACGTAGTACGGCAACGTTTGAAGCAGGAACTACGCTGCAAAATTCACTTAAAGTCTGGTCGCGCATCTGAAAGGTATTTGCTTATCGCAGGCAGATGACGAGACAATCAGAATACGACGAATCTCGATGCCGGCTCCTCCTGTGCTGTAACGGTAAATTTATACAAACACCGTGACAGCGAATTAACCCTAACCCTAACCCTAACCCTAACCCTAACCCCCTAACCCTAACCCTAACGCTGTCACGGTGTTTGTATAATAATACCGCTGTAACTAGTGCACTGTTATTCGAAAAGTTCTGACACTACCCTGTTCTCCTCGCACCTCCCACGATGAAAGAATGATGCGACTTTAATGAGGATGCGATAAATGAAGACCAAACATTGTCAACCGTAGTTAAATAAACCTATGTGAAAAATCGTATCTGCATTAACTTCACAACCATATCCATGTTGATAAATATTATTCAGACAATTAAGAATAATATTACAATCTTGAATGTTATTCTCATAAGAGTTCGGTTAGAGCAGCCTCAGATGCGTCTTATTTAACTCTGGAATCTTCCTGTCATTCTGTACGAAATTTTTAACAGACATCTTTATTCAATAAACCGTGCTTACGTGTCTTGTAAATCGTGAAGCTGTAGACGTGTTAAGTTCATTATAATTGGATTCTTATTAACACCTATACTGATGACTGAACACCAAACTAGCACTTTGAGTTGATATCTACTGGGGATATTTATCTCTTACAAATCGTGTAACAACTTGAGTGTGTATGGTGACAGTTAAAGGCCTAGTCAAGGGTGTTGGTAGCAATTCTGGTTGATTTTATGTTGCGGTATACCTAAGTTTTTCGATTATTAAATGACAGATACCGCTAAATGTTTATAATTACAGTCCATGATATATTTCATGTTTTATTCTTTACTAGCATTTGATCCGGCGTTGCCCGGGGGTTTGGATGTGTATGTTTAGCAAAAAAGAAGAAAGGTCAATTGTTTTAACTTTGACCCCTATTATGACCCCTTAACAATTATTGTTTTGGGCTCACACCAAGTTATTAAATTAGACCCATGTCCAACGAACCCATATCTAAAAGTTCAAGTGTTTAGACCCAAAATTGACGGAGGAGGTTGGTAGAGTTCTCAAAGGTCAAATCGTTTAACTTTGACACCTTAACAGCCAAATTGTTGACTGAAAACGAATCACATAGATTTCCCAAATCTTAGTACCCTGTATATCAAATTTCGAGTCTGTAGACTTTAAATTGACAGTTATTGCGAAGGTAATTGTACACACACACAGGCACACCCACACACAGACACGCACACAGACACGTTCACTTTTATAGATACATAGATTAAATTATTCATGATGTAGCTTACATAATTTATATTCCGTCGGATACAAGTTCCTTTAATTATCAAATTTGATTCTATCGAAATTATACATAGAACCCAAACGCGTATTACTATTTTGAGCTTGAGTGCTTCTCTGTGTAATGCACACTACTTGTAGATTCCCTACTCTTTAACGCTATCTAATTTGACCTACCCACCAGAATTGCCCAAAGGGGTGTTTGGGTTACGAAAGTATGTAGTCACCTCTTATACTACATACATTTTCCCGGCCTTTAACGATAGAACAACTGCTGCATCTTGCACATAACATTTGTTTCTTAGCCTTCTGGCCAAAATCGCAGTTAACTTTTTTCTCCTTTTGCATTTATCAATGTTTCAAATAGTCACGAAATAAAGACGAAACGTTGATGAACACATAATACGGTTTGTTCCTTTATATATATATATATATATATATATATATATATATATATATATATATATATATGCGAAACTGTTTCATAAAACGCTTGGGTTGCTTTACTGTGAATGAGGTGTTATGGCGAATGGTGCCAGCCAAAAGTGATCCTCAAAGTTTTATAGACCAATTAGAAAAACCCTGACCCATCACTCCTCTCCCCATTTTATTAAGGGCTCCATGCCTTAGTTACTTGTTCGTAATTTTTAATTTTTTTGTTTAATAATAATTGTCGAAAAATAAACGAAATAAACAAGATCCAAGTGTATTATCTGTTCTGATGCTACACTTTACTTCCTCCATCCCTGATCCGTGGAGGAGAAATCCTTCATGACTGAGACAAATTTTATTTTTAGTTCCTATACATAGTGTCCCTTTTTAAGGAGTTTTGCCCACATTAAAAATCGATCTTGCGTATAGCTCTGCCCTCGAACATATCTCGGCTCAAACAACAAACAATTATTAATCAAATTAAGCACCATCAAAATCAACTGACGTTTGCCAACGCTAAAACAAGTGTATTTATGCCAATGATGTAAAAATCTGGATGGAGTTGGCAAAAGCATTTTTGATATCGCTTAGGTTTTTGAAGCATTTCTTACGCAGAAAGTTTTCAAGGTGCTTGATAGTCATTAGGTGAGAGGTCTGGAGATTATCGCGGGTGAGGCGTAATTTTCTAGCCTAATTCGTTCAACTTTTTCAGGCTCGATTTAGCAACGTACGGTCGGGAATTTTCGTGCAGCATAATTGGGCCTTTTCTGTTAACTAATGCTGGGGGTTGATGTCGGAGTTTCTAATGAATTTTATCCATTTGTTGATAGAACTTAACCGCAGTAATAGTTTCGCCTTCCTTCAAGAAACTGTAATGAATAAGACCGACCGCAGACCACTAAAGACTTAACATGACCTTCTTTTGGTGCGACACAGTCTTCAGAATGTGTTGAGGAGCTTCGTTAGCATCGATCTACTGAGCTGAGCATCGTCGGTTGTCGTAAAAAACTCGCTTTTCATCACAAGTCCAAACCCGGTTGAGAAATAAGTCGTTCTTGTTGCGTAAAAGGAAATATGGCACTTCATAACGGTGCTTGTCTTGTTGTCATTCAATTCGAATTGGAAATCGTCGTATACGTTACGTCTCATTCTAAAGTAAGTTTCGAACAGTTGTGTGTTGATTGGCTCTTAATTGATCGTTGTCAATATCTGATGGCCGACCACTACGCTCATCATCTTTAAGATTCCCGTAGGAATTTCTTAAACCACCATTGTGCTGTGCGTTTACTTGTAGTTTCTGGGCTAAAAGCTTCGTTGATATAACGAGCGTTTGGATCAGTTTTTCAGCCTAGCTTGAATCGAAATAAGAAACATGTGCAAATGTGCTTTGTTTTCCAGCTCGCATTAAACGCTCAAAAAATACGACATAATTGTTTTAAGAAGATGGTAATTTAAACGATTAGATAGTGAAAAACGTCATTTAAAAATGTATATAAAATAAAGGTATTATAATTAAGATTCCTTTGAAAATATATCATTTGAAATCAAAACTTGAAAACTTAATATTATAATTTTCTATGGACTGTAATGTTATGCGGGTTCCTAAAATCTGTAAGGTTTATAGCTGAATAATGGTGTTATTGCAAAAAAAAAAAAAAAAAACGATGCAAATAGAGCACGTATAGACAAAATGGTGATGGCGTCTATATTTTTGTGAAGTCATTAATCTTATATATCGATGTTAAAATTCACTATTTTCAATGACGTTACTATTTTTTAATCACTAACCTATGGAACTCTTTAGATAAAAAAGAATTTTAAGATGAGAATGTTTAATATGCGGTCATTATAACAACCCAAATCTAAGCTGATGTTTCAGCTCTTTGGAGCACGTGTATTGTTCATAGCTGCATACGTGTATGCTAATGTAATTACTTATACATGCAATTCGGTATTCAATACTCAAGAAGGACAATGGATTAATAGGAATTTTTTCCCATTCGGTATGTATTGAGAAAAACATAAAAGTACCCATGAGATCGGTGATGTTTGTCATGAGTTTATGTCGATTCAGATATATTTCTTCTCCTTCAGTATGTACCGATAGTCATCGATTGGCCGGTATATAAATATCAGTTCTTAAGTTGAAAGTTACAAAATATTAAAAACGACGCCTTTGTTCGCTGACAAATAGAATGCTGTCTCTTCACGTAGATTTTATTCTAGTACATGATCTGCACTTTGTTCTAGTAGAAACATAAAATTTCCCAGGAACGGCCCGCCTAGAAAAGAGTATAAGTATATTGGTAACACTGATCACAAACTGGTTACCTTAAAATGATCCCATTCAAACTTCATATATGTTCCTATATTTATATACATATATAAAAAATACATGCATGTATATATAGTCATATATATATATATATATATATATATATATATATATATATATATACATGTATGTATACATATATAAACATGTATACACATATATCTACGTCAACACACACACACACACACACATATATCTATAGTCATCCACATACATTACTGTTCGCTGTTTCACAGCTCATCAGTGCCGCTAGACAGGCATATATATATATATATATATATATATATATATATATATATATATATATATATATATATATATATATTAAGTAATGTGATTGATGATTTAAAATTTAAAAATCAAATTATAATTAAATTAAAAATCCGTTTCATAAGAAGGAACAACATCAAAATCAATTATCTGTATGATCGTTTCGGAAAACAATGTTTTTTTTATTGTGGTAGACATTTATTTATGGTGTCTTTTAAATTTAATAAAAACCCTTCAAAATTTGCTAACGAGGTGACCTTGCTCATTAAAAAAACTATATGTAATAATTATTGTACGTAACTTGATGTCTACCACAATAAAAAGCATTGTTTTCCGAAACGATCGTACAGATAATTGATTTTGTTGTTGTTCCTTCTTATGAAACTGATTTTTAATTTAATTATAATTTGATTTTTAAATTTTAAATTATCAATCACATTACTTAATATTGAATTAGCTCTAGGATATTTACCTATCGAGCTTATTATATATCTAAATTACAACGAGCACTTTCTCTTTCCTGTATTTTAATTAAACTAGTAATTTCACTGTTACATTGAAATGCACTGAGCTCTTTAGACTATTGTTCTAATCTCCTTTAAATTATATATATATATCATAAATATTACAGAAATCGGTAAAGTTTCATTGCAAAATTCACAAATTAAATAAGAGTCTGTTAAGCCACGACCTTCTTAATGTCATTATGATCCGTCAGCTGAGAAAAATGTTAAAATTCACTATTTTCAATGACGTTACTATTTTTAATCACTAACTAAAGAGTTTTATCTCTTTAGATAAAAAAAATGTTTAAGATGATAATGCTTAATATACCCCATTAATATTACGCCATTTCTGGGGTGCTATAGCCAGACTATCAGTAATGAATAGAAAAAATGTTACAAAAGCATTAAAAACATTAAAAATGGCGTTAAAAACAGATAAATAAGACGCTTTATTATTGATACTGAAACTTATTAAATATTTTTTTTAAAAATTCAATGCAGAAAATGTGTCTTTAAACGTTAAACGTAATTAAACTTTTCGGTGATTCATGGATTTTAAAGACTGAAATAAGTTACTTCTTTACTTATAAATAACATTAAAACGAATAAGCCCCGATTTATACCCAATCGAGAATATTTGGTTCATAATATCC
The DNA here is from genome assembly GCF_053919585.1 of Euprymna scolopes. Taxonomy (NCBI): domain Eukaryota; kingdom Metazoa; phylum Mollusca; class Cephalopoda; order Sepiida; family Sepiolidae; genus Euprymna; species Euprymna scolopes. The sequence goes on from NC_136491.1 coordinate 89,714,692, forward strand.
CGTGCATTGGATGGAAGAACTTTTTCGAATAATGACAAACTGTAGGAAACTGTGCAAAGCGAATAGAATAGCACCTCCCTTTCAGTCTTCCGCTTTGGTGGAGAGCATGTCTAAAAGGATTGACTTTTAAAGAAATCAAAAGGAAATGCGATTCTATCTTAAGCATTTATTAAAGGAAATTGCTTGTTCTGTGTTATTACTCTCGTTTAACTTTCCTTGTTCAATTTTTCTTTGTTCAATATAGCTTTTAGTGCAATAAAATGTATGAAATTTGTTTGGCCCATTTTTTTTTTTTTTGCTTACAAGTGTATCTATATCTATAAAGAAAAAAAGCGATAGTTGCATATGTATAAATAAATATTTTCGTGTGTCCGGAGGATTAGAATAATAGATGTATAGATGAATGCAAACTGAACGAGTGTATAAATTGAGGTGATCTGAGTATGTCTGTCTGTACTTTTTATTTCTTTCATTTCTAATGTGTTTATACGTTTAGTTAGTAATTTGTTAACGTTCTCTATGCTACAAAAAATCGTGACTATCGATCGTTATATTTGTCAAGATTCTTAGTCCTAAAGAGATTTGGTCAAGATTGTGTCGTATGCATGCGTGTTGTCTGTAGCGAAGAAAGAAATTATTTTTTGTTTTTTATATTGCGTGCAGAATGTCGGGTGTGACTATATCTTGCGTTTTAATGAAATGAAATAAACTGCTGAATTTGAGTTTGTCTCATCAAGAACCGATACCTGAATAAAGATAACAGTTAACGATGATGCTGATGCTGCGTTTAGTATTGTTTCTACACAAATGTTTCATATTATTTGCATTATTACAATTACTATCCCCATATTGGATACTATTCTCAAAACATTCTGGTCGATGTAGTCTCCGACCTTCTCCTAGTGCATCCTGTCAAATTTCAGAGTCTGTAAGGAGTTAAACAGTAAATTTAATTCACTGTATTAATAAAAACATAAAGATGAGAATTCTAGTCTGAATATTCCAAATAATGAAAATAGCACTGGTCACTAACAGGTTTGTTATGTGCTTATTTTCAGTTGATTTAGCTCGAATCTGATGCACTGAATCCAATCAAGTAAGCTTTTATTTTCAGCTATAGACACATGTGGTTTCTTTTTTAAGTTTCTGTCTGCATGTACGCAGGTGTAAAGCAGTTTAGAAGTAATTAGTGGAAGTTTAATTGAAAAGGATAATTTTAATGACAAGACGTATTTAAGTTCGATTGATTTCGATGATTATTGCGAAAAAGATCAATTTGAATTCATAAAACCTCGAAATTTTCCAAGAGTTGTTGGCTATCATACACGAAAAGGGCAAGTCTATTCAGGAGGAATTAGAGATACAATACGTGTTCTATCGCTAGATATGAAGCCCGGCTTAATGAAGCAATTCATTAAGCCTATCATCAAGAATGGTGACTATTTCACTTAAATGTTTCAGTCTTTTTTTCAAAATTTACTAGAGACAAATTAAAAGCTGGTATCTTTGATGCTCTTCAGACACGGCAGCTCATAGTTGACCCAGTTCAAAACTCAATGAACTGGAAGCGTGAAAGTCATTTGTTCCAGCAGTGTAGCAGTTTTTAACAACAATACGGTGAGATATTACTCAGAACATGTCAACAACATGCTTACTGTTTTCAGAAACCTAAGCGGCAATATACGCTTCAAGACTTTTCACACATGAATCGGTTTTGTGAGAACCCGGGTTAAATAAGTTACTAGCAGGGGTAGAGATTCCATCAGGACATGAACAAGATTGATACCAGGTATCAGTGTTGTTGGGACGCAGTCATAATGGCTGACTACTGTTGGAATCTAAGGAGAGACCTCCATGCCACTGAGCATTACAGAATTTCGATGAAACGAAAGTTCACGTCCTGAAGTGTGAACAATTGTGACGCAACATAAGAACAAGTATTCCTTAGTTACTTCGTGTATAATTCTTATAGGTGAACCGTTAAATAAGTCTGATATCTTGTTATACGACACGGAACGAGTAGTATTATTTATCTGCTTTTGTTCTTAAATCTTGTATCATCTTACATTGTATTTGCTATATTTTCCCTTGTAAAAATCCTTTCCAAATTTCTATCATGCGAATAGACAGACTTCACTATATTTGTCACACGAAACCATGTTCGTTTCTGTCAATAGTAAATTAATATATATAACTTCATATACGCTTGGCTTGCGAATGAATTCATTAATATTGAAAAAAAAATAATGATGTTCTGGGATGTTGTCAGTTCACACGGAAATAGAAAGCCGTGATTAACAGATATAAAAAAAAACAATTCATATTACGTAAGACAATAACTATGATGCAAATACTCAGTTTTGAATGTCACGTGATGATTATATATTATGCTTTATGTTTTAATAATTACAACAAATTAACATAACATAACATTACAGAAATATTTTTTAAAACTGATTCTTTTTGTTTTTATAATATCACAGAAGTAGACAAACAATGACGTCAGCATTTCTTCAAACGAATTATTTGTTTTAAAACAAAAATTTCAAGTTTTTATCAATAAATATTAAGTACAGCTACTTTAGCGTAGCTGCGTACCCTCTAATGAGAATTTATTTTTTCCATGGAATTTCACAAATACGCTTCTTCGTACAATTCATAAAGCAGTAAAAGAAGTCTGTAGAAATGGCCAATGAGCGACCAAACAATTGTAGCAACACCAACCAAGGACAGTATCAACTAATTCTCATTGATCTATCTATATATTTAAGTATAATTCTCTGTGATCTGCTATTGTTGATATATCACAATATCATAAATTTATCTAGGCATCTCTACAACACGATGAAGCATTTTTAAAGACTACACTGAGTTAATTTAATTATGGAATAATATATTTAATTGAAATTGCGGGTGGCGTATTCATCGCATTTTGAGCCTCACTCACGCTCTGAATTGAAGTGTTACCAACTAGAAAATTTCAACTTAAAACTGAATTTTAACGAGAACTTTAATCAAAATTCTCTTGAGTAGAACCTAATGTTTTACCCGGTTATGGTAAATCAAACGAACAAATTCTACTCGCGTGGATTAAATAAAGGCTTCCATGCGAAATCCCTCCAGATTATAAAGTTTGGACACAACATTCCCGGGTTAAGCAAGATACAAATGACGAATATCAGAGGTTTCATCGACTTAAAAATAGGTGACTATAAGAACAGGAGCCCGCATAATTCAAATAATGCGAATTATTAATCCTCATCTCCAAAATGCAGATAAAAATGTAGTATTAAAAAAATATAACTTCATCTTGTATATCGAATTTGGTGTCGTTTTGTTTCATGGCCTAGTGGTCGACACTCCAAATACACTTGTGAATTATTAAGGACCTCTACTCATCCACGGCTGGCGTAACGCGAGCATGCTAATCGAGCGTGGATTAAATAAATAGTTTTGTTCTAAATTTCTTGCAGGTTTCCGAAATATCCATTCGTTTGACAAGGTACATTTTACTAATATCGAAGGTTACATCGATCGAAACGTTGTAACGATTAGGAAAAGTAGTCGTAGATATTTAAATAATAAAAAAAACCCTCTTATTTGCTATTATATTTGTTTTCGTTAATCTATTTCTTTTTTCTTTTTATTTTTTCATATTTGTTTCTTTTTACTTTTTGGTTTATTTTTGTTTTAGATTAATTGATGACAAATCCAATCATTTTTGTAACAGTTTTCATACCTTCAAATATTTCCTGATGGTATTTGTTTTTTTTATTTATTTATTTTATTTATTTATTTTGTAAATGGGTATTTTTTGGTGTTGAAGAACATTATGGACTTTTGCAAAGAAAAATGGTCTGAATAATGTTTTGTGTCTGTGATCCTATGTTACGGTTATACTAAATACTATATAAACAGCTTGATATTGTATCATCAGGCGCGGCTTGGATTTGACGTTTAACTATTTCGTGAAGCAGTGATCATGTTGGTCAAGTTAGAAAATTTGAAAATGTTGCACGATTTGTAATTGTGTAGCGGGACAAAATACTTGTTTTAAGTGAAGGTTTTCAATGAAAGATTTGACGTTCGGCAAGCTCAGCAGACAATGGTTAGCCAGTCCGAAAGACGGAGCGAACTCGGCGATTGATAGAAAACGAAAACAGACATTAAAAAGGTTAAGAAGCGATTACTTTAAAAAAAAAAAAAGATTCGTTAAAAGATCATTAGTTCGATCCATTAAATAATCAAACTGTTTTCGACACTATTTAAATTTCCTAACTTTTTTCTCACAAACAAAATGAAAAGCCAAATTGTCTTTTTTTTAAGATTGTTCCACGCTTTTTTTTTTTTTTTTTTTTGAACAAATATTTATTTTTCTGGTGGATTTGGTGATGGTTAAACGTCACGCATGAAGCAGCATGCGAGAAACATCTGGATAAGAATAAAAAAAAAAACTGTTGTGAACGATTATGTTCAGTTAAAATCAAGTTATTATTCAGCCTGTACACTTTAGAAAGACACGATGGTAGTAAATCAATATTATGCTAATAACTATTTATAATAAAATAGCCCTGTAATTTATTCCTTATATAGTTTTTATTTCATTTCTTTACATGATATCAAAACAATCATGTTAATGCCTATACGGAATGTTTTGTCATATTCTGCTATCGATGTATCACTTAACGATTGCAGTGATTTCTTTGCTTATTTTGAGAATGTCAATTGATCACACACTGACCCAAATTCCCGACTAAGTTGTGTCAATATTAAACGAGCGTAGAACGATATACAGACATCTTGGAGCAAATGCAGTTCTTGTAATATTTTACTTAATCTGTTTCCCTGTGACCTCGGATATGAAGTGGATGAGGATGGAGAGCAAATGATCATCATAACATTGGCAGGAAACTTAAGAATACACGTTCTTCCTAGTCTACCAGGCAGGTAGCTCAAATTTTACCCATGTAATTAAATAGACCCGGTATTTTCTAAGTAGATAATGCCCACACAGAATTTATTTTTTGTGAGCACAGTTAGAAAATTCACTAGAAATATATTCGGAAGTAAACACGTTTATACGGCATGCCATCGCAAAGCAAGAAAGTTTTCAAGCGTTGTGATTTTTTTTTTTTCAAATTTCTTTTAGATCAACTCTAGTAAAAGCGTTTTTCTAGAAACAGGACCATCTACACTGATGTATCCGGTTCCGGTACAAGTTAGTTTAAACGCTCATGATTCAGTGTATCTCCTGGGCTATCACAACCAACAACTTATCTTCAATAGAAGATGAGGAATTGACGTTTAATAAAAAAAGAAAGAAAAGAGAACAAAAGTAATTTTTTCCAAGCTATTTTCTTCGTTCCATCTTTGTTTACTTTTTTGATGCGTCTCGTACCATTCTTAATTTAAGCTCCATTTCCCTTTAAATCTATCCGGGTTCAGTCTTCGTAACGTTGATGTTCCTCTTTAAGACTGTCATGTCGGCCAACTCTCAATACGCGGCACCAGACACAGCTGGTCCTCAATACGCGGCACCACACAGAGCTAGCTTTCAAAACACGTCAGAAGCCACAGCTGGCGCTCAACAACTGGCGCGTTTTTTTTTCTTCTAAATTCTTTCTTTCAATCTTTATGCTTATATATAGATAATCTTCCGTTATGTAACGCACATAATGTTATCCTGCACGTGAGTTGTCATGCAATGGTTGATCCAGACTATCTTCGATTTTATCCCCTATACAGTAAGAGCGTTTTCTCTTATCACTTATCTCGCGTCTCCTAATTTTTTTCTTTTTCATGTTAGTTTTCTATTCGTTCATCAGTTCTTTAGAGTACCTATGGAAGCGCGATGGTTGACTATATCTGTGTTAGACATATATTTTTGATTATCTCATATGAAATGTGTGTGTGATAAAACTAATAGTTGTCCTTGTTCTAAACGCATTAATGAAACATTACATTCGACGTATGCTTTCAACTATGAACTCAAGCCAATATTTTTTTTTTGTATAAAAACGTGTTCAAATGTTTACTTGTCACGATAGTAAATACAGCTTTACTCTTTGGTTCCCCCCTGTAAAATATTCGCAAGAAACCGTCAAGAATGTCCCTATCCATGCCTACAACTAAACTAAAATTACTTAAGCAAAGTTTCTATATGAGAACTGTCCGACTATAATTCTCAGTGTGGACGATATTCCAAGTACACTTAATCCTCAGTGTGGTCGACACTCCAAATACACTTGTGAATTATTTAGGACTTCTACCCATCCACGGCTGGCGAAATGCAAGCATACTAATCGGGCGTGGATTAAATAGTTTCGTTCGAAATTTCCTGCAGATTCCCGAGTTCGAAAAGAATATTCCTTGGTTTGACAAAGTACACTTTAATGATATCGAAGGTTACATCGAGCGAAACGTTGTGAAAATAACAATTCAGAAAAGTAGTCGCAAATATTTAAATAATAAAAATTACTCTTGTTTGCTATTATATTTGTTTTTGTTAATTTATTTCGTTTTTTATTTTCCTTTTTTCTTCATATTTCTTTATTTTATTTCTATTTTTTTGGTGTATTTATATATTCTATATTGCTTTATGTACTTCGGAAATCCGTGTGTATGTGCAAATATTTTAGCTATTTCCCAATTGGAAAATTCTTTTGCGATGGTGTTGTTTTCCCCCTTTTAACTCTTGCTGACTCAGAATTTTGCGCGCCGATTAGCGAGTTTATGATTGGAGAAATGTGAAACTGACCGACGAAATATTAAAGGAAGCAAATCCTCACACAGGACAACAATTCTCTTTTGAGGTTGTCAATTAATAATATTCTCTGCGGCAATTCGAGCTTTCTGTGGCCCCAGGAGGCGAAATGAAGCAGCAGAATGCGGGGATTTTTTCATGATTCGTTTGTTAATCATGGTTTTGCACTTGCAATCTATCCTACATTGTTCTGCGTCTCCGTTAGAAGTTTTGTTTTAAATATTTTATTAACCATTAACATAACTATATCTTTTACTAGGATATATCATCCACCACTTTTTCATGCGCTTTTCTTGGCACACGCTATCCTCTATTTTTTTCTTTTCCCCCAAGTATTTACTGGATATGGATTAAGTCAGAGAGAGAGAGAGAGAGATGGATTCATTTTAAACAAAAATATTGATTATAATAATGGATTAAATAACATAACACATAATAATGAAATCTGTATTATTCACTGATGAGTGGTGATACAACGAAACAGTACTGCATGTTGATGACAATAAATATTAGAAAGTTCCCTCTTTGGGTAGAGCACTGTCGTAAGTAATCTTACCCGCTAATTAATTGGCTGAAAAATTAGAGGCTCGCTGTTTGTTTGTAAACAAGCTGTTTGAGCACTATAAAAGTGGTGGAAAAATCTTTGTTTAAAATTGAAATTGCAGAGGTTATTTACGGGCACCGCTCCCGTGGATCGAGGGGTAGAATTGCCGACTTCTATCCGCAATACTATCTAGTCCTCTCACCTACCAACGACCACTTTTTCAAGCAACTCGACAATTTTCTGTGTTAGAAATTCTTTAAAAACCTTAACGATATCAAAAACGCCTCTTACGGCCTCACCGCGACCAGAATGCAAGATTTTTACGTTATTGGCATGAACATACATGTTTTGTATTGATAGAAGTGTGTTGATTCTGGTGGTGCTTATATCGACTAATATATGTTTGTTTGGGCTGAGATCTATCCATCTGAATTTAAAAGAAATCACAAGAACTTCATATATGCGTACCGGCATTATTCATATATGGACACAGGTAATCACTCATATACAAAAACGAGTATACTTTGACATACACGCAACAACGGACGTTCATATACAGGCAGGAAATGCATTTATATACAAACACCGGGACATGATTATATGCAGAAATTGGCATACGTGAACGGCTATACGTTCATATACATTCACTGGCATATATTAATATGTATTCACGAACTTATCTCTTCTCTATATAAATAAAATGAACTCATTTTCCCGTCTGATTTTGACATTAATAGGATTAAAAATCAAGATATTTCATGCAAATATAATATGCACAAACGACAGAACAATATCAGAGGTGTGTTATAGGCTTATTATTTCTCAAATTCCTCGATAATCTTAGATTTCTATACTTTTTCTGCTGAGAAGTCACGGCCAAAATCGGTTAAGATCAATGGAAGTGGTAAAATATTTTCTCTCTAATAAATTCCTTCTCCCCCTTCCACCACTTAACACCGTTTGGGGATCGTTCACAAGGAACAGTTGAGAAGAGAACACCGGTTTGGCTTCGTAGTTCTTTCATGTGAAGTTATTTAAAACCACTAAACTAAGCTGCAGTGCTCTGTGGCGTAGTGGTTAGCGTGCTGGACAATTCACATTATATTTTCACGTTCGCGCCGACCTACCGTAGTCGTTTTTTTTTTTTTTTTTTTTTTTTTTTCCTAAAGAACTGGAATGGACTTTTCTTGGTGGCCGAACTGTTAACGTTGCAGATGTTTTTTTTGTTTTTTTTTTCACACTTTATTTTCCTACTTTTACTCATGACTCCGGGTTTGATGCTTCCTACTTACCTACCATCACATTTTTTAACCCCCCCGTCCCAGAAACAAACACTCGGGCAACGCCGGGTACCCCCGCTAGTATTCATATATAAGTAAACGCATGTGTTTATGTATAGACAACGGCATATTTTTATATATATTTATATATATTTATATATATATATAATATATATATATATATGTATATATATATATATATATATATATATATATATATATATGAGAGAGTCAACGGCGTATGTTTGTATATA
>NC_136491.1:89726032-89818532 GCF_053919585.1 Euprymna scolopes
GCATGAATGGTAACATAAATTATTTTTATATTTCTTTGAAAACGAGAGTTAATAAATTACTTATTCAGTTTTATGGTTTCTCATGAGATGATTTGCACTCTTTCACTATTACGGTGAATTTTATTCATCGAATGTTAATACATTCATGCGTACTTGCGTAGATTTTAGGATCAATACGTTCTATTACGCCGAATCATATGCATATTATAAGACATAGATAGATAGATAGATAGATAGATTTTACTATAATTATAGCTATGTACAAAATTATTACTATAACCATATTTGTCGGTATATATATATATATATATATATATATATATATATATAATTGTATGTAATTATATATGTATAATTATTACTATAGTTATATGCGTGTGTATATATATATTAGTATTTCTATAATTATAGCTATATGTGAATATATATATATATATATATATATATATATATATATAAGTATTACTATAATTATTGTTATATGTATATATATATAATTATTACTATAATTATAGTTATATGTATATATATAATTATTACTATTAATATAGTTATATGTGTATATATATAATAATTACTGTAATCATAGTTATATATATATATAATTATAACTATTGTTATATATATATATAATTATTACTATAATTATAGCTATAGATATATCATTATTACTATTAATACAGTTTTAATTATATATAATTATAACTATAATTATAGATCTATGTATATATATAAGTATAACTATAATTATAGATCTATGTATATATATATATATAAGTATGACTATAATTATTGTTATATGTATATATATAACTATTACTATTATATATATATATATATGAACAAGTGATTAATAAAGCATGTTAAAAGACATCTTGAAAAAGAGTTAAAAACATATTTAATTTTTAAAAAAAGGAAGCACAAGATAAGTGGATAGTCCTTAATCCGCGGAGTTTCGAAGAAATACTCTCTTTCTCATCAGAGGGCAGGAATTAGCAAAATGCGGGATCTGATTTTGCATATAAAAGTATTTAATGAAACTACAAGTAAGTCATAGATCTTACTTTGTTAAAAAAAAGGGTGAGGTAAGTAATGATTATATATATATATATATATATTTATATATATATATATATATATATATATATATATATAATCATTACTTTATATACAATTGTTACTATAATTATAACTATTTATATATACATATATATCGAATAATGTGTGTGAAAGTGACTTTGTCGCGTGTTTGTTTGAAAAGTATTTAACAAACTCATCTGGTAATATTTTATCCATAGATTAATTTTTTTTTTATATATATAGGGTATTAGGTTTCGTCAAGTATTCCAAAAATTTTTTTAAAGCGGTTGATTTTGGCAGGGTATCATGAATAATTTATTACTTTTTTCTGTTACGTTTGCACATGCGCAAAGTAATACATCTATCGTTCAAAGTCGCTTTAGTTTTAACCTTTCGTATACATCTGATGGTAAGTTTAAATTAGATTTATAATGTGTATCATATCTAATTGCATTTTATGATCTGATATGAATTTCACTGTATTTCTCTCTATATGCAATGGGTCCTATTTGCAGGACTCGTTATGGTCACAGTTTTTTTTTTCTAACTGCTCGGATGCTGATTGAGACGTAAGACATGCCAAGATCAAACACGACTCTTGTAGGTTTTAATGGTACAATAAATTAATTAACCATGTTTTTTTTTTTTTATATTGGAGCATTTACGATGCTATTGTGAAATTAATTCACGCCGAATATTCGATCAAATACATATGCTAGTTTCCAAAATCATACGTTTTTTGAGCATATAACATGTACACACCGACTAATATATGAAGATATTTAGAATGAAAAAAAAATTATGTACCTTCTTTTTTAAGTGTTTAGATAAATTACCAATTGCCGGTTATATGAAATTGAAACGTGGGCTTCACACTGCCTTATTCCGCATAGATACGAAATAATGTATTTTACAGTTTATGATTTTTTAACTGAAATCGGACTAATATTAAAGTTGTGGCCTAAATGAGTTACGAGTACGTCTAGATATATAAATAAATTATGGCAGGCGCGCATGAGTTTACGAATGTAGTGTGGCCGTTACATTTTTAGTAATTCGTAAAAATAAAACTGGAAATAAAAAAATTCTGGTCGCTATTTTTCCCGTTACTTACAGCACCATTTAAAAAAAAATACTCTCGCCGCAACGTATTCATTTTAGCTAGCTGCCGTTTCTCCTTTCTACGACCGCACGCCGGTTACAACTGACCTATTCTCGTTCCCGAGTTTACACGTCCATATTCTTCCACGCGCATTTTGTTGCTTCCAGGGCACGTGTCACATTTGTCCTACGTTGTTTTTGTTGTTTTTGACCCGCATATTTTCTAATTTGTATATGTGTTTTTTTTTTTTTGCTGCTGCTGCTGCTAATCTCTTCTCGGCTAGCTATTCTTCGCTGCTACCTTTCCTACGCGTGAATGTGCGTCATATTACATAAAGAGCGTTCCAAAATAAAGCCGCTATATTTTTAATTCCGTTAAAATGGATTACTAGTGATTTTAAATTGCATTGTTATTATGATGGAACTTACCTGAAAGATTCATTATTCCGTTATACGTATTGACATTGTGAAACTAAGAATACAACTCCTGTCATAGACAGGCGTCAGAAGCAGAGATGCGTTATTGAATTATTGTCAAAAATGCATCGACAATAGTGGTTACTATGTAAAAAAAAATATCGCTCGTTTTAATGGTACCGCCCCCTTCTTCGTAGTTCGTCAACTTCGATTTTGAAAAATAGGAGATTCTGCTTTTGGAAGGATCCTCGTTTTGCCAAAAGTGCATTGATAATGAATGTGACTATGTAGGAATATAAATACTGGAGCACAAAATGTCGCTGGTTTTCGTGGTACTACTCCCGTCTTCTTCGCTATTTAACCTTTGGAATTAAAAAGTAGGAGACTTTACTTTAGGAACGTCCCTTGCGTATTTATGTATGCCTGGCTACACCATGCAATAATTTACGACATTGCCATAATTTATCCTCATTTTTCCTAACCTATTGACACCTTATACCCCCCTTTCATATCACTCAATCCATCTGTCGGCCTTCCTGTTTCCCTATTGATCTTTCTTTTCATCTCTCCCCCGTCCTGCATATATTTCTGGGTATTCTTCTCTTTTATTAGAAAATAATTTCATTTTGGTTCATGCATCTGCACTTCAACGCCGCCTCCATAGCCCCCTTTGCAAACCCCCGCCCTCTTCCTTCCAAAACGGCGCCTCTCGCCTAACGATGGCCATTGAAAACCTCTAATGTCGATCTAGATGGGAATTTTCACTACGGAAATCGATGCTTCATCTGAACTGTAACACGACATTTGCCATCGACGGGTCAGTGCATCAAAGAAGGACGCCATCTTGCGAGTAAAACTGCTTCTGCCGGAGTGATAGCGTTAAAAACATCGCATGTGATCACGCCTGACTTCTTGCCTAATATAATAGCCCCACCCATGAGAGAGTTCGCCTCTACCCATCCGTAAGAGAGAGTGACTAAGTGGTTAGTGTTTCCTACTAAATGCTTTCTGATCTATGGCTCGGTGAATCAACCTTGCAAAAGAAATACAAACAGGAGATCTCCATACACGGACGATAAACAATAATGCGCTCAGTTTGTTCGATTCTTTACAAACAAAATAAATAATCAATTTACCAGCCCTTCTGATTTTTCCACCATATTTTGTATTTTGATTAGTTTTCTTTTTTTTTTTTCCTTTGAAAAAAAAATGCGTTATCTTTCGGGAATTGTTCTACATTAGCTGTCAATTTTGTGACGTATCACGTGGCTGTATTTTTATTTTTTTTATTTTTCTCTTGCTATAGAAATCTTATACACGAGCCACCTCACGAATCTAGGGTAGCAGGGTAGCGTGCATTTAAGGACATACTAATATTCTTTTTTTGTTTGTTTGTTTTTTTACTCCTATATAACAATAACAGTGATTAACAATGTCTATAACGAAAAAAAAAAAAATCAAAACCCCGGAAAAGAATTAAGTAAAAAAAAAAAAAACAGAGGGAAAGTACGAACTAAAAATTAACATTTATTTCTTATTCTTCCCGTTAAGATTTTTTTTTCTTTTGCGCTTCTACATAATTGGGATGAAATTTCGGAAATCGTAAAACTGAATTTCATATGAAAACAAGGGTATCTACGTACGCCTCGTATTTTGTAGATGATTATATAAAAAATGACGAAAATAATTGATAGGGTAAAAATTATTTTAAAAATATATATAACAGAATTGAATGAAAAGGATCGTAAAACACAGGGGGAGTTCAACAGGGAGATAATTTTCCGTTCGAATTAAACAAACATGGCGACAATTGTTCACCTGCTAATATGGTTAAATTAGTTTTTGTAATAATTTAGTAATATTCAGTTAATTTCGACTGCATAATTTTGAAAGCTATTATTGTAACTTAATAGAATTGACAAAAAATATCAGGTGGAACTATTGTGTTTTTTAATCTTAAAACTCCATTTATCGACTAAACAATCTCATCCTAATTATATAGAATCACTGCTTCTTTTTTTAGCTTAATGGTTGATTCAACTGAGGTGTCGTTACAAAGACGAAGAGAACATGGATGTTTTTGCAATGTCGACACACGTTAGCTTATCGCCGAAGGAGACGATCTGATTATCGTGCGTTTCAGAGCTCGTATGTACAACAACAACAAAAAACATGAATATTTTCTTCTTTTAATATATTATATACGTAAAGAAAATTGAAAAAAAGATCATCCAAATTCGACGTGAACTCATTTTCAACCAATACCCGACACCAACGACTTGTAAATGTATCACAATCTTAGGTAACTTATACACGGCACAATCCCGTTGACACAGCAGTTCCCGCCAGATCACCGAAGTTAAGCAACCTTGAGCCTGGCCAGTGCCAGATTGGTGACCATTTTGTGAAGGGGAGGCGCTGTATGTACCGCGAGGTAAAATACAAGGTTGAGAAAATGGCGCGGTCTATCCTCCTCTCGAGGGTAGATGGCGCTTTCTTAAGCCGTGGTAGGCACCCCATCTAGTGATGGCGTCACGATAAAAAAATACCCTTGCTAGCCCTGACCAAGCATCAATTATTCAGCTACCGACAAGATTTGAATTGGACTACAAACTCGTGTACTGAGTTCAACCTCGGCTACGGCCACGCTGGATGGATGGTCTTAGGTAAGTATAATATTGCAAATGAAAATGAACCTAAAACAACGCAGGTGTTATGCTATTAAAATTATTGGGACTACTGTTCTGATTTTCGATGTTTTGTCTTACGTTTTAGTGATGTAACGTCCGTCCTGCTTCACATTCGTCTTGGCAAACTGTGAGATATTTATAGTATACTATAGTATGTGTACGGGATACTGAATTAAATTCTTTATTTGATACATGAGTTTAGACTGTTTTTATTCCATCGGCCATGACCAGGAAGAATATTAAGAGATTCTTAATTATATTTTTAGTATTGAATAGGCTGGAGATTTAATTTTCAGTCTCTAGAAAAATAACTTAGAATTTACTATTAGGAAGATTTTTACCCGATTTATTACAACGTCACATGTCCATGAGTGACGAAAAAGGCGGGACTTGCTTAATCGATAAAATAAATGTTTATCGTTCGAAATTACGTCAAGATCCCCGCGTTGAACAAGATGCTCTGAAGAAGATCGAAGGTAGATTTGAGTGAAACCTGAAAATAATATGCGAATTAAAACAATAGTCGGAATAATGCACATTATAAGTCGCCATCTAACGAATTGAGAAACTTTAGATCCACTTTTTTTATGTTAGATGGGGGCTCAAATATACTTATCTCGAACTTGTGCTTATTTTAGAAAGGAACTTAATTAATTGTGCAGTTGCTGGGAAAGAGTACTGATTAGCTATGGATTTGCGAAATTTTGATATCTCTTTCGCCGCCCGTAGAATAAAACGTACACAGCTTACGATTGTAAAGGTTTTGAAAAGCATTTTCTTATCGTGTTTTATGCTACCACGCGTTACTCGATCCGTATCTAAATCAGCTTTATCTTTTAACAAACTTACGCCGCTCCTTCCTCGTGAAATTACAATAATAGCCAACGGTCTTTCTACTTGGTGTATCATCCTTGAGATGAAGCCCACTATCAACAGCGATGGGCACACTTTAAGGGGGCCTAATTGCGCGTTTATTACCTCACAAAGTCGCCATTTCTATACGCGATTGAGTCATTCCGATTGCAGTTCATTGCACATTTGCAGATGGCAATAGCAATGGACGATTATGAATGAGAAAAAAGGCTCGCAAATTGCTTGGTTGAGATTAGATGGATTACGTTTTCGTTGTTTTGTCTTCGCTTCTTCGGGTTACCTAGGCAACACCAATATAAACATCTGTCGAGAGAACATAAATATACAACATCGTATATAAAACAAAACTAAATTACACCTAATAAACCTGCTTCATTAAAACCGAATATACTTAATTCAATTACCCGTGTATAGAATTTGACATACACACATATATATATATATATATATATATATATATATATATATATATATATATATATATATATATATATAGGCATATATATGCCTATATATATGTCTATATATATATGCCTATATATAGGCATATATATGCCTATATATATGTCTATATATATGCCTATATATATATGTATATGTATATATATATGTCTATACATATATATGCCTATATATATATATGTATATATATATGTCTTTATATATATATATATGCCTATATATATATGTATATATATGTCTATATATATGTATATATATATGTCTATATATATGTGTCTATGTATATATATATGTCTATATATATATGTGTCTATGTATATGTATATATATGTCTATATATATGTGTCTATGTATATATATATATATGTCTATATATATGTGTCTATGTATATATATGTCTATATATATGTGTCTATGTATATATATGTCTATATATATGTGTCTATGTATATGTATATATATATGTCTATGTATATGTATATATATATATATGTCTATGTATATGTATATATATATGACTATATATATGTGTATATATATATATATATACATATATATCTGCCTATATATAAATGTCTATATATATATATACATGTCTATATATATATGCCTATATATATATATGCCTATATATATATATGCCTATATTTATATATATATGCCTATATATATATATATGCCTATATTTATATATATATGCCTATATATATGCCTATATTTATATATATATATATATATGTGTATATATATATATATATATATATATATATATATATATATACTAGCATGGGTGCCCGGCTTTGCTCGGGTATTTGGATATGTATGTTGAGCAAAATAAAGAAAGAAAAGTGGTAACTTTTTTAAAAATTGGACCCCTATTATGGCCCCTTAAAATGTATTGTTTTGGGCTCACATAAAGTTATTAAATTAGATCCATGTGCAATGAACCTATATCTAAAATCTCAACTGTTTAGCCCCAAAATAGTCGGAGAAGTTTGGTAGAGTTCTCAAAGGTCAAATCGTTGAACCCCTTGAATTGCCCAATTTCTGGCCAAAAATCGATCACATCGATTTTCCCAAATCTAATTACCCTGTATATGAAATTTCGAGTCTGTAGACTAAAAATTAACAGAATTATTGCGTAGGAAAATGAACACACACAGGCAGACAGACAATTTCACTTATATGCATATATACATATGCATATATATAAATATGTATATGCATGTACGTAGTATGTATTTATCTGTATGTTGTGTATATACATATATATATAAATATATATATATATATATACATAATATACAATATATATATATATATTATATATGTATTTATCTGTATGATGTGTTTATATATATAATATACTATATATATATATATACATAATATACAATATATATATATATAATATATATGTATTTATCTGTATGATGTGTTTATATATATATATAATATACTATATATATATATATATATATGTATAAATATATTAAGGGATTATTTTCTAAGGCTCCCTCTTAATTAGCTGCTATCCTTTGGTGTAGAGTAGAACACTCATTCATTCTTTAGATGCATTTCTCTGCCGGTGATCGTCAAGTTATAATGGTGAGTGTTTAGCAAGTCTCATCAAAAGTATTTCATATCGTTCAACCAAGAGTTTTACACCTGCCACTCTTATGAACAATCTTACTATTATGCCAACATTTTCAACATGATGGGCTTAAAATATTTTACTTTAAACAATAATAAGTCATTGGGATAAATATCTGAAAATATAGGTTACATAGTTTAATTTGTAAACTTAAAAATGTTACGTAACACATTACTGAAGGCGTGACAATATGGGTTCTATAGAGTATTTTGCGAATCGTGTGTCTGTATTTTAAAAAGTGCGGAACATATACATGATTTGTATATTTTATGTGTTGGTATAACTCCTAAGGTATTATTGATAGCCTACGAATTTTGGAACACAAGAAATATGTATGAAAATTACTAATGCAGTCTACTTGAATTTTATTTTAATAAGAATGGGCACGTGTGCATGTTATTTTGTAAAAATAAGGATGCGAATATGTTTATCCCAAATTTTGACATGTATTTGACATTAATATCTCTTAGTTCCAGTTTCTTTTGGAATAATGTAAGAAATATCCTCTTATATAAAAAAATTAAATCAATGATATTTGCATTCAATTTGATTCATAATCATTAGCCACAAAGTAAGCAAGATTTGCTAACGTTCAACGTTCTCGTAACGCGCGTTGAAGTTAAAACTGAGACAACTACAAGAATTCAAAGTATGTTATCGAGTTTAATACATTACAGCTAAGTTTAAGTATTATTATATGTCTATGTAAGATAATGGGACATACAAGTGAAACAAACTGTCAGTGCTGTTAGTTAATAGTATTCGGTCCAGGACGTTTATTCATCTCGTAGTAAAATTGTGTAAAATCAGTATAGTAGTCCGGATGTTAAGGTTTAAATATTTGCATTTCCAACTTGTGGCATACATGGAAGTTCCTAATCTTACATTTTTTCTGCTTATTACGTAACGTGCATTTACAGTGATCCCGACACATAGAGGTAACACTCATTTTTAGTTAATATCTAGAAAAAGGAGAAGACAATGGAAGACAGAGTATGTGTATTCGCTTTCTTCTCGTACCCAAACTGTTTAGAGTAAAACTAGCGGAGAATGTTCTGCTTTTCGGTTGTTGTAAAAATGGAAATTTCGTTCCTTTTTACTCTTTTTTATTGTTCCTCCTAAAACCGAGAGTAATCTAAAGAAAAACATTCAACAATCGTACTATATATATATACACGCATATCTATATCTATATCTATATATATATATATATATATATATATATATATAATATATATATATATATATATATATAACAGTTTTTTATACAAAAATAAAATTTTCTGAAAAACGAAATAATTTAATTATAAATCCAAAAAGTCAATTTGGTATATCGTTTTTAGTATTTTATTACATAAGTGCAACTCACCGTAAACATATCTAGGTTTTCGGGCATACTTACAACGAATAAACACGCCAACCTCCCCATATTTAGACAGGCTTTCGGAATAGACACTACGAACCTCCCCATGTTAAGAACGGCTTTCATAATAGACACCCCCAACCTTGTCAGCATAGCAAAACCTATAAAGGTTGACATCTAGAATGTGAACGATGAGTAGGACGAAATGTAAAAATGTACAGAATTTAAAACGGAAAGAAATTTAAATTTCCGTTCCATTTTTACAACAACCGTAAAACAATATTCTTCGCAAGTCTTACACTATTTTATCATGATATCAAAATAATTTTAAAAAAATAAGCAGGTTTCAGATTAAACTGGACTCGTTATCACCAAGTTGACTCAAACCAAATATTATTTCCTATTATTTTTAACTAACAAAATGATATACTAGTGAGTATTCTCGCCCAATATTTCTCAATATATTACAAAATGATGAACCACAAACAAAGAAACACTTGCCTATTATATATACAAGCTGATATTAGTGACTTGATTTATATATTATTGCTTTTTGCACTGCAACATAATACGAATTTGTATTTCCTTCATTGTCGGTGATGATTGTCAATATGTAATAAATAACGAAGCCGCTTGCACGCAATATTCCTTTTCATTTATTTGAAACGGAAATGGACTCTTACTTCGAAGCAATCCCTAATGCGCTTGACCATTCTGCATGAGATTTGCATTATCGTCCATCGCTTAACGTGTCGACGCTCGACGCAGTTTATTTCCTATTATTAATGATGTATAATATGGCATATATCGTGATGCAACAGCGGAGGCATATGCAAAATTATACCATGGAAGCAATTTAGAAGATGAAAATAATAATACGGATACTGATTATGTCAGAGACATGCAAACATATGGCGTTTCTATGTAACCAAGCAAAACATGTCCTTGTTACTTTAGCATGACGATCTGATAAAGAATGTATACTAGCTTCTGTATCAGAAGAATACATTGTGGACGATAATACCGCTTTCTACAGAAGATAATTGCGCTCGTTATATTGTCGTTTATAGAATGGATTTTATACAAAGAAAAAATCCGATTTGCTATAACCAAGATGATGATTAGAAAATGTGTTGTACAAAATGTACCAAATGGGAACTACGTAAGGAACCTTAATTGTTGCTTATGTTGATGAATTTGTCAATCAGATTGGATTAGGAAAAGAAACTTATATATAAACAAAAATGAAATCTAAATTATAATTTTCAGTCTTTAATTGTGCTTATATATATATAATTAAATATTATATTATTAAAATATTACGGTAAATTCTGTTTGGAAGGTTTATTTTATTTTGCAGACTTTATAAGCTTGTTTATAAATTAATGTGTTCTTACGACATTAGTAACCTGTTTACTTGCGTCCCGATTTTAGAGACTATAGATATCTGTACAGATTTTTTTATATCGTAGGCAGATATCGCCTCTTCCCATTTCTGAAAGTATATTTGTTTAACTGATGAAATTTGCTACTACATCTTTTGAATTCAGCTTCAACAATCTAATGTATCGGCAAATAGGTGTGTCGATGGGCTCAGTTTTGGGCCCTATAATTGAGAATATGTTCGTGGGTTTCCATGAAGAGCAATTGCTTTCTGGACCCATCAAACCATTGATCTATTTTCGCTACGTGGACGACACATTGTTTATTTCGATGACCAAACAGAGCAATTATTTTTTTCTCCTTACTTAGTAAAATGCATTCTGCGTTACAGTACACTTGTGAAGGAGAGTCTACTTTATCCCTAGCGTTCCTTGTTCTATTGGTAACAAAAGATCATCAAGTTACCTTACATCAATATACCGTAAACCGACGTTAAAGGAACTATATACACGTTGGAATTTATTTTTCCCCCGAAAATAAATTCAATTTGGACCCTTACACATCGTGCCCTTATGATCCGTTCAAAATCAAAATTGGATGAGGAATAAAAATAATTACTTACACCCTCTCCAAAAATGGGCACCCAGACGCAATCGCCAATACATATAGGTCTTCAATTACTGACCACCTTATAAAAATCCCCGTCTTGTGCAACGAAATTTAGCACGAATTCTTTTACAATCTTGTGTGGTGTTCACTCATTATTTCAGTTAAAGATCTTGGAGAATGTCCACGTTCGGTTGAGAAGGCCTTGCCTCTGCAAGCAGAAGAAATGGCTCTTAGTTTTGAGCGTGATTAGTCTCTAGGATCTTCGAGTAATATAACGTTATTGTGGTTTTTTTCCATACATAACGCAACGTTATCTGTACATAATCTCGATTCCAATTCGTGTCTTTCCGCCTTTTTTTCACTCAAATTCCTCGATACAGCTTTGATAAAGCGAGGGCGAAACCGATCAGCTGAGTCCCCCATTTTCTTTTTCCGTTTTTCTTCTCTTCGCCCCGTAAATTTTATTTTAAACGTGGATTTTATTTTAACACATTAATCATGAATTTCTGTCTTACCCTCATGATTGCATTAAATATATATATATATATATATATATATATATATATATATATTCATGTGTGTATATATGTGTGCGTATATATATATATATGTATATTCATGTGTGTATATATGTGTGCGTATATATATATACGTATATTCATGTGTGTATATATGTGTGCGTATATACATATATATGTATATTCATGTGTGTATATATATGTGTGCGTATATACATATATATATATATGTATATTCATGTGTGTATATATATGTGTGTATATACATATGTATATATGTATATTCATGTGTGTATATATGTGTGTGTATATACATATGTATATATGTATATTCATGTGTGTATATATATGTGTGTGTATACATATATATGCATATTCATGTGTTTATATATATTGTGTGTATATATACGTATATATATGTATATTCATGTGTGTATATATATGTGTGTATATATATGTATATTCATGTGTGTATATAAATGTGTGTGTATATACATATATATATATATATGTAATTTCATGTGTGTATATATATGTGTATATATATGCATACACGTGTATATTTGTGTGTGTGTATATGTGTATTGGGGTAGAGAGGGCTCCCGTAAGCCGTTGTGAAGGCAACCTTTATAGGAGAAGCAAATCTCTGATTTAAAAAAACATAAAGCGGAAAACCAGTACCCGCATTAAGCTGGTTTGCAGTTTAATTTGTTGCTGGCTATCTTGCTCTTGCTTGTTGCTGGATCTCAACATTTTGAATCGAGAGAGACTTAGCTGTCGTACAAAGCTAAGACTCTTTAACATCATATTTGTATAGATACGCCCTCAGAAATTTGGGCTCATGGATATTAAATGTTTGAGGGAGTGGCACTTGTCTGACAAGACGTTTCAAGCATCATATATATGCATATATATGTGTATATATGTGAGTATATATGTGTATATTTTTGCATATATATATGTGTGTATATATAAGTATATATATGTATATATGCATATATATGTGTGTATATGTAAGTATATATATATATATATGCATATATGTATGTATATATGTGGGTATATATGTTTGTAGATATATGTATATATAAGTATTTTTATATGTATATATGTGTATATATGTATATATATATGTATATATATGCATATATGTGGATATATATGTTTGTATATATATGTATATATAAGTATTTATATATGTATATATGTGCATATATGTATATATATGTATATATGCATATATGTGGATATGTATGTTTGTATATATATGTATATTTATAAGTATGTATATGTGTGTGTATATATATGTGTATATGCATATATATATATGTGTATATTTATGTATATGTATGTACATACATATATATATATATATATATATATATATATATATATGAATATATTGTACATATATAAAGAAACTGGGAAACAATGCATTAATTGTAATGTGTTTCGCTTTGTAAATGTCTTTATTGTATATGAGAATTAACTTGAGTAGGAAAAACTGCATTCCACGCGTAAAATCGGCATTGAATTAGAAACGTGTTCGATGATATTTTATAATGAACTGGAATACAACAAACGGACAGGCAGTTTTTTAAACATCGCAGCAAACAGAAATATAGTCTTAATTGCATAAAAGTTATTTCCGCGCGTATCAATCAAATTTGGTTTACCCCATTGGAAGTAACAATTCATTTAGGTTATATACTAAGAATATATATATATATATATATATATATATATATATATATATATATATAGATATAGATATATATATATACATCTTTATAATTTATTTGTTGGCAGCAAGTCATTATTTGAAAACACGGCGATGATTGAAAACGACAGAGTTATCTTTTTTCCATTTTTTGTTTGTGATATCGTTTCAATTCGCCGATCGGTGTTTTTTATTTCAGTTGACATATTGTGTATAATGGCGCCCAAATATTGTTCGGCCATATTCTTCTCAGGCGCTTTTTATCGATGCATCCGTTCCTCGTCAAGATAACGACAGCTGACATAGATTGGTCAGAGAAGATCATAAAATATCTACATTAATGCCAGCCATGGAACAAGGCACTTGCACTATGTTCATCAAGTAAAAAATTTAAGAATCACTAATGTGCAGAATGTGCAATGAAAGGGAGGAAACATTCGTGCATGTTGTATCAGAATGCCCTTTATTAATTCAACACCAATATAACAAAATGAAGATCCGACAAAGTCGCTCAGGTCCTACACTGGAATATATGCAAACTATGCAAGAAAAAGTGGTATGAGCATAAACCAGAAGCGGTGCGGGCAAACGGCAACGACAAACTATTTTTGAGATATTCGCATACAGACTGATAAGGGCGTTGAACACTCCAGACCTGATATAATTTGCTAAATAAAAACCAAACTTGCTCAATCATTGACGTAGTCTGCGCTTTCCATACCAAAGTTCGAGAGAAAGAACAAGAAAATATAAATAAATACCAAGATATAAAATGGGAATTAGTTAGACTCTGGAAATGTAAAGAAGTCAAGGTGATTCCAATTTTGATTGGAACGCTTGGGACCATAACAAAAACCACCAGAAATGGCTTAATCAGACTGCCAAGACGCTTTCTTTTACAATCTTACAAAAGGCTTGCCTTTTGGGAACAGCGAAAGTTTCAGGGTATGGCTTCAATGTCACAAAAAAGTACAACACACACACACATATATATATATATATATATATATATATATATATATATATATATATATATATATGAGACATCAGAAAGTTACGAATGTAAGGAAACGATAATAATGTATCAACACCTCGAACTGTACGACAGTCAAGGTGATTCCCTTTGTAATTGAAAAACTGGGAAACATAAATAAAGCCTCCATAAATGGCTTAATCAGATTGACATGACGATTTATTTTACAATTTTACAAAAGGCTTGCTGTTGAGGCCGGCGATAATGTTGATACAGCTTGAATGTCTAAAATCAAAGGAATTTATTTGATTTTTAAGAAAGAAAATCCAATTATAACATCCAAAGGTTTAGACTACACTAACAACAATAATAATAATAATAATAATAATAATAATAATAATAATAATAATAATTTTCCATGACAGAACTAATATTCTTAAAAACCTTTAAAATAGAATGCTCGATATTATTGATAATGGGATTTACCAGAAAACAATAAAAACTCAATAAGTATCCTAACGTCTTTAGTTTTACTTAACCCTGACGATGGATCTGAAGATATCGGAAAGTACTCAAGCGCGACTAGGTATTTACCACAGATAATTCTGGGCAAAAACAAGAATAAGATTAGAAAGGGAAAAAAAAAAACAAAATATGTAGACAGAAATCGTCCACAATATTTAATAAAACATACTTCAATGAAATATTTCGACTTATATATATATATATATATATATATATATATATGTGTATATCTTATATATTGTTTTAACAAAAGTAAGACCTCCACGAATGGATTGATAGCAACAAATAGTGTATTTTATCGTTCGTTACAATTGTTTCAAGAATATTCGGACAAATTCAAACCCGATACTATTCCAAAATTTTTACAAGAACAGTCAATCAGACGTTTTGAATTTGTCCAGATGGTCTTGAAACAATTGTAACGAACGATGAAATACACTATTTGTTGCTATCAATATATTATTTGATGTCTTGATTATGTTAAAACAATATATGAATGCTCAATTACAAAATATGGTAATTTTTTAGCTTAGACTTTAAGTCATCTCATTCTGACGTAAAATGTATTGATATATTAACGGATATCGACTTATTAATTATATAAACCCAATAAAGTGCGGAATACTATATATATATATATATATATATATATATATATATATATATACATTTTTATGAGAAGGTAAACAGTTACATTTGGTTGCTACAAATAGCAATTTGTTTCATTCAAAAGACTTAATTAGGCGACTCTGAACTATCTGACACTAAAGAAGTTTTTTTCCTTAGCGACAAATGTTTCAATGACGGCTGATCAAGTCTCTTGACTGAAACAGTCGGTTGTTTGTAGCGACCAAATGTAATTGTTTATCTTCTAAGAAAAAATATTTTGGTCTTGTTATCGTGCTCTAACAACTTTGTTCAGTTCATTAGTTCCTACTTTTTAATATCTAGCACACGTATGAGAACTATTATTGATATTACACATATAAAAATTGTCAGTTTCTTTCATCTCCCCATTTGAATGATAACGACAGCCTGTAACGCTCCCCTTGGGCTTAAAGAATAAGCAACCGTAACAGAGAGAACGGTCGGGAGTATAGAGACGATGAATAACTGTGTTGTTGCCCGTCTTTTTCAAATAGTATTTGACAAGGATATTTCGCATCTTCACTTCCATGTGTTTACAGTTTCCACACGGGCATCAAACTGCACTTTTTGTCTCTATAGACATATGAAATTATTTATTAAGCTAGCCAACTCTACTGTTTTAACTTCCTTTCTACTTCCACACGTCTGGTAAACCGTACAGATTTCCTGCCTTCCTTGAGTTTTATGCACTCTAGCACAGATGTTTCTATCTTTGCATGGTGGTTCAAAAGCAGTCTAAATATTTACATAGTTTTTCTGACATTTTTCCGAATTTAAATCAGAATCTTATTACATATCATTCTTCTAACGTGTGCTCACGTCCTGACTCCATTTTTGAAATTCACTAGCTCTGACAATCAGGCTTTAGAAGTACATTCCAGATGTAGCTTTTCGTTTAAATATGAAATCAGAAAAATTGGTCAGTCATCTCATATGTATCGCAATAGCATATTCAATTTTCAAGAGTCCATAACATTTATAAATGCCTGTACAAGAAAGTGTAAAAAAATAGGCAATGCATCTCGTGTGTATATATTTGTATGTGTGTCTATGTATATACACCAATATATAAACCAAGTCGATAAGTTTTGACCAAGCCAGATTGAAGAATGTCTCAAAAAAGTACTCGATGTCGCCTTCTTAAAGAAGTGGCAAAGTCTGTTAAGCATTTGACAAAGCCTCCATTAAAGAAACATCACATACAAAACCGATTGAAACGGGCAGAGGACATGAAAACGGATTTTTCAAAATGTTTTGTTCACGGATGAAGTGCGTGTCACTCTTGATGGCCCAGATAGCTGGAGCAAGGGATGGGTCCTAGATGGACGACATCGTCATCAGCGTTTAAGGCGCCAACAAGGTGGTGGTCGGATAATGATTTGGGCTGCGATTATCGGAGGTACTTTAGTTGGCTCATAGAGAGTCCCAGAAGGCGTAAAATTACGTCAAATCTTACATAGCTTTTTTGGAGGAGCACATTGAACCAAGGCTGAAGAAGCAAAGGTTGACGTTCAGAAGAACCATTATTTTTATCCAGGATAATGCTCCCTCGCATGCAGCAAACAAAAGCAAAGAGTATTTTCAAACTGTGGTTCTTTAGGCTACGGAAGATAGAGTGGCCTGCGAATTCACCAGTTTTAAACCCAATTGAGGATCTTTGGAGTATCATAAAGCGATACCTCTATTCGATTGGACGCCAATTTAAGACCATAATGAGTTGTGAGATGAGGTATCGCGAGGAATAACTGTTGACGAAATCACAAAGTTGACTAATTCTGTGGAACAACGTCTTTTACAAGCCATTCATAAAAAAGGATCGGATACTCCCTACTAATTATGTTAACGTAGAAATTGCTATATAATTATTGTGTTCTAAGCATTTTTCCTAGTTCATATAATCTTGGAAAATTTATTTCAATAAACAAGTTATGGGTATATTGTTTTTCTAAACCTCGTTTATAACCTGAGACTGAAATCAATAGATATTCCTGTCTTCTGCCATAGGTTCGCTAATACTACTTTAAATACCTTTTTTTCTGACTGAAGTACCTGAATAGTATTGATAGTATTGTAAGCACTTTCTCTAAGTTTCATGGATTTTTATTTACTCGTTCCTTAAACATTTAAAAAAAAAATGTAAACTCGTTAATACTATGATACGCAGTATATATATATATATATATATATATATATATATGCATAAGTATGTAGTGATAAGCATGTATATATATGGATGTGTATATATATTTATGAATGAACGTGTGTGTAATATATATATATATATATATATATATATATATATATATATATATATATATATATATATATATATATACACTTGTGCCCGATATTATTCATACCCCTCGGATCTTTGAGATTTCTATAAAAATATTGCTCAAACCAGAAGGTAGACAATATTAAAGGGATTTCAAACAATAAATCAAACATAAGCATTTAATTTAAACTCAACAAATAAATAAATTATGCAAGTTTGAAACATTATACAAAGAAAAACAATAATGGCACTAGTTCAAAATTATTCATACCTCTCTTACTAATAGTCAATAGCATGCCCTTTATTCATAATAACTGCCTGTAACCGTTTTGGATATTTATCAACAAGGTTTTTACAAGTATCAACACTGATTTTTGACCATTCTTCAATGCAGTAGTTCTCCAAATCCCTCAAATTTCTAGGTTTCCGCTTTTTAACCTCAGTTTTCAATATGTGCCAGAGGTTTTCGATAGGGTTCAGGTCGGGACTCTGGCTAGGCCATTCCAAAACATTAATTTGATTATCCTCAAACCATTTCTTGACTATTTTGGCAGTATGTTTTGGATCATTATCCTGTTGAAGGACCCAGTTTGGTCATAAATGGAGCTTCTCCGCATCCTGTCTAATGTTTTTCTGGAGTATCTCCAAATATTGCTCCTTCTTCATGGTTCCATCTATCTTGACCAAACTACCTGGACCACTAGCCGAAAAGGAGCTCCAAAATATTAGGCTACCACCACCATGTTTCACCGTGGGTATGGTGTTCTTTGGGTTGTAAGCTTCTCCTTTCTTCCTCCAAACGTAAGAAGTATCCATATGGCCAAACAATTCAATTTTTGTTTCGTCAGTCCACAAAATACTTGAGAAAACGGACTCTGGAGAATTCACATGGGTCCTAGCAAACTTTAGACGTGCTGCAAGGTGTTTTCCGGTGTGCAATGGAGTCCTTCTTGGTCTTCTTCCTTTCAGTCCATTTTCATGCAGAGTCCTTTGCAATGTTTGCCTTGATATTTTTATGCCAGAAGACTCCAGATTTTCTAAAATGTCCTTAGTAGTGGTGGTTGGATTTGCATTAACACTTCTTACAATATTCCTGGTGGCTCTAGCAGACAGTTTCCTTTTCCTTCCTCTACCAATCAAGTTGTTTGTTGTGTGGTGGCTCTGGAATTTTTTGATGATGCTCTGTACTGTTGCTGTAGGGACCTCAAATTTCTTGGAAATTGACTTGTAACCTAAACCATCCTTATGTGAATTCACGATTTTAGTCCTAAGATCATTACTAAGCTCTTTTTTCTTCCCCATTCAAATAATTTTTTATTCTTTTATTGGTTTTCAGTTGATATCATTTTAATTTCTGAAAAATGCAAAAAACGAAATGAAATTAATCAAAGGTTGTATAAAAGCATTCAAAATAAGAATCAAACAGGAAACAAACAGTTAGAAACTCGATTAATACTGAAAAAATAAGGGGGTATGATTATTTTTGAACATTGCAGATTTTATAAATAGCTGTATATTTCTTTTATTACAAGTATCCCGAGATTTTAAAATGACGAAAATGATCAGAAGAGGTTTATTAAGAATATGTATCAATATGGACGTAAACAATAAATTCTTACAAAGTTACACCTAATAAACTCAATTTTTAAGGGGGGGTATGAATAATATCGGGCACAAGTGTATGTGTGTGTTTCTGCGTGTTTCTGTTAGTAAAGTGTAGTTCTGGAATGTTTTCCATTTACTTTGTTTGCATTCTTATCTTCCTCCAATGACCAAATGTGAATTATGGAAGCTCATTAATTGAACGCTGATAGAATCATTAAGACTGTCAGGCAATGAAATTCTCATGAACTTGTTCATGAAAACCGTTTGCCCCACCCTGTTTCTCGTTAGGAAACAGTCAATGAGTCATCCTAAAGAAAGACATTCCACGGCACAATTTCTCTTTGTCCGACACAACTCCACGCCTGCGAATAATGGCCTAACATTGTCTTTCACACAAAACCAACGACAATGAATAGAATAAAAGAACGTTACGATGCACAACAATGTCTTTATATTATGCTTTTTTTTTTTTTTTTTTTTTTTTAATGGATGCATACCGGACGGATATTATATTTTGTTTTTAATGGACGGTGAAATGACTATCATAATTTGATAAAAGAAATAAATAGCAATAAATATAATTACGGATAATTTTCAACAACCTAAAATATAGACAGCACCGTTTCTGTGAGTAGATTGCATTACATTCTATTAATGACTACGAGTTTTTATATCTTTATCTACACAAATATCTACCTATATATTAAAGGCACTTTGTGTGTGTGTGTGTGTGTGTGTGTGTGTGTGTGTGTGTGTGTGTGTGTGCCTGTAGGTTTGATTACGCCTCTAGGGACTCCAAAATGGCTGATGCGATTTTTCTGAAATTTCATACAAATGTGCTTTATGTACCTGGAAGTGTTCTTAGATAAGTTGTATACGGGAATGCCTCGGATAGGTATCGGAAATCGATAATCGAAAAAATCCGATAAAAAATGAATTTAGCACACTTATCGACAAGTGCACTTGTTGAAGCTGTATCATCGCACATACACAAGGGCCCGACGTATAAAATCCAATCTAGAGCATTTACCAAGACAGGCGCATGTTCACAATCAATGTTTCTGATTAGGCACGATTGAACCATGATGATGTACATCAATATTGTAAACTTAAATTCAGTCAATTATATATATATATATATATATATATATATATATATATATATATATATATATATATTAATTAATTAAACGTCAACAGTAGGTTCTCTACAATTCAATGTAAACTATAATGTATCGTGGAGTAAGTCATTACGTGGAGAAGTATATGAAGTTTCCTAACAGTGCAGAAGGCAATTAATTAATTGGATTAAAAAAATTGGGTACTTCAGTTTTCCATAAAAACATGAGAGGAATAAGATTATGCAAATTAACATAGATAATATTGTTAAACAAACAAGATATACAAGATCCGCTGAATTATTTCCTTATTTATTGAGTTTTAAAAATGTGGCCCTGTTTAAACAAAAAATAGCATAGAAGCTTGCTGTAACATTGCAAGTTAGCGTACAAAGATTAAAAACAGTAATGTTCGAAAGATAGTACTGATAGAAAAGGTATAAAGTGAAAAAAATAATATTTAATGTGATGTCTATGAATAGACGTCTAGACGTAAATAACAAAATGAAATCGTTGAAATTGTTGGAAATTTTGTGAAATTTGGTAATGTGTAGTACTGGCATGAATACAGCCGCACACTTGGTGTGAGAATATTTATATAGTTATCATTTATATATCGCAACCAAATCCCCAATTTATTTTACTTTATTTCTATTTGAAAATTCATAATCTGCGAAATACTTTTAAGATGGTTTTCATTTCAAATATAAAACGAAATATACTCCATATTATTAGTAGTATCATCTAAATATTTATTTACTTGTCCGTACGTCCGTTGTCACAAAAACCCATCATCACCGCAAACATTAATAGATGATAAACGAATTATCTCTCTTATAATCGATATTTATCAGTTAAAAATTATTAAAACCATTTTTTCTCCGAAAATCAAAAAAACAAAAACATGGCTGTCTGCTTACGATTTCAAATTGGCTATTTTATTTTGTAATTAAAAGTGGAGAGAAGATTAAGATAAATTTTGGATTGTTTAAAATCGTCGTTATTTGTTTTAATTTATTTTTTATTCAGTTTATTTATACTCGTCTTAAAAATGTTCAACTACTGTGGAATTCCCACGGGTTCTGCTAGTTGTTGTTATTATTATTATTATTATTATTATTATTATTATTATTATTATTATTATTATTACAATTATTATTATTATTGTAATTTTTATTATTATTATTATTATTATTATTATTATTATTATTATTATTATTATAGATTTAGAATGGTCTGACAAAGATTTGCATGCCATGGATATCAAAACAAGAAAAGTTTTAGCAATGGTTGGTATATTTCACATTCGAAATAGCGTATTAAGGCTGTATCAAAAGAGGAAAGATGGTGGGAGAGGATTGAAAAGTGTAAAAGATTGTGTTAGAACCGAGGAAATATCGTTGAAGGAGCACGTGGTTAGAAGTGAGGAGTGGATGCTTAAGGTTTGGGCCAATGAAGTGGAGGTATGTGAGACCAAGGGTGATTATGTGAAACGTATGGATAGAGAAAGGGCAGAGGAACTGGCTAGGAAGAAAATGCATGGAAGGTTCTTCCAGGATATAGCAGATGTGGCTGATAAAAGACCATGGCAATGGCTTAGAGTTGGGTATCTGGATAAGAGTACCGAAGCTTTTGTTTGTGCAGCACAAGAGCAGGCATTAGGAACACGATTGTTCAAAAAAGTGGTTCTAGGAGAGGAAATTGCTGCAGAATACCGGATTTGTGGTAAGGCCTCGGAGTAAATTGCGCCCTTGCAGCAGGGTGTAGTGGACTGACACAGAGAGAGTACCGCAAAAGACACGATCGCATGGGACTCCGGATATATTGGGAGGTGTGTAAGAGGGTTGGGGTGAAGTGTGCTGGAAAATAGTTTGAGGAGGTGCCTGATGAAGAGAGAACAAGTGATGATGGCAAGGTAGAGGTATGGTAGGACAAAAGTGTCTTAACGACCAAGCAATTGGAACATAATCGTCCAGATTTTGTCGTCATTGACAAGGTCTCAAAAACTGGCAGATTGTAGACTTTTCAGTGCCTTGGGACAGGAATGTGAGAGAGAAGGAGAATGAGAAGTGGAGCAATTATGCTCCATTGGCCTTGGAGATAAGGCATATACACGAGGTTAAAACACAAATAATCCCGGTCGTAGTTGGTACACTAGGAGTAGTATCAAGTCGTCTGGAAGGAAAATTAAAAAAACTAAAAATTCCCGATGTTTTAGGCGGCCTTTAAACCTCTGCAATTGTATGTACCACCAACATCCTTAGGAAACGCCTTAATCTTTGAAGCTCCTGGTTTGAAGCCGGGATTAAGGGAAATCCTCTGGAAATTAATCCCATCTCTTTTCAGATAGACGTTCATAAACGAAATCAGAATTATTATTATTATCATTATTATTATTATTATTATTATTCACTAAGATTTTTCACATGGGTAATGACAAAATATTTCTCTGAAAACAACCGTCGATGTTTCCTGGAGTCTGTGTGACAGCCACTCTTCCCAGATTCCCGGTACTTTTCACCGCTTTCGATAAAAGTTTCGTATTAAGTTGCGTCATTGCAACAGCCATTGACTATTGATTTCTCCTTGGGTGGATTATTGGTCTTCACTGTTATTTGGATCGCAATAAGCAATCCTAAAGTCTCAAACCTATAGCTTTCTCTCGTCTGCATTTTCCTGCTGTTTAAGAATACTTGACTATTTCGTGTCGTACCAGTTTATGCCGATATTTGGGGGGGATATAAATTTACACAATTTTTTTTATTATTCCGTGTTTTGTTTCTTCGTTTTACTTCTGTATCGCTTCTATCTGCCCGCTAGGTTTATTTGTTTGTAAGTCTATGCCATGCAATAGGATTTTGTGATTTGTGTTTTCACGTGAATTGGCGATTTGAATTCAGTGTAAGCAAGTTAATATGGTATAGTTACACGCTATGCGACGTTAAACCTGGTCATTTTCAGATGCTTGACTACTTCAAAATATCAAGCAGTGTATATAAGAGGGCGGTGAAATTTTTCCAGTTAAAAAAAACGGAAAGAACGTACGTTGTTATTATCCTCTCGCCTATGTAGGATACAAAATCGTCGGGTGCGCGCTTGAACATTTTATATTCTCCAGAAACATCCGGTCCTGGATATGACCTTGAACTATATCCGATGGTGAGGCCACAGCTTGCGAACATTAAGGAGTGTGGCACCAGCCTTTAATTGTCATTGCTCTCAGGTCCACTCTAACCCGGAGTGGTAGTATATGTTAGGATCCCAACTATGGGTTAAGTAGAAAATAGCTTGAAACAAATATATCCTATTAAAAATTCTTCTTTCAAATCGCTGGGTTCGGAATTAAATAACCTGAAAAGGGTTGATTGCCGTAAAACTAAAACAACCAACTAGAAACCTCCTATCTGTAAAGCCGATTCAACTTGCTAAAGGAATATATCGCACCATCAGTGGAATTAGTGATGGAATTATAACTTTTTCCCGACTCCGATATTATTAACAATTCTCTAAAAATTAGTAATTCTGATACTGATTCTCCTTTTTTGGTTCTTAATATCGTTACGTTGGGTCATTTGTTGAGTCGGTGAAAGTTTGTCAAATCACGGTAAAAATCCTAAAGTATGTACCTATTTTTCCAAAACATTACAAAATTGTGAGAGTGGTCTATAGAATAATTAAACCACAATAAATATTAAAACCTAATCAAAAAGAAATTAGTTCATATATGTACAACACCTGTTTAGAGTATGTTACATTGTTTCATATATATTTACATTATCTGTATGAGGGTAAGTAAAATTATTAAAAATATGTGTTGTACATTACCCGTCTAAGGCAAGGTAAAATTATTTTATATACGTGCCCTAAAGAAAGTGCAATTATTGCCTACATGTTTTATGTAATACACGTCCTAGGGTAGGTAACATATTCAATTGCTCGAGATAGCAAATGATACATAGACATCAAAAATTCCCCTATCCAAAGAATAGCAGGTGGGTTAAAAAGCACTTTCATTTTTCACATTGTTTTGTACGGTCCCGAGCAACGCCGATAACGAGTTATACGAGCCTTGCTAGTACAAAATATCGAAAACAAATAAAAGGAATTATTTTCGGCATCAGTAAAAGACATATTCTGATACCGATACCATAAAATTTTCTGATTTTTTTTTTCAATGGCGATTCTGGTTAATATCTGCTATAACCTGTTATGTTAGTACATGTCACTAGTTTCGGAATAGTTATAGATTTTTAAATTAAATTGCAGAGCAGTCCATACAGAAATATAATCTGGTTGGCAAAGAAGTGCAAATTATTTAGATTGTCTCATCCAAGAAAAATAATAAATCTATTTCATTGCTTTAATATTTTATTTTCCTTAATCAAATGATTTACTAATAGCTTGGCAGGAGTTTCTGTTGTTTATCAATTATCATAATAAAATCGTATTACAATTTGTTCATTTTTTCACAATTTTATTAATAGGTACAAACGATGCAATGTTTTACAAATTGATTTCCATTCTAGAAAACGGACTTATGTTCATTTGCAGGCCAGCATAGCGTTTATATACACTATGTATTTAAAAACATATATTCAACTAGTCTGGGTGCTCGGGGTTGCCCGAGTGTATGGAGGTGTGCGTTGAGCCCCCATCCTCCAAAAAAAAAGTGGTAGTAGGCAGGCAAGCTCGAAACCGTACCGCGAAGGAGGAAAAGAACGTGAAAAAATGTGACGTGTTTGCAGTTGCGCCCATTGCCAAACCGGCAGTGACGAATGTTTAAATTAAGGCAAATCAATTAAAAAGAGTGGATGACTTTCGAACATGATTGCAAAAAAAGCGAACCCTCCTTGTAGAAAACTGCCAGTTTGAGGGTGAAGGAATTCATTTTTTTTAGCCAATTTTTTTCTTCCGAAACTTCGAGGTTTGAAACGATACCGGTTTCGTTACGTTCCGGCGCGGCTATCAAACATACATAAATACATTTAATCAGAAAGGTGACATTTATATTATAGGTGATTAACCATATTTGCCTATTATATTAAAGAACATCTATTTTATTAATTCACTCCACGTAGTTATTTGTATGTAATACGATCGTTTTCCTTGTTCTATAAGGAATGTTACTTAGAGTTGATTAAATTTATTTTTACTTTAATTCATAATTAATTTAATAAATGCTCATTTATTAATAGCTGACAGTGTTACGTTTGAAACCGGAAGTAAACTCATTTATTTAAATTAAATGAAGCTTCATTCTCGTTTGATTGCAATAAACCATACAGTCATTTCCAATAACATGTTGAGATATTCGATGTGTCTTGATAATTCATGACTAATCCCTCCGCCCCACAATATGTTTCCACCTGTAAACGCCGGGTATATACAGCTTGCATCAATATACATTCGAATTAATACATATTGTTTCACGTACGATGTATAATGTATAACGAAGCAGGGTCCAGTTTCACAGCATTTCATGAGAGTAAAAATAAAATTCATGCTCACAGATGAAACTGAGTAATTAATTAAATGGTTTATTCGTATTTCTGAAAAGTTATTGATTTCCCTGTATAAAGAAACAACGCCCCACATTAAGCTTTTATCTTTTCCTTCAAAGGGTAATTTTATTGGAATGAAACCAAAAAAATAAAAAGGGCAATAACTTTTTTTCATTTTAAATATTTTGATTCAATATTTTTTTTTTTTTAAATATGAGTTCGATGGGTATAGTAAAACGTAACAATAATGCCTTTTGACTACAAAGTAAACGGGAAAAGCAGCAAAAATAAAAGAAAACAGGGAATAACGAGGACGAATCTGAATAACTCTATAATAGTTGTGTACGAGACTCTCTTTCTCTCTCTCTATCTCTATCTCTGGCTCTTTATATATATTATATATCTATATATTTATAAACTAATATATGCATATATATATATATATATATATATATATATATATATATTAGTGTTTCAGCCCGGCGTTGCCCGGGTGTTTGGATGTGTACTTTGAGCAAAGAAAGTGGTAGTATAAAGGCAGGCGCGAACCCGTATGGCGAAGAAGGAAAACAACGGGTGGGGTGGGGGGGAAACTGGCGTATTTACCGTTACGACCACCGCCAAACCGGAAGTGACTTATGTTTAAATTAACGCTAGATAATCGAAAGTAAAGGATAACTTTGAAAAATATCGGCGGAAAAAGCGACCACCCTGTAGAAAAGTGACCAGTTTAAGGTGAATATATTCATGTTTTTAGCCAATTTTTCGATAATTGTTGTGTGAAAAATCGAACTTCAAAGCGATACTGATCTTGGAAAAATCCGTCGCCTTGGTCGAAAGTTTTAAGCAGACATGCAAACATGCATACATACATTTATATATTGGTAACAAAAAATTTTCGACCTGAACCGATTAAAAAGCTTGCCCTATCTCTGAATATCCTTTATGTAAAATTTCAAATGTTTATACCAGAAATTGTCAGAGTAATTTAGTAGAGACCGCAGAGGTTATATTTTTTATTTGACCCCTATTATGCCCCCTTAAAATTTATTGTTTTGGACTCAAATCATGTTATTAAGTTAGATCCATGTCCACGGAACTTATATCTAAAATTTCAAGTGTTTAGACCCAAAATTGTCAGAGGAGTTTGATAGAGTTCTCAAATGAAAAATCGTTGAACTTTGACGCCATAACAGCTTAATTTTTGGCCGAAAACGGATTACAAATTTTTTCCAAATCTCAGTTACCTGTATATCAAATTTCGCATCTGTAGACTGAAAATTGACAGTAATTGCGGTGGAAAATGTACACAGACACACAGTTCCACGATTTGACCTTTGAGAAGTCTACCAAACTCCTCCGAGAGTTTTGGGCCTAATCACTTGAAATTTTACATATAGGTTCCTTGGACATGGATCTAACTTAATAACTTTATTTGAGCTAAAAAAAATGGGGGCATAATGCGGGTCAAATTAAAAAAAAAAAATGACCGTTGTTGTTTTTTTTTTTTGCTCAGCATACACCTCGAAACACCCAAGCAACACCGGGCACCCATGCTAGTATATATATATATATATATATATATATATGTGTGTGTGTGTGTGTGTGTAAATACAATCATCTCTTGCTAGGATGTGCAGATTTTTTCAACCATTTTTTAAAATATGATTGAAACGGTCTGCACAGCCTAGCAAGATATGACTGTATTTACATAAAGGATAAAAAATATATATAATTTGCTCTCTTTGATTAAGCACTATCAACTACCGATATATATTACAGGAAGAAAGATATGCAAAAATTAAGAATTGAATCTCAACAAGGTTCGTTGATAGTGCTCAATTGGTGCAGATTATATATTTATAATTCTTATATATATATATATATATATATATATATATATATATATATATATATAATTTTTAGTTATCGTAGTTCATCTATGTGAATGAGAACTTTTTTTTTCATAATTTTATTTTATTTTTTTTTTTAATTAACTGTGTTTATGACTAAATCCCGGCGAGTGATTTGCATTGTTTGCCCAGCTGGTGCACAGGAAGACAGAATTTGGTTTTCTTTGCGGTGTGTCCGCGGGCGACGCTCCATAGCTGCTCGCTCCTTCTCGTTGTTGGAGAAGGCCATCCCGCTATCGCATGTAAAGCGCAGAGATTCTCTGTCCGCTGCCAAAGTCTACGAAAGATTGAAGTAGATATTGTAGCGTTTGAGGGTGAGCTTGATGCAGTTCATGTAGTGTTTCTTCGGGCAGCCGACGTTTCGTCGGCCGTGAGATAGCTGGCCAAAGAAAACACTTCGAGGTAGTCTATATAAGGGAATCCTAATGAACTGACAACTACCAACGCAGACGACGGATAAAACGTGACAAGAATTTATGTCACCATTGGAGCCCAAGGATCTGCTGTAGTCTTCTAAATTTTTACTGATTCCAACAGCCTGATGTGATTGCGATACTAAGCCTATGCATCGAACCGTAAAAAGGGTTGGTATGACGACTGCATTGTATGCGTTCTGAGATTACGGTTCGCGACCACTCGGTTATTCATGCGGCCCAAAGCAACCGAGGTGAGATTAAGGTGGCGCTTAACTCCATCGTTGGGGTCGTAGAACTAGAGATTCGAATCAAGGTATGTGAATCTACTGATATTCCTTAGAGGGATTCCGTTGATAGTGAAGATGGAAAAATCAGTTGGAGACACGTTCAACAGGATTTCCGTCATTTTTTGGTGTTGATAAGAAGATCAATTCCATGGTAGGTGTTGGAGACTACGTCAAACCTGCGCCGAAGTTTATTTGAGGTATAGCTAGGGAATGCAGCATCATTAGCATACTAGAAGTCAAAGATTAACTCTTCATAGGGTTTAGTCTTGGTCTGAATAAATTTTAGGTTGAAGAGGCTGCCATCAAGAACGTACAGGAAAGCAACGACATCGGGAGATTGAAGGCCACGGCACAAAACCAAATGACGGTAACCAGGAACAGGTTGAAAATAATATATATAAGACCTATATAGTGTATATAATAGATAATATATATATATATATATATATATATATATATATATATACTGTAATGTATAATATATATATATATTTATATGTATAATATGTATTATATATAATGCATACATATTATGTATATAACATAGATATGTATATAATACATCTATATATGCATATATATATATATATATATATATATATTTATATATTTGCAAGCGAGTTACATCAAGGCCCAAATGCATTTAGGGGATAAAAGGTTAAAGAATGTAAAGTGGTATTTAGTAATCGGCAATTGTGAAATCTAGGTACAGTTTGATTATTTAAAGGGAAGTTAGAAGTTTCAACAATAACTTTTTACATTAGAGATGAAGGCAACCCTGTCGTAGTTTACCGGGAAGCAAGCAATTGTAAATGTGTTCTACAGGCGCCTAATTATAGGAAAGAAGTGATGTTCGTTATATAATCCTTTAGATTCAGGCCTAGAGGGTGGAGGAAACTGTTGACAATGGTTGTAGCAATAGGTTTCTTTTGTAGAATGTTTCGCAAGGTTGACCATAGATCGAAGTTATGATGAACACTTTGCATGAAAAAAATGATAGAGCAGACTTAGGCTCGCGATGTCTCTTATGTGTGAAAGCGGCAACAGGAAAGTAAAATGAAAATCATTTATAAGATTACGAAGCCTTCTGAACAATATACATGCAAGGTACGTCGTACCAAGCAGCTTCTGCCCAGATGTAGCAACAGCACGCAATCTTATGACGTACTTGGCTATTATACAAATAGATGATAGCATCGACATCGGTAGAAGGATCCGACCTTTTTTTTCAGCAAGCCTGGCAACAGATTTGATGAACGTTTTGTGTTTCAGTTCAGAAGGGAAGGTAATGTTGTCAAATCGCGAGTCATTCATTTCAATTGGGGTATGATGAGAACCAAACCGATTAAAATGAAGAGAAACGCTTGGATGAAGATTCATAATATTAACCAGCGTGCTCAAGATCGTAAAAAAGGAAAAGTGTTGCGATAGAGTGTTGTTTATGAAAATAAAATGTCTACAAATAACAAAAGAATGTGATTTGGGTGAGCATTGTTTTAGACTAGAGAGAAAGGACCGCGGGATTGAACCTTGAGTGAGGCCAGCATTGATATAATCGGCTAATTTCTGTTCATCAAAAATTAACAGAGAATAAGGAGTAAATAAATTGAAAAGATAATTCCAGCAATTTCGTAGCTGAATTGTGGTGAATAAGGACTTTCTGTCATACCTTATCAAAACCTATTGAGTAGCCAAGTATACTCTAGAAACGAAGCCTTCTATGAGAAATTCATAAATCCTATGTGAAGTTAAAATTAAAACATAAGCTATAGATTTAGCAGAACAGACACCATATTGCATGCGACTAAGTAAGATATTTTTTGGCAGGATGTGAATATATATATATATATATATATATATATATATATATGAGAGAGATAACATGCATATATATATACATATATATATATATATATATATATATAATGAATATAGATTTATATATAATGCACATATATACATATAATGCATTATATATAATGTATATAAATGTATTGCATATATATATAAAATGCATATATACATATAATGCATATATATAATACATTATATATATTTATATAGCATATATAGCTATATAATATATATATATATATTACAACTGATACATATGATATAGATTATACGATACATAAAATATATGTAATATATATATATATATAATATTTAACATTTTCACAATGTATATAATACATATGCAATATACAATATATATATATATATATATATGTATTATGTATATATGTTATATTATATATACAGTATATATAACGGATATATTATATAATATATTTATAATGTAGATTAATTTAGCACGCATATAATATCTATATGTATGCAGTAAATATGATATACATATATAATATATATAATATAAACATGGCATATATACATCTTTACAATAGAAAAATGGTAGCATGAAAATAATATGGTTAAGCTTAAACATGGAATATTAAAGGACTAGTTGTTAAGACTGAAAAAGAAAAGAGCAATATATTCTAGTAAAAAGAATTGAATAAATTGATAACTTAAAATATTGCAGAATAAAGATTTGATTATATAGTTATAAATTGAATTTTACAAAATTCTTAATGCTACATTTTTAGAGGTTTTATTTATATTTTTTACTAGAATATCTTGTCCCTTTCGTTTCCAATTTTAACAACTAGTCCTTTTTCTTTTTCCATGTTTAAGTTTAACCGTCTTACTTTTCATGCTCTCATTTTTATTGAAATCAATTTTTCCCACGCTTCCAGAAAATGTACTTTCCCTTTGTTTAATTTCAGTCTTATTTTTTGCTCCCATGAACATAACATACGCACATATAATAACAACGTACAGCACTCGTCTGCTTTCAATAAAATCCCATTAATATCTCTCCTTCATTTTTTTTCGTTCTCTCTGTTTCACTTGTTACTTCTCTTTTTGCGAGAGCGGTGAATTGGTAGCAACAGTGGTCGCTGAAGCGACGTGGTTACTATGGAAACTAGCTATGAAATAACATCCCTCACCATCTTACGTTTTTTTTTACGATTATAAAGACAAGTCAATTCGTCATAACTTTTGTGTTACTCAACGAAATTTGAATTTTTTTTTTACGATATAGCCGAGATGATCTATAAACTGTAATAATTGTCTGAAATTTGGTTGAAAAATGAGTGACTGCTGAAACTTTAAATCAGTTTTAAATTACTAGAACTGTCACTTAACCATATATTCTAGATGATAGTGTTTAAGTTATGTTAATTTTTGTCATATATTATATACCTTGTATAGTATGTATAATATATATATATATATCCATATATAGATAATATAATTTATATAATATGAAATATATCATATCTAATATATAAGTGCATATGTATATATATATAGATATATCCCTTATATAATATACATGTAGATCGATAATATATTTATAATCTAGATTATTTTATCTAATATATCTATCTAATAATATATATTTACGCCTTTGTGCGTTTGTGACGAAGTACCAGTTCAAAACTATCGTTTTGACATTTGTACAAA
Organism: Euprymna scolopes; assembly: GCF_053919585.1. NCBI lineage: Eukaryota > Metazoa > Mollusca > Cephalopoda > Sepiida > Sepiolidae > Euprymna > Euprymna scolopes. The sequence goes on from NC_136491.1 coordinate 89,758,695, forward strand.
GTTCCACTTTGCCCCTATTAAAACGCCGAACCACTCACCTCGCATCATCGAAATAGATTGATAGCGAGTGCCTCCACAGAGAGAATCGTATCAGTCTATTGATTTTGAAATAGTTTTGTGAACGTAGTTCGGTCTTTGGAGAGAAACATATGACTGCGAAGGTTCGTTGTTTGTGAAAATTCATGGCAACGATTTTTTTTGTTTATCAAGATCTGCGTCCCCGAGTGGAAAATATATGACGAACTTCAATAGGTTTTTGTACAATGGCTGTCTCTGAACGGTGCCATATAAAACGGACTGGTATTGTGAAATAAAAAAGAACGTCACTTTTATCGTAAGTCTCCGGACTGATGAGACTATACCATAGACAAAAGTATGTCTGTCATTTGATGAAATCGATAAGAATTTTGAACTATTTTATTTTTATTATATTAGTAGTATCAAGTTGTGTAACTTGATGCAAATTGATCGTATAATATATTGTCTCTACTTCAATTTAGTATACACTAGTCTTGGAGCCCGGCGTTGCCCGAGTGTTGGGAGGTGTTTGTTGCGCAAAATGAAAAGTGGTAGTAGGCAGCCAGGTCCAACCCGACAAAAGGAGGGTGAAGCTGTAAATTTACCCTTGTCCGTCGCACTTTTCTTAATAACTACGCCTTGGATTTTTTTTAAATATTGCACAAACATTAAACATGATATCAGTAACAGAATGGAATTTCCAGAAAAAAAAAAACAGTTGCCCCGCTTAGACGTAACTTTCAAGTTAAAATGGCTAAAATTGACACTTTTGTTCTTTTTAAAAAAATGATGCCTTGGAATTTAAAAAATCTTTCTAAAAGTGGTATATAACTGATTTCTATGTAATTTTGTTTTGTATACTTTGCAATAACTCTGCGGTGTGCCCCAGGGGCTCTTTTAGGACTCATAAAAAAACTCCATTTTGGGGACTATTTTATTACATTTGTCCAAATCTTTCTGTGTATGTCTATTTAGCAGTTTTGTATGGTGCTGAATTCAAATATAAATATGTTAAGGCTTTGGGGATTTTGGGAGCTAAATGGAGGGGGGTTATGGACTTATTCTTTTCTTTTTTTGTTTGTATGGTGCAGAACTCAAATGTATATATGTTACGGCCTTACACGCCCCGTTTGTTCATTTTCACCGGGATTTGACTTTTGGGGCTAAATGGGGGAGGGGAAATGCTGAACTTAGTCATTTTTTCTCGTTCACGTGGTAACATGCATGCTTCACTTGATTTTGCTATAAATGGTCTCAATGTTTTTTTCACCCTTGCACTTCACTCGCACCAAGCACTATAAAAACAAATGCACCTTTCTCCCTCTCTATATGTGCCAAGCACTCTTTAACTGTGTCTAAATCAAAAGTTAGATTCCAGGAACAAAGTTTCTTTCTTAGAACTGCACACCTCTGGCAATCCGTTCCGTTTGCTCATTTCCCAGCTGAGTACAACTTGGTTGTCTTCAAGTCCAACATAAACAAATTCTTCATGAACCGCCCCCTTAAGTAATCTAATTTACCAATTTTTTATTACTAAGGATTACTACGATGTTATCCTATTGACTACTGTACACTTACTAACCCTTATCCTCGAAAGCTTATGTAAAAAAAATATCACCGTTATTTTTCTGACCTATTTATTTCTTTTATTTACACGCTACTTACATCTTAATATATCTGAATATGTTGAGGAAAAGTTCCTGTTTTTATAGTATTTATTTTGCTATTACACTTCCTATTTTGTCTCCTGAGTGTAATAAGAGCTGTTTAGACCAAGGCGATTGCAGTTTTTCATCAATCATGAATAGGTTTTAAAACGGCTTAACTCCCTTTCATATTAAAAGTAAACCTAATGTCTGCCCTCTCAACAGCTCGTTGATGTCTTTATAAGTGTCGTTATATAATTTTTAAAAACCGTGACTGTACACACGAAAAATAAATATCTTGATAGGATTGTAATTTTCGAATGGAACTAAAGTATAAATATATTAGTTGTAATGGTGACACAATGGCATAACTTGTACGAAATATGATACCCCAGATTAGATGTGGCTAAAACTGATTAAGTCATTGAAAAATACTCATCACGGTATGTTTTCCAGATTACCAGCTCTTTCTGACTTTTTATTTCTGCCCTGCAGACGGGATAACCGCGATAACCTAGATAGGATTCCTTCGGATTATTCAAATAGCGTTTAAGCCATTCATTTCTAGATGTTAATAATGGCTTTCTTTTCCACTTGACCATGTCTAAATATCCGGGGACCGCCTGTTAATGTATATTCCCTGGACAATTCTACCTTTGGAACAAGCCGGTTCAACCCATCTATGGTAGATGCCTTACAACAACGACAAATATCCAGCAGAAACCGGAAGTACAAAAGAGCAGACAATCTTGACTAAAACTGAAATTGCTTATATCTCTACAAAGGTGCAATGGCAGATGGGTAAGAATGTGGAACAGTATGAAAATATGACACTTGGACATATCTGTATCAGATGACGTCATCAAAAGCATGACGTCAAAACTAGTTTATTCGTAGTTGTTCCTGTTTTATTACTTTATATATGTGGCAAATTTTAAGGTGTTAACAGAGCGGAAGTAAAGCAATGTTTCTGAGTTTTCTGTCAGTAATACCAAGCCTCTAAATAATAGCATCCTTTGAGTTTATGGTTTCCTTCCGTTAAACAGCAATCTGGCTGTATGAATGTGACACTGGGCTCTGTGTTTGTAATTCTACCAACATTGTCATTAAATTTTATTTGGTCGTCTGTTGTGTTGAACGTAACGCTCAAATAACTCGACATTTTCTTGCTCTTAGTCCTGCAATGAAACTTAAAGACTGGTTCTATCCTGAAATGATGCAATAATTTCATGGTGTCTACTTTTCAGCAAGGAGTTTATCGAATCGAAAATATGTCCTATAAGCCTTTTGGAGATAAACCCTCATAACTAGATATATTCTAAAACTGCGAGAGCCGTGGTATTTCGTACAAAATTAAACATATCTAAATCTAACATGACAGTATAACATCGTGGGGTCTGTTAGTGTGTCGAGTGTACATAGACTCAAATACTTTTTAGTATAACACTTATATAGAGTAAACGAAAGATATAATTCTAGCGTTTTCTTGGGTCGTTCAAATTTTTTCGAAATAATTTTTATTGACAACTGTAAAAAGTATATAAGATAAAACTTTTTATATTTTCCCAGATCTGATATTACTTGATACAATACAATATATTTGATTAATCAAAAATATGATTGTAATCATGCAAATGATCGATGATTTTCGCAATAGTGTAAATGAATAAATGACACGATTTTTTCATAGTTTTTACTTCTATATAATAAGAAAAACGAGTGATAATCATAACATGGTGGAAATTTATTTTGAAATATATATAGTACAGATCAATGCTTCAATGGCAGCTATTTGAATTCCTAATTTACATACCTAGTGTTTTAATAGTACACAATAATTTGATGCTTGGTGTTTTTTATTTGTATTATATTATACAAAATTTACCTTCTTAAAGCTATATATATATATATATATATATATATATATATATATATATATATATATATATATGCACGTTTCATTAAATAACACAGATAACTCTTGCTTGTTTTTCTTGTAATCCTCCTTTTCTCTTTGTCGGACCATTTTCCGAACGTTTTTTCCGAGTGAAAAAATAAATTGTTAATCCACATTAAAAACCAACGATTAACCAGATTCAAAACGAAGCGGAGGGCACGCTCAAGTGCTTTTGAGTATTTTAATGATTTTAAGCGATTTTAATCGTCTTTTAATCGTCTTTTCATTTCATCTCGCTACTTTCATTTTTCAATTTCATTTTTTTATTTTTTACTACTCGCCTGAGGATGACCAATGGAGGTCGAAAACGTTCGCGATTATGGGAAATTTCTTTTTTCACTCGGAAAAAACGTTCGAAAAATGGTCCGACAAAGAGAAAAGGAGGATTACAAGAAAAACAAGCAAAAGTTATCTGTGCTATTTAATGAAACGTGCACAAAATAAAAAAAAAATGCTGCCTAAATAAACTAATATATATATATATATATATATATATATATATATATATATATATATACTGTTATTATATCTATCTCTCTCCCGCCTCCCCTCTCTCCCTCTCTGTATGTCTGTATGTCTGTCTGTCTGTCTCTCTCTCTCTCTATATGTATATATATATATATATATATATATATATATATATATATATATATTGAATATAAAAATTAATAATTATAAATCATGAAAGTTTCAACAGAAAAAAAACAAAATCAACTTGCGTGTACGATCGTTTCGGAAACGACATTCATTTTATTTACAATTGACAACAATCATTTAGAATAATTGTAATCGAATATTTATCCCCTCATCAGCAGGAAAAGGTGGGGATTAAAACACCAAAATAAAACTAGCATTTTTTTCCCCTAAGTGTAGTGGATGGTCCTAAAACTATTTAAAACCTAAAAAAATAAATTGTAAATTTTATGTTCAAAAGGAAAATAAATTAGAAAAAACCATAGGATAAAATTAAGATTTCTTTAAATACCTTATTTAGATTCATTAGGAAATTTGTGAATTTTTTCAGTAAAATTTTGTGTGCATGTTTCCGTGTTTTGGGCTCGAATGGTTGAAATAGTTACTTACGGTTTATTTTAAATTAAAAAATAAAACACTGGCTAAATGGAAAGTTAATCCGTGTTAAGAATCGTACACTCAAGTTGATTTTGTTTTTCCCACTGTTGAAATTGATTAATAATTTATAATTATTTATCTTGAAAATAAATATGAATATAGCCCTAGGAGAAATATACCAATTGAGCTTATTATACATTCACAGTATTATGAGCAAGATTATTTTACAGTAATGACGCATTAAAATAAACTTTGCACTTTAGACTCCAGATCTAATTTCCTCTATAAAATTAATATATATGTATGTATGTATATATATATATATATATATATATATATATATATATATATATATATATATATATATATATATATAATGTGTATATATATATATATATAATGTGTATATATATATATATATAATGTGTATATATATATATAATGTGTATATATATATATATAATGTGTATATATATATAATGTGTGTATATATATATATAATGTGTGTATATATATATATAATGTGTGTATATATATAATGTGTGTGTATATATAATGCGTATATATATAATGTGTGTATATATATATAATGTGTATATATATATATTATGTGTGTATATATACATATATTATGTGTGTATATATACATATATAATGTGTGTATATATACATATATAATGTGTGTATATATATATATTATGTGTGTGTATATATATTATGTGTGTGTATATATATATGTGTGTGTAATGTGTATATATATATGTAATGTGTGTATATATATATACTGTGTGTGTATATATAATGGGTGTATATATATAATGTGTATATATATATATAAATAATGTGTGTATATACATGCGTATATATATATATATGTATATATATATATATGTATATATATATATATATATATATATATATATATATATATATATATATATATATTAAACATAGCGCGGACGTCTATATGAAAATACCGAGCTGTAAGCGAAATGACGTCGCAGTATAAAAAAGTCTATAAAAAGGAGAAAGAAAGTTCCAGAAGATAATCATGTTAGAAGAATAGATGACATTCGAGAGCACGGTCGTGATGCCGATCTCGTGCGTGATGTCGCCGTCCTTCCAATTAGGAAATAACTGCCGTTGTACAACAAAAAAGCGAGTTGAAGTTCTTTTTTTCCTGTTCTTTATCTACATTGCGATTGAGGCTACAATGTATTGGGTACACACATCTGTATATATCCGTAAATAATAGTTATGTCGATATTAAGTGCTTACCTAGGCTATGACAGCAGAATATTCTTTTAATTTTTTTTTTTTTACTCTCGGGCATATATCTTACCCGGACACAGTTGATCAACCGAGGATTACATCACTCTACAGAAATCATATAAGATATCAATGGATATATACCTAGGAATCAGCACAAGGAAAAGAATATGCTGTTGTCACAGCCCTAATGATTACATAAAATAATCTGATTTAATAAAAAAATAATTTATACAAACTGTTTACAAATATTTAATCGATATTTTAAAGCGAAGTACGTTATATAAAACAAATATAGTTGGTTATGAATATATTGCAGAGATGGGCGACGGTGTCTGTCCTCTGATTCACTCTCTGTTTTTCTTTTTCTCTCTATGAACCGAATTTAATAATATATATATATATATATATATATATATATATATTTGTGGGTGTATATATACGTATACGAAGGGAGTGCAATAAGTAATGCCCCTGACCCACTTCCCATAGCAGTAGAGCAACGAAAATTGGCACAGTTATTAGTCTTTCTCTACATAGGAACCACCCAGAGGGATGTATTTCTCCCATCGTTTGATGCAGCTCTGGAGACCGTTTTTGTTGAACCCACCAAGTTGGTCCTCCAACCACGACGTGACTGCAGAAATCAAGGCTGCATCATCTGAGAAACGCTTTCCTTTCAAAAAAGAATTCATGGCTGGGAACAGGTGTAAGTCAGAGGGTGCAAGGTCAGGAGAGTAGGGAGGATGGGGAGATTTCATAACCACACGCCCGTGCTTCTGATCTGGCGACATGCGAGTTGTGGACCGGAGCGTTGTCCTGCAAGAGGAGGGTACCTTTGCTGATCTTGCCTTGCCTCATGATTTTAATACTTCCCTCAATTTCCCCAAAAGTGAAGCATAATATGTTCCTGTAATTGTGGTTCTCTTTGCCAGAAAATCTGTCATTAATACTCCGTCCTGGTCCCAGAAGACTGTGAGCAGGACCTTGCCAGCGGATGGATGTACCCTTGCCTTCTTTGGAGGTGGTGAGTCCAAGTGCTTCCAATGCATTGACTGAGCTTTGGTCTCTGGATCATAATGATGGACCCAGGTTTCATCCTGTGTAATTAGTCTTTTGAAAAACTTTGACTCATCTTCTTGGCACATCTCCAAATTCATCATCGAGCCTCGACGCATTCTCACTTCTGGAATAGTGTGAGCAACCTGGGAATCCATCTGCCAAACACCTTATGCATATGCAAATGGTCCTGAATGATAGTTTCCACAGATTCTGTACTAATCTTGACATCTTGGGTTATTTCGCGAATAGTAATGCGCCAATATTCCAAAATGGCAGCCGCAAATTGACGGACAGATGCCTCATCAATGGCAGAAGGGGGGCGACCAGGTCTGGAAGCTGTTTCCACAGATTTCCAGCCATGTTTGAATTCACGATGCAAGCGTTTTACAAGTTCATATGATGGGGCATTATCTCCATAAGTTTCTTTCATTTCATCAAAAGTCTCCTATGGTGTGCGTCCTTTCAAATACAAAAACCGAATCACTGCTCGACATTGAGCAGGCTCCATTTCACCCCTGACTCGGTTCAAACACCTGTAAAACAGAAACCACAATTAGTTAATAGCTGTAATTTGCCAGATAACCCGTAGAGATATAAATCATTGCACATGCAAAATTTCAGCTAAATCAGACAACTGGAAGTTTGTCAGGGGCATTACTTATTGCACGCCCCTCGTATATATATATATGTGTGTTTGTTTGTGTGTATATATATGTGTGTTTGTGTATATTTATGTGTGTGTTTGTGTATATATATATGTGTGTGTTTGTGTGTATATATATATATATATATGTGTGTGTTTGTGTATATATATACATATGGGTGTGTTTGTATATAAATATATGGGTGTGTTTGTGTATAAATATATGTGTGTGTATGTGTATATATATATATATGTGTGTGTGTGTTTATATATATATATAAATGTGTGCATATATATGTGTGCATATATATGTGTGTGTATATGTATGTATATATATATATATATATATATATATATATATATATATATATATATATATATTATCTGTCGTCCAATTGAAAAAATAAATTTGCAACCGAATTACAAAAATGCAAATATTATCGATTTCTGTTTATCAATGTAAAATGACTGGCGTTTAAAGAAACCTTTGAATAAAATGTAAACAATTTTGGTTTTGCGAAGCGATAGCATCAATTAAATAAAATGAGTAAAATATATTTTAAATGAAGATTGATGTTTTAATCATAGACGTGTAAATTTCTATCAAGCAAAAAACGTATATTGCAGCAATTTGCTAGCACCTCGGCATTGCGAGCATTCACAACGTTAGGGTGAATGTTTGCTTCATAGGTTTCCTTATAAATTAGGCTTGCTAATAATTTATATGAACCAAACGTTTATTCAGACCATATATATGAAATATTGTACATCAGTGTTAGTTGATTCTGTGTGCGTATTATTGACTATGTAAAAGCGCTGACCTTTCAAGCGTGCAACTCTCTCTCTCTCTCTCCCCGCTTGGCCAGCCGTTTATGTGATAGGCTTGTGATTTGTTATTGCTTCAAACAATCTGTTGCCAACTGACCAATAAAGGTAATGACCGTGTCTGGCAGGAGGACGCTGCCAAAAACGCATGATACCATGTCATTAAGTATCAAATAACGTCCTAATTCAAAATAAGAGCGGAAGTTGGAGCGGATTGCATTGAATAGGAGATACAATCACGTAGGGATAAACGCTGAAACAAACAAAAAAAAAACTATGTTGGACAGAATGAAAAATTACGATTATTGGAAAATTAATAGAAACCAAAAAGCATACATAAATAATGTAATAATCGTCGAATGGCAACATATGAATAGAGAAGAGTCAGGGATAACATGTTCTTTTATGTCTGTACTAATAGGTTAGTACTTATCAAGGTTAAACGCAATTCAAGGATAAGGACCCTTGGCATTGAATATTTGCAACTTAAACTACGAAAAACTCCCCGAGAGAATTCATATTGGTTAATCGAATAAAAAAAAATAGTTTAATTACTTGTAAGAGAGATGTGGCGAGCATGCGCAGAAGCGCTCTGGATTTGTATGTTTATCTCCAAGTTGGGCCTACCTACGGCGAAAATGAGTTCGCCCAAAATCTATTAAAAAAATTTTACACACAGCGGCATTGTCTCGAACAATTTCGTCAACATGACACGACACGCCGTCGATTTGAACCTGAAAATCACCGTTGACTCGACACGACTATATTAGAATCTGTTTGAAACGGATTCAAAAATTACATCACGGAAATTAACGTTCCTACATTGATAAATCCCATGTCATGGTTAGGTAAATATCACATCTGTTACATTCTTTTTGATATTCTGGAGAGTTACCAGATTAGTGGAAGATGGAATTTCTAAGTCTTGCTGAATGGCTCTGTCGGTGGGGCATTAGAATACGCCGACTGCCCCCACTGCAGAGGGTAAAAGTCCCTCAATGGGGGTCCTGGATATGACCTTAAACTATATCCAGTGGTGAGGCACCAGCTTGTGGGTTTTGGGGAGTGTGGAGCCACCCTTTAATTATCATTGCTCCCAGGTCCACTCTGACCCGGAGTGGTAGTACCTGTTAGGGTTCCAACTATGGGTTTCATAGAAACCGACGTAAAAACAACAAATATGTTCTATTAAAAAAAAATTTCTTCAAAATCTTTGGATTCGGCATTAAATAACCCGAAAAGGGTTGATATGCCGTAAAACAAAAACAACCTACTAATCAGTCTTGCTGAAATCATCAATAAAAGTGTGAGTCTGCTGATAGAGGAAGCCCGTTGGCCTTGTGCAGCAGTTTTGTTTATGATGTTTTTATAAACAATCAACCTTCTTTAGCCCGCATGAATATAGTAAGGTGCAAACAATTGCCATGTGATGCTCACGTCAGTATATAATCTGGTCTATTAGGAGATAGCGATAAATACTACTACTACTACTACTACTGCTGCTACTACTACTACTACTAATAATAATAATAATAACGAAAATTATAATATTAATGACAATAATTGTGATGAAATTTGCTGGGAAACAATTTAACATGGAGAACATGTCTGATAAGATAGATGATAAGATAGAAAAAAAAATGTTTTCCGTTATCGAAGTAAAGAGGCTTTTAAATAAATATAGAACCAAAAAGTTGTTCCTCACCGTCCCCTAACACATAGACACACACGATCTCTCTCTCTCTCTCTCTCTCTCTCTCTCTCTCTCTCTCTCTCTCTCTCTCTCTCTCTCATAGTAAACAGTATGCAAAATGGTCGACTAGGCTCTAATTTTTGGTTCCTCCTTCTTAGACATTTCCTACAAAAATTCGCTTTGTTACCTTAACGGAGATATATTTCACGTTCTAGCACCAGGTGTCTATAGACATTTAATCAGATGGTGATAAAGCCTCCAATCTTTAGTGCACAATATTTATGTTGATTATAAATTAGTCTGTGCCAATTCTAAAGTCAGTAATGTGTTCTTATATAGATATATATATATATATATATATATATATATATATATATATATATATTCCTATAAATTTGGGATATTTAGGTCGTACATTGCGTTCATTTGCAAAATATCTAATTGTCATATTCATTAAATATTAATTGTAATAAATTCCCTATTAGTTTTTTTTTTTTCTTATCGGATGATCACCTTGAGTTAACTATTACATTCAATTATATTCAAGCAGATATTCTACAAGATTTATAATCTCGTCATGTTTATAGTAAACACATACCTCTTTCTATATATTTGTGTATGCATATATATATATATATATATATATATATATATATATATATATATATATATTTGTTTAAAAACTTTTGCCTAGATAGCTCCTGTAAGTTGTTGGGTTACTGACATGGAGCTTACTATATAGAGTATTCCGACGCAAGCGAAACTTTATATTTGTGTTTTTACTGAGGAAAATCGGTGCAAAAGTGTAAAAATAAAAGAAATGGAATTTGCCAAGTGAATATCAAACGCCGACATTACGAATATGCCTGCGTAACGTAATAGCAATATTTATGCATATATTTAGATTTTAACATCTAAATTTGAAAGTTAACACGGTTAACTAGCGTCTTCATTTTAAAAGCCTTTTTAAGAAAATCGCCCATATTTAATTTGGAGGTAAACAAATAATATTTTTATTTATGAGTTTATTATTGTTTAAACAATAATCTATGGACATGCCATATATAATCCAACGTAATTCGTATATTTGATTAATATTAGTAACTGTACTGACATGCAGAAATCCAAGTGTAATGTAAACAGACATCTTGCTGACGAACTCCCTGCATAGTGTCCCTGCACTTGTGTCCTAGATAATAGCCCCTCTACATCAAATTGCGCTGTGTCTCAACTAAAAGCACATTATTTATTATGCTCGAGTACATCCTGGCCTTGATGAGCGGGGGTCAAATATTAAAGCTCTGCGTGAAAAGATCTGGAAAAATATAGAGAAATAGGACAGAAATGAAGGAAGATAAAAAATACACTCAAATAAAGGTGAGAAGCCACACGAGGCTAACCTAAAAATCTTAAATATTTCTTTTTCCGAACATTGTAATATACCTTTTTCCATGTGGGACCAAACACAAAGTTATTCAATGGAGTGAAACGAATAACATTTCGAGATATTTTATCGATTTAAGATCGAATTAAAATACACTTTATGCTTGAAGAAAAATGTAGTAGATTTTTCTCTCAGATGAGAGGAACATCCTTTCTTGACCGTGAAGGGAGAAGTGTGGGAATGGCAACAATGGGAATAAATGAAGGAGGGGGGGGGGAGAATAAGAGGAAGAAATAGAAACAGGAGAATGAGTAGAGAGAGAGACTCTTGACTTGAGAGGGAGGTTAAAAATCCGACCTGGATAGATAACAAAAAGGAAAAGAAAATGCAAATAATTTTTAATAAAAATATTTAACATTTTCTAACAATTGTATAGTTTTCCATGGTACTGGAAAATCCCGAGTATGTAGCCATGCTGGTGACTAATTACAAGAAATGAGCTTCTCTGTGGAAAGAACAAAGAAACCCCACATTTTCTCTCGGTCCGGTTTTTTCATGAATCATCATTAAGTCATCTTCAACCGGATATGTCATTTGTATTTTGGCTGACTCACTTGTTCGTGAATCGTCACAATAGGTGGTGATGTTAGTCGTGGTAGTCGTGCTCGCGGAATACTTAAGTATGATTTTACGAAAATATATGAAGCGTGACGAACTACTAAACTTGCTAAGAAGCAACGTGCTAGATGTCTCTGCTATATAGTATCATGTTTAAGTTTACGTCATCAACATGTATAATATGTATATTCTGGTTATTTTGATGTTGTCGATAAAATTAAGACTCACATTATGTAAAACTAAAAATATGTACTTAAATTAAAATTTATTTCTAGTTTTACATGAAGAAATATACTAAGAAATATTGTTCAGGTGCGCATGTAAGGCAGACAAAAAACGAATAGTGAACTGTAATTAAGGAAAAAAGTTTTTAAAAAAATATGCAACAAATAAATTTCACAAAAGTTTAGATAAGTTACACTGTTTTTAGATCATCCTCCTAATAAAACATTACATTTTCTCACGATTGATCACGTTTGTTGAGTGTTTTACTATCAGTATTTTTTTCTTAATTTTTTCAACAGTTAAACAATCATGAAAGATCCTGTTACAAAGTTTATGGCAGCCATGTTAATTCTCGTTCAACTGACCAAATAGACACTCAGTTTGTTAGGAATCATGAAAAGAGTTTTTAAAATAAACACTGCCACGTAGGTAGAAGAGTAAGTAATTTTGCTACTAGAAAGATTTATTTGTTGCATATTTGTTTCGACGCCCTTTTTTAGTTACGTTAACTGCAGTAAAATATTTTTGAAAAGGCTTAAGAATATTTTTATAAAAAATCTAATATATATAATATATATATATATATATATATATATATATATATATATATATAATATTCTGCGCGTTTTTTTTTCCCCAGTTCGTCTGGACGTTAGTTTATAAGAAATACCATAATATATTTTTGAAAAGGCGTAATAATATTTTTATAAAAAATATAATACATATATATATATATATATATATATATATATATATATATATAATATTCTGAACGTTTTTTTCCGCGGTTAGTCTGTACGATACTTTATAAGAAATATTATAATATCATTTACAAAATCCAAACTGCTTCAAAAAATGGGCGAATTCTTGATATTTGGCTTTAAAAAGGCGAATAGGGTAAACCTAGAATATAAAAGTGCCTTTTTTGATAGAGCCTTGTTTTCAAATATTATCACAAAATATATTACCGTTGTAATAGAGTCAGAAACGAACCACTAAGTTCGCTTTGTAGCGGTGCTTCATTGAAGGAAGACGTCAGCGAAACTACGTAAAATGAAAATTTAAAAGAACCAGAGTAAAGCAATCACATTGTGTGGCAAGGGGTTCTAAACTAAAGAATGAAATTAATATTTCTATTACAATGTGATTTTTTAAAAAATTGTTTTCAATCATGTGGCACAATATTATGTTTTAAGTATTTCTGCGTACTTATAAATTTATTTGATGAAGATACTTCTATATTAAAAATTACAATATACATTACTTTCATAGATGAAGTTATATTTGCTGCGTGTTATTGTTTTCTGTTAAAAAGACTAATAATTGAAGTATCCAGAACTATATTAGCTTTATCAAATGATATTTGTACATTAAATATATTTTTCATTCTATGAAATTTTAATTGGTCTTGCTTGTAGATAAATATTCGTATTCTATTTAACATTAGAAGAATGTAATAATGTGCATTCAAATACTAGCGGGGGGGGGCGCCCGCTATTATCCCTTGTAAAATATGCTTAATATATTTTAATTCATGAAAGTTTTCTATTTATTATTACAGAACAAAGTCTCTACTATATATATATATATATATATATATATATATATATATATATATATATAAACTACTTCATTTACTCACATAAATTTAATATACGAAAGTATAGATTTATGCGTAAACTTTAAGTATTTACTTCAAAAGTGCTAAATACGTAGGTAGAGCTAGTTAGTAATTTATAAAATATATATGGCGATTAAGCTACACTGAATATTTTGCGTTTCATCCACTATAGGATTCGTCAGGCTTATGCGCATAAGCCTGACGAATCCTATAGTGGATGAAACGCAGAATATTCAGTGTAGCTTAATCGCCATATATATTTTATAAATTACTCTCTCTCTCTCTCTCTCTCTCTCTCTCTCTCTCTCTCTATATATATATATATATATATATATATATATATATATATATATATATGAGAATAGTGTTGAAATAGCTTAGAGTATCTTACTAAAATTGCATCTGCCCACATTCGGGCATACAGCGAACCAAAAGCTTATCAGAATAACCGCGAGTACGAATCGTGGGTCAATATTAAGGTGGTCTTAGTCAATTCAAAAATAGCAGGAAATCTTCCAGTACAGGTTTCCACTGTTAATAGTGATCGTACGATTTACAAGAGAAGGAAAATATCTCATCCAGTTCGCCTCGAGCCGTTTAAAAGAATATTGCGAAAAGAAATGCTGAATAGGATCATCGGTGCCTAGCCTCTTACATTGCAATACAAATTGGTGTCAGTCCCAGAACAATTATCTTTACAAGCTGAGAAACTATGGTAGAGCTGCAAGAAGGAAACCTCTTTTTCGTCCTGTCAATATCAAGCGCAGAAAAGACTGGGCTCTTGAGATGGTGGAGAGACCTATGACCTTTTTCATCAATGTTATTTTCTCTGAGTTTCCATATCTATTATTTCCCCAGAGTGGAAGGGTATAGCTATGAAGGCTTTCCCAGCAAGATTTTATCTTAAAGAGACTGCAGCTAACGAGGGTTTCTTCTTTATAGTGTGGGGCGCAATGTAGGGGGATATTCGCTCAGACACGGGGGAGTGCATTAGAAACAACAATTCTGCTAAATATTACATGAAGGACTTTTACCAATATTCTAAAATGGAAAAATGAACCATGTAAAATCCCTATTAATGGAACACGTAGCTCCTCGTCAGTCTAACAGGGTGACACAACATTGGTTGAGGTAAAATAGGATTAATAAAGTGCAATAGCCAAATCAGTCACTTGATATCAAGCCAACTGAAAACTTTGTGAGCATATTAGACCGAAACCTTCGCAAAAAAAAGGAAGCCATCTTCTAACCCTAAAATTTTGCATTATTACGTCATATATGGCATAAAATCTTCCCAAGATAATATTCGTCAACTGATGAAGGCCATGCTAGAAGTGTCCTAGCATGAAAAACAGGAGAGGAAATGTGAACCAAATATTAGTTATTAAATTTGCGACCATTTATTTTTATTTTGTTCTATAAATGACCTATTTATATAAATTGTTTCTATGCGTGTTTATTCATTTTGTCGTCTCTCTCTCCCCTCTCTCTCTCTCTGTCTCTCTCTCTCTTTCTCTCTCTCTCTCTCTCTCTCTATATATATATATATATATATATATTTAAATATATATAAATATATATATAAATTTAATACTGATCTCAAAAGTAAAAACTATATGACTTGAGTGTCAGTTAGAATCGAAACCAAAACATCTAGCACTCCAACCGCGTAACCTCCCGTTTGAGCTTAGCTGTCGTATAGAAAAGGAATTTATAAACTTAAACCACCTTTAGCCCCGATTAGTTTACGTATACACAACCTGATAGAAATGTCGGCAACTTTAAATAAACATTTTCATGTTAACTTGCGGACATTTGTACGCTATATTCATTCATCGAAACAAAGATTTTACTCGTTATAAAATATCCTTGGTGTATAATTTTTATTTCATGTTAATTACAGTGTTCTATGGCGAGTGCCTCTAGAGGTAAACTGTTAAATATTTAAACACAGACACACATACATGCACGTACAGTTTAAATATAGAGAAGAATAACAATAATTTTTACAGGGATTCCATATTTTAGGAATCAATTGCAAAAGAACTCTGTTTTCATCGGAAATCTTTTCGCTTAGTCTAAATTCTTCGTTGGAGTATTTCCATATTATGTTCGGCTGGTCCTGACGCTCAGATTTGAACAAAAATAATAACTTGTGCAATAGAGTAATATGTAAACATCGACTAAATGAAGGGGGAAAAAAACGAAGGGTTAAAATTTCAATAAAATGCAATGACAAAATTTAAAGCATTTTCTTTTTGAGACTTTAGTAAAAAATCACGAAAATATTTAATAAAAAACTAAATTAAATAATTAAATCATGAACGAAATAAGAAAAGAATATGTAGAGAAATGTTATAGTAAGTTAGCTAGTTGTAATTATCGCGTTATATTCGAATGAAGAATTATTTTTCCTCAATGAATTATCTGCGCCTAAATCAAAACGTAGATTTCATGAACAAAGCTACTTTCTTAGAGGTGCTCGCCTGTGGAACTCTCTTCCGTTTGCCTGTTTTCCACCTGGCTACTACTTGGATGTCTTCAAGTCCAACATAAACAAATTCCTGATAAACCGACCCCTTAAATAAGACACTTTATCAGATATCCATTACTAATGATTACTACGGTATTATCCCATTGATTACTGTAAACGCAATAACCCTCATCCCCGAGTGGCCTCTGGACTTGATACGTGCTGAATTTATTGTAAAAAAAATCGATTTGGTAGTTAATATGTGAAAATACTGAAAGAAATTTATGCTTCGCGAGGACGGGAATGTACAATACTTACATGGAAGTAACGTCATATAGTAAACAATTACATTTTGTGTATTAAATTTAATTATTTTAGATGAGATTGAAATAACAAACGCATATCCAGTTTAAGTTAATCTGCAATTAAGAATTTCGTTCTCAGATATCCACTACGCATAGCTCTATAAAACCTGGGATCTCTCGCACACACATGTCAGAAATATATTCGCGTTAAAACGTTATTGCTGACCAAAATAAAGGGTGTGTCTAATGAAATTGATTTTCAGAATTCCCTTGACGTTGCAAACGAAGTTAAAAAGCCGCACACAATTTATGAGAATACGAGGAGTGAACGACTATTCAGGTGAGAGGACTCGGTGAATCGAGTTATGAATTTCTGAAAAAATTAAAAATCAGACGCTTAAAACCTCTGTAACAAGGTAGTTTTATTCATACAAAAACACTAATCACATTACGGAGAAGAGTATAAATCGATCATTTACGAATTAATTGTACAATTTAAGAGGAATAAAATGACCGATTATTAGCAGCAGAAAAAATAACGTCCAGCTTAAATGGTTGCATGTTTTGAATGGTTTAAAAATAAAAGAAATAAATTGCTCTTGTCGTGTAGAAGCACTATGTATTGATAAGCTTCTGATCTTCACCCCTGATCTGTAAAGAAACATGCATCAAATATGTTGCCAATGTTGCTGAAAACAAGATTGAATCATCGTACCGATCCAGTATGTATCTCACTGCAAATGCAATTCTCTATCTGTTTAAGAGCTAAATACGTCCTAAAATGGAATACTGTTTCTGCATCTGGACAGTAGCTTCACAACGCGCCATATCTTGCATTTATAGAGTTCAAAATCGGCTTGGAACCCTTGTAGGCGATGCCTTTTTTTCTTCCCTGAAGCGTCTGTCCCTACAGAAAAGACGTTGCGAGCCTGCCTCTTCTCTATTATTTTTATAGCAACTCCTCGTGTGATCATTAACTTTTGGTCCCGCTTGCCAAACTTTTTGCAAAACCACTCCATCTACAACCACTGTCAACAGTTTTCCCCACTCTCTTTCTGTGCTGATTCTAAACGTAGATTCCACGAACAAGAGTTCTTTCCTAAAATTTCTCGCATATAGAAAAACCGTTCCACTGGCTTGCTGCTCAGCTGATTACAATATGTTAGCCTTCAAGGCCAACGTAAACAAATTCTTGTTGAGCCTTCCTCCTTTATTAACCCAAATTCTACTTAATCTACATCATAAACGATTACTAAACTACTACCTTAGCTTGGCCCCTCGGCCCCCTCGGGGGTCGGGGCATGACTCGCAAGGACCATATGTAGTATCTGTTTCGGCAGATACTGCAAGCTATGACTAGCTATGACTAGCTATGACTAGCAAGGACCAGATGTGGGGGCAACCCCACATGCCTGACCATTAACCAGCTCCCATTTCCCACCTCTCGGGAGCTGGTCCCCTTTTTCCCTTCCCCCTCCCTTCACTCCTCACATTAAAAATCGGCCTTGTGCCTAATTTGCTCGGTGGGGGAGCAAATAAATACAAGCTTGGCCTTCGGGACAAGATCAAAGTGTAGTATCTGTTCTTCAGATGCTGTTCTTCAATTTCTTGTTCTCTTTTGGTGGAGAAGAAATCCTTCACGACTGAGACAATTTTTATTTTTGTACCTTTCCTCCACGTTAAAAAACGACCCTGGTGTCTAACTCTGTCCCGTGGGGAGGCATAGTAAATAGGTACATTCATTAACATTTATACTCGAGTAGCCTTCAGGCCTTGTCAAGTTGTGACTATCTAGTAAATAAAAAGGCAGTCTATACTTATTTCTAGTCACGTTTTTATACCGCATTCTTTCGAGTGGATTGTCATAACATTATCTCATGTACCCTCGAACTTTCCCTGCTTCTCAATTGTTCTACATTTAGTAACCAAGAACTCCTCCTTTCAACGTTAGTATACTATCGAGATGTCCTTTGAGACAATCTCCCTATACTGTCCACATTTCATATTGCTCTGAGGACATGAGAATTAATTCTATCTTTAAAACACACAGTATATATCTTTTATATACAATTCTCGTGTTATAACAACAAAAACAAAGCAAATACGTACTTATATATGGGAATAAGAAAAATAAATAAAGCATTTAAATTCTATCAGAATCGCGCGATTCGTTGAGAAAACAAGACATTTATTAATAGTATTTTAAGAAATGAAACAAATATGCAAAAGAGAATAACGGAAAGGAAACTCTTATTCTACTTATAACTGGGGGAAAAAGGAAAATATTTATTTTTAGCAAATAAGCGCAAGTAAATATATCTGAAAAGAAATAACAAAGTCACACAATTAAGTTAAAAGAAAGAAGTGAATAAGAACAAACTAAATACGTGGATAAAAAAGATAAAGTACGTAATGAAAAGAAAACATGGTGAATACATTGGTAGAATGAAGCAGCAACGAGTATGATAATATAACGATAAACAGAAAAAAGTGGAAAGTATAAGAACGTATCTGTAATTTGATTGGCTGTACACATTTTTTTCTAATCTGCAACTCTTTCCTCTGTTACATACGTGATGTTGCTAAACTCGGCCATATCTATCAATTACACTGATATGTGTTCTTTATAATTATGTGATCTATTTCATTCTTCCTTTGTTACAGTTTGTTTGACTTGTTTGTCTAATGGTTTCCATCAATTCGCTGTTATCATATCCTATTTTAATATATCTTGCTATTCAAGGAGTTATTTTTGCCAATAGACATGCGTTTGTGGAACTCGATTCTTGCTGACATTTTCCTAGTACTATGACAACGTCTTCTTCCTAATTATCTAATTTAATACATTTTTTTATAATTTTATTCAACTTTGTTTGACTAGTCAGTCTAATGGTTCCCGTCAATTCGCTGTTATCATATCCTATTGAAATATATATTGCGATTCGAGGAACATTTTTTGTTGCCAAAAGACATGGGTTTGTAAAACTGGGCACTTGCTGACATTTTCCGAGTACTATGACAATGTGTTCGTCCTAATTATCTGATTTATCTCATTTTTCTTTTATTAAACTTACTTTGACTAGTTATTCTAATGGTTTTCGCCAATCCCCTGTTATCATATAACATTGTAATTTTGCAAACAGTTGCTGACTATTTTTCTCCTACAAATAGCCTCAATATTTTCAACTCTGAAGGCAATAGACATCTCGAACCTTTACGATACTCAGTTTTCGTTCTTGTTCTTGTTACTACACTCATTGTGCGAAGACATTTTCATGAAAAAAATACTGAAGAAAATCTGAATTAAAATAAATTAAATACGGGAAGGTAACAGTTTAGGACAGTAACCAAAGTTTAGTGTATGTTATAATTCTGCATTGACACATTTATGTCCGTAATCAGTGGTGGAGAAGTCTGTCTAGACTGGGGGAATTATTATTGGCGTGCCAATCCAGAGGGTCCTGCTTGGGGCAGCTGATGTTTCCTCACATCAATAACCGATATTGACTCTGATTTTGTCCCCGGGGAAAGTAAGTAAATATAATATGAGTGAAAGATTTATATACTGTACAAATCGATCGATTTCCCGTTCAGTCTAATGAAACACTACGCATGTAACTGTGAGACAAGTGTTGCTCAATCCTCAACCACACCTCTCCTGAAGCGGCACTGCTTGACTTCAGTAGCAAGACGCCCATGAAGACTGGAAACAATGCTGAGATGAACGGAGAGCACTTGAAATTCCCAAATGGCCACTCATTTTGGTACTGACGGGGTTCAACGTTGCTTAACTTCAGTGATTTAACGGGAACCGGTGTGCTAACTTGATTATGCTGTATGCATGTATAAATATATTAAGACTAATATAAAGAAAAATAAACGACTGAACATGCTAAAATCAAACAAGTAATGAACTAGATACAGAATTATTTTATGCAAATCGTTGAACTTTTATTGCAAAATCCTACAGAAGAATAGGAAACAATTAAAGGGTGGAGAATTTTCTATAAATTAATGAGCGGATGAAAATCAAAGGATGATTCAAGGAGGACAGGCTACAACAGATTATCAAGAAACAAATTAAACGGGGGCGAGACATAATGAATAAATGAATGAAAAATATCAGATAAACAATGAAAGGGTTGCATCAAGAAAGAAATAGAGAAACCGAATAAAGGAATGAGCATTTTTTTTTACATAGGAATCACCATTATCAAAGCCTCGAGGATAAGGGTTAATGGGTATACATTAGTCAATGTTATTCTAGCATAGTAAACATAAGTAGTGGAAATTTAGTAAATCGGATTGCTTGGGTGGCGGCGGTTTATCAAGAACTTGTTTACCTTAGACTTGAAGACAATCAGATTGTACTCAGCTGAAAAGCAGGAAATCGGAAGAGAGTTCTAAGCAAAAGCTTTGTTTGGGCAGTTCTAAGCAAAAGCTTTGTTCATAGAATCTACATTTAGGTTTAGGCACAGATAAAGAGTGTGAGAAATTATTGATGATTGTTCTGGCCAAGCGAGTGTTTTCCGTGAAAGTTTAGCGAGGGAGGATCATAGATGGAAGCTCAGCAGAGCACTTGCCATAAAAATAACGATAAAACAAAGACAGGCTCACAATTTCTCTTCTGTGGGAAAGAGGTTTCAGAGAAGAGAAAAGGGCATCCCTCCACTAAGTTACAGAGTCTACTTTAAACTCTGTCAGGAAAGGATAAGCTGCGGCTAGAGTTCCTGCCCGGATGTGGAAACAGTAGTCTATCGTTGGCCGTACCTGGCTTTTTAGTTAGAGAATTGCATCAGGAGTGATATATCTACTGCAGCGTTAGAAGGATCCTACCATTTTCCCAACGACCTTGGCAATGGATTTAGAATAAATAAACTATGTCCAAGGAAAGATTTGATGCGAAAAACATGAAATCTAAACCCGTGGAAGAAAATAGAAATACTAATATAACGAACAAAGATGCTAGCTAGTGTGACATGGACTAAAAACATGTGCGTGCCGGGTTCAAATCCGTCTAACAAAAAAAATTTCCTCAACCCCATATATGGTCACGTCGTTAATTACCTGGGAAGGAATTAAATAATATAACGGATAAAAATGAAAAAAAAAACAAAAAAAAACGAATAAAATTAAAAACGAAAAAAAAATGATTGACCTCCAAATAACCTAAAAAGGATACGGGTAAATATTAATTCTTTCATAAAATATATAGATTTAAGAAATGAAACTGGCCGAAATATCGAAAGAACAACAACACAAAAACACTATAAACGTAAAAGAGTTAGCTATGAACAAAAATATATTAAAAAAAAAGAATAAGGACTAAAAAATACAAAAATCTGCCATGAAGGCAAACAACTAAAAACAACTTTCATGCTGTGATCTCTTACTCAGTAATTCATTTATTTTTAATATTTCATCCTGGTTTTATTTTGATGCATTCACAATTCTCCCATGTCTTTTAATCTGCGTTGTACACACCGACGACCGCCCGCGAAGCCTGGCAAGTACAAAATGCAAAAAACAAAACAAAAATTTTTTTAGACTTCACGTGCTGTGTAGATTTATTATCGATAAAGACAATTTATAGGTAGTGGTGAACGCTAACTAAGTGGGCGTATCGTGACATTGACTCACGCACTGAATCCGTTAGATGTGGGAGGATGAGGGACGGCAGCTTGAGGATAAAGAAACTCAATCGACGAATGACGCATTCTCACTAAAAATGCATCTGCTTTGCAATGATAAGCTACTACAGGTAGTGTCGCAAATGAGGTTGCAACATCCTAATAAAGTCAGGCATAAATAATATTACTAGAATACAATGTATGCACGTATGATATATTCGCCAGGTCACATGCACTGCCAGTACTGTGTTCTATTTCGAAAACATATAGACTATGACAAATATTAAAGCTTCAACCGCTTTCAATAGTTTCCATTTCTCTATTACTCTCTCTCTCATATATATATATATATTGCAACATAGAAAATACGAGCATGAAAAGTAATATGGTTAAGATTAAACTTAGAAAAGTAAAAGGACCCCTTGTTAAAACTGAAAAAAAGAAAGGATATTCTAGTAAAAAACTATAATACATCTATAACTTAAAATATTGCAGCATTAAGAATTTGTTTTAATTTTACTTAACGTTATGTATTAATTCCTAATGTTGCACTATTTTAAGTTATAAATTTATTATATTTTTACTAGAAAATCTTGTCTTTTAAGTTTTCTAAGTTTAATCTCAAGCATATTACTTCTCATGCTCACATTCTTCTATGTAATCCATGATTTTCCAGGCTTTACTTTGAAATAGCAATTTCCTGATTGTGTTCAATAGCATAAGCATTGCCAACAATCCATGAAATAAATTATTAACTTCTTAAATCGACTAAACAAAAAAAAACTCAAACAAAATGCGTAATTACGTAAATACAGAGAACGACGGGACAAAATAGAGAGAAACAGAATTAACAGCCGACGCAATATTCCGCAATGATGTATGCAGACGTCGACATAGTAACTTACAGCCAATCAGAGGAAAACGTCTCTAAAACGCCAATATGGGGGAAAAAGTTGCTATGGTTACCAACAGCTTATCAGAAGAAACCGTCTTTCACGTTCCTTACTTATTTTGAAGACTTTTGAACACCAGTAATGTTATAAGTTTTAACGAAAATTAAAAAAATACATTAATATAGCTGAGAAGGTGAATTATGAATTGTAAAAATTGTTTGAAATCTTCATCACTGTAGACCGTTGTTATATAACGTTTGTGCCATTATAAATGTTTATTTTCACTTGAATATCATTGTGGTTGGCGGTTACCCTGTGGTTTGTTTATTACTAATGGAGAAATATATGGCTTTGTTGCGATGTTCGAATCCTACGCCCAGCAGCAATTATAACTTCCTGCACTAATGATTCTGAGAGGATGAAAATTTAACTTAAGCAAAACTTCTATGGGAAAATTATTTTCATAAGACTGCCTGTGGGTGGAGCATAAACAACAGTCGCTCAAAATCTGCTAACGGCATGATCGTTTTTCAAGTCTAATGTAAACAAACCTTGCTTAGTTTCCTGTAATAAAAAGCAGTTACGTCGCCACTATCACTACGCACCACAATGGCGTTGTCTCACAGTCTACCGGCATTTCATCTAACCGTTGCCATCGAGTAAATTTTGGGCGTTGTTATGTGATGACTAGGACTATGACGACACTATACTCTTTTCCTTGTTTTGATTGGCAGATATATATCCATTGATATCTTATGTTTCTATGTAGAGTGATGATTAATTGTATATGTATCGGATATATACTCGAGAGTAAAAACTATAAAAAGAAAAGGTTGTTGGCATAGCCCTAGTGATGACAGCCTAGTAAATATGTATGTTACTAAATTATACAATCTCATGTATACGTAATCCTTTTTACTACTGTATTTTCTATCAAGAAAAAATAGAATTAAATTCGAAGCAAGATGACTAGTAATCATTTTAACCTGGTGGGGGGATCTATAAATCGTTGAAATATTGCTCCATCTACCGGGTTTAACATTACTTCTTCCTGAACCTTACCTCAATGGGGGTCCTGGATATGACCTTAAACTACATCCAGTGGTGAGGCCCTAGCTTGTGGGATTTGAGGAGTGTGGAGCCACCCTTTAATTACCATTGCTCCCAGGTCCACTCTGACCCGGAGTGATGGTACCTGTTAGGGTTCCAACTATGGGTTAAATAGAAACCGACTTGAAAACAACAAATATATTCTATTAATTTTTTTTTTTCTTCAACATCTTTGGGTTCGGCATTAAATAAACCGAAAAGGGGTGATATGCCGTAAAACAAAAACAACCAACCAATCCTGAACCTTATGTATATCGAATGGGTCTTGTTGTACGAAGCAAACTACTAAAATGCTACCACCTCGTCTTTCATTCCAGCTGTTTTCAAAACATTTCCACCATTAAAAAGTCATATTATATTTATTAGAGGCTATTTGCCGCGCTTATTGTTCTGAATGTTTAAAAGACTTATTATACCAGACCCACAGCGGTCATCTCGATAGGAACATACTCAGATAACAACCTGCGTGTGTTTTCGCTTTAATTGTGTAATTCTCAAAAATAAAGGAGCTCCTCTGAGATTAAGCAATGATTTTTACATAATATAAGCAGAAAGACCCGACGTTGCCCGGAATTGAATGATGATCAACGAATTTTTCACACTCCTATGTTTTTATATAAAAGATGATACATCGATTGAGAGTCATTAAATGACTTACTGACTAAATAGTTTTCCAACGAATGATAAAAAATATTTTTTTTATATAGTTTTAAAGGTTAACAAAACTTCCAAGACTCTTTGTCTCTCTGTGATAATTATTGCAATCACAAATGCTCTCATTAGGCTAATTTTTCTTTTCCATTGTTGAATTTATATGTTTTTATTCGTTCACTACTATCGCATATATCGCAAACATTTTTGACTGCATTCAATTGTTCCTTGCGACATTAGTTTAATATTTAAGCCGCGTTATTGTATCTGCGCAGCCAAAGTCTTTGCTAAGAACTTTGAAGCAAATTCTACATTTTGCGGTCAGAGCCGCCTACCTCTTGTATTTCCTGCAATGTGCGTGATGTTGCCAAACCTTAAATGAAAAACCTTCGTTTTAGTAAATAACTGCCCTAACAGCATTCTTTAAAAAGCTCTTTAAAAAGACCGTAACTAACTCCCATACTTGTAAAGCATTTTAAACATTACCTCAAGGAAAATACTGCCCTACACCTTGGAAAATGCCGGGTAGCAAGCTCATGGGCAATTATTAGTTTATTATTTAGTAAAAAAAAAACATTCAATGATAGAAAGAATGTTATCGAAGCGAAAAAGGTATTTAAAAGTTAAGAAAATATTTACATGAAAATATTTTCGAGGAATGTTATCTTGGCAGAAATGGGGTTTGAGACACGTAGAAATTAGATTCTTGCAGAAATATTTCTGAGTTCGACAACATACACTTGAAGACGGTCGGATGTTACATCAAGCGAAATGCTGTGAAAATGACACTGAAAAGAGAACATTAGTCCGATTAACACAAATAATACGAATAACCAATCCTCATCTTAAAAATGCAGACGCATCAAAATTAATCTGCTCTGTAGCAGTATACAACTAAATTCTGTTACATACGATAGTATAAAAACCAGCTGATCCATTTTTTTCGTATGAGTCAGTTTATAGGCGTATTTAGGGGATCTTTTTTAAGCTTCAAATACTATGTAATTTAGAATATTCGGTTAGGTTTTTCTTGTACGGTGAAGTATCCGCAGGTTAAGTTGTTCTGGCAAACCTTTGTACAAAGAAACCGAAAGCCACTGAAGGATCCTGGGTGTGTGTAAGCAAACATATTAAGAAGATAGGTGTTGTTTAACTTATTGTTTTGTATGTATGTATGTATGTATGTACATATATATGTGTGCGTGTGTGTGTAATCTTTGATATATGAGTTGGTGATCAGTGATTATTTCTGTCGTACTTTCTGTATAAACCTGTAGAACTTACTCTTAATAATAATTAACCATTTTGAAATAATGAATATCTTCCAGTTAATACTATTAAGAAAAATATTCGTTATTAATTTTTTTACTGAACATTTATAAATAACCCTCTTCGATCTCGACGTCTGACACCCGTCACATCAACTTTAATTGCTCTGAAATTCACGCAGAAAAGATGTTTATAGTTGTAGAGACGTTGTGCATAACCATCAACATATTCTGGTACAACTGCTAATATCAGTCGGTCAGCGGTGGCCACAAGACAAAGCAGACAGTACATCTGAGGTTAGTTCTCCTTCCCTTAGTCTTAACGAAGATGTTTCACCCTCATTGTCATCACAATGGGTGAAATCACCCATGTTTCAATCAAACCGAATTATTATTTGCTCTAGTTTGAAACCCGCCAAGGTGCACCGGGAATAAGCTTTACATGCAGAGCATTGTAGTTTACATAACATGTAGAAACCACGATTGATTTTATAGATTTAAAATAAAAATTCAAGTATATTGGTTCAGTTGTGCTCCAAACAGAAGCATTCATTTCGAACGCGTCTCTGTCCTATCTAATAATTAACTGCTCATTTTTTTTATATGCCGGGCCTTTTATTTGGGTGGCGATAATGACTAGAATTTAAGTGAACAATAGAAAAGTGAATGGTTAGAGTTCTAATTTTGCTCTTATCTATAATATTCATTTATAATGTGCCCTTGTCATATCAAAGGACATGCTGTTGATTTTATATTTAGAGCCTTTCGACTTGTGCTCTAATAAAACTTCTTAAATGTCCTTGTAATTTAAGACTTTATAAAGCGTACAATTTAGTCAAAATAGTCTGTTCCCCTTTTTATCGAATTAATTCTATTATCGATTTTTGAAACTTATCAGAGACATTCCGATAGAAAACCTATCTATGAACACTGCCAGACACATAAATTTTATTTGTGTTAAATTTCATAAAAATCAGTCGATCTATTCAGTTCATTGGGAACAAATTGCGCACACATGCAGACAATTTCAATAATTTATTTTATATAAAGAGTAGAGATATAAAACGTCTAAATTGTCAAAATATAGTTTATTAAGTTTAAATTTCGGAGTAAAAAGTAATTTTAGATTGAATAAAAATTTAAAAACATAGGTCAGGTATGAAGGTTTTTTTTTTTTTTTACCGTAAACCAAAAGAAAGTGTTGAAATTTTCTACTGTGCAATTTTGTCATTAAAAAAAGATTCAACATTTCTATTACTCATTTAAGTTGTTTCTACTTTTGAGAGGAAAAAAAATTCTTATTTAATTTGAACGAAGGAGATTCACGTATATTTAGTTCTTTGAAATGTCCGTTTAACGTTCTCTGTGTGCATGTCCATTGCCGCCCCCACAGGAGCAACTGGCGAGCAAAAGTAGAAGTAATCAATATAAAGGGAGCAAAAATCGTGTAGAAAGAAAAGAAAAACCTTTATTGCTTCCTTCCCCTTCGTGACAACGTGGCGGCCATAGTCAGAGTGGAAGTAACTATTCGGTTCAAAACGAAAAAAAAAAAAATCCAACAAATCGATAGCACGCATGCGCACTAACGCGTAGAGTTAAAAAAAAAAAAAAAGATAACACCAATGCGCTGTCGTACGTTTCTTTACAATAAAAAAAAAATACAGCACCTGAAAAAAAATCATTGATGGGTTAGTTAAATCAGTCGTTTACATTTGCCAAAAGCTAATTATAAACTTCCAATATATATATATATATATATATATATATATATATATATATATATATATATATATATTATAATTATAATAATAATAATAATAATAATAATAATGGTGTCGTCACACCGGTTGTTGTCAGACCACTGAAGTTGAGCTGCTTATTTGGCATGGTTTCTAGGCGTTTTGAACTTCCCCTTGCCACTTCTATTTAAAAAGGTTGACTCCGGAGATGGGTAGTTAGAGATTGCGCAAATCTTGCCACAAAAATTCCACATGAAAGAATTTTTACAGTGTGTATCCATAGCCTACCAAGTCTGAAGGAGTCATATATATATATATATATATATATATATATATATATATATATATATATATATATATATATATATTATTTACATAAAAATACACCCTAAAATATAAACATTAAATATGTATATATGAACAAAATTTCGCCTACTCAACATAGCGAAAGAACTTAAAAGAAATTAAAAACGCCATATTATTAAACGAATTTGAATAGTACGACAGCATATTCACGCTCTAATTGGGCCAAAGATTAACACAATAATCTAATATATACAAGGCATATATATATATATATATATATATATATATATATATATATATATACATACATATATATACATGGATATATACATATATATGTACATGTATATACATATATCTATATACATACATATATATACATGAATATATACATATATGTGTACATGTATATACATATATATATATATATACATACATATATATACATATATATACATACACACCCACACACATATATATATATATATTTATTCATGTCTATATATGTAGATATAGATTATCAATGTATATGTTACGTGTATTATGTTCTAACGCGCACACACCACACCTAGATTAATCACTGGTCGTAATATAAACCTGAGGAAAACAGCCATTTATATAACTAACACAACGTACATATATATGGCTTGTTTATTAATTTAGAAATAACAACACACATACGTGTCATATATATATATATATATATATATATATATATATATATATATATATATATATATATATATATAACATAATTCAATGTGTTGCCGTATATACGCGGTCATACAAACATAACCCCCTGCAACAAAACAGGGGTAATATGCTCTTGTCTCGTCAGTGATGATTAAACAGAAGTCTTAAATAATTCGCATTTTTTATTTTTAGTGTTGCACGCAATGACTATTGAGTTATTAATATCCAGAATAATATGACTTTACCATGATATTTTACCAAGTATTTTATCCTCTGCGCCACGAATGTTTGCTAGTTCGACAGGAAGATTTTCGAACTCGACAAAAGATATCTGATAAAAGTCGGAGTTTACATCAATTGATACTTTGTAATAAAAGAGGAAATACTCAAAATTAGACTTGTTATTTGAAGAATCAACTAAAAATGCGAAAAATCATTCACCAGCTGAAAAACTCAAAAATCGTTCTTCTTCGTTGTAGTGTTGTCAGTATTCTAGTTATGACTTGCTGTGATATTTCT
Source organism: Euprymna scolopes (assembly GCF_053919585.1). Classification (NCBI taxonomy): domain Eukaryota; kingdom Metazoa; phylum Mollusca; class Cephalopoda; order Sepiida; family Sepiolidae; genus Euprymna; species Euprymna scolopes. Next base: position 89,788,314 of record NC_136491.1, read on the forward strand.
TTCTCTTTTTTTTGTTACGTTTTGCTGTGATATTTTTTAAAATCACTTGAACCATTAACAACCAAGAACGTCTACTAAAATGCGTCTATTAGATCGGTGTGTTGGCGATTGAAATGATATTGTTTATGTAGGCGTAATTCACCGGAGTCAATGTCTCTGTTCACCCTCGACAGACAATGGATACCACCTGAAAGGGTGACTGCACGTGTAATCGTGAGGCAAGAGTTGCTCAATCTCTAATCACACCTTTCACAAATCGGCAGAGGAGACGCCCAGATCGTCCGGAAGCAATATCTAGATAAGGAAAAAGCACGTACAGTACCTATAATTCTCAAATGGTCACCTACTTCATTATTAAACAGTTTCAACGTTGCTTAACTACGGTGAGCTGACAAGAACTGATGTGTCCACAAAATTTGGTGTACATAGTGGATCAGCGTATAGACGGACATAGTATCTTATAGCTGTGCATGAGCACTTGCAAAACTTAATATTTAAAACTGAAACTTTAAAAAGCGCAGCAAGTGCTCTTTTATAGGGCATCCAGAAAGCTAATAGTGGTCTGATTTTCTCAGTGGTGGTGGTGGACGTTATGATGATCATAATAATAATTCTGATTTTATTTACCCGCATCTCCCTGAAAAGAGATGGATTCATTCTCAGAGGACTTTCCCTCAATCCCGGCTTCGAACTAGGAGCTTCAAAAACCAAAGGTTTTCCTAAAGATATTGGTGGTACCTATTTATCAGCGGTTTGAATGCCAAGCAAAACATCGGGATTGCCTATTTTTTTTGGGTTTTATTTTGTTTTTTTCAAATGTCTTCCAAGATATCTTGATACCGCAATAATCATCGGGAATATTTGTGTTTTTACCCCGTCTGTACGCCTTATCTTCAAATCAAACGGAGTATAATTGCTCAGCTTCTCGTTCTCCTTCTTTTTTTTAACACGTTCCTGTCCCAGGGTACTGAGAAGTCAAGAATTTACCACTTTTTTGAGGCCTTGTCAATACGGACTAAATCCTGACGATTAGTTTTCAATTTCTTAGTCGTCATGACAATTTTGTCCCTCCATATCTCTACATTAGCATCTTCACTTTTTCTCACTTCATCAAGCACCATTTCGAACCATTTTTCAGCACTCTTCACCCCAAACTTCTTACAAATCTCCCAGTATATCCGAAGCCCCATACGATCACGTCTTTTGCGTACTCTCTCTGAGCCAATTCGCTACACCGTACTGCAAGGTGCACAATTGACTTTGGAATCTTTCCACAAATCCGCCATTCTGCTGCAACATCCTCTCATATAACAACCTTTTTGAACAGTCGCGTTTCTAAGGCTGGCGCTTTTGCTGGACAAACGAAAAATTCATTACTCTTAGCCAGATAGCCAGCTCTAAGCCATTGCCATGATCTTTCATCAGTCACATTTGCTATATAATGGAATAACTACTACTACTACTACTAATAATAATAATAATAATAATAAGCTGTGAAGTGTCAAGGAAGATGGAAAGACCGAGGAAAAATCACTGACCAGACCTCCGCTGGACAAGTGCGAAGAGGACTGGAACCTTGAGGAGGCTTATTGATACTCGAATCTCAGCTGAGACTAATGGCCGGTGACAGCGAGAAATGAATTTTAAGCGGCTGCTGCGATAACGAAAAGTCTTTGTAAATTTTATCAAAGCAGGTGGAGAGTATTGGAAATCTAGGGAGGCTTGTTGCCACTCACCTTCCAGGGAAAACCACAGGGTTTTTTTAAGAAGATATCTTTGACCTGTGTGAAAGCTTCTTGTAAGCCAATAATAATAACAGTGATAATAATTATAATGATAATAATGATAGTGGTAGTAGTAATAATAATAATAATAATAATGACGATGATAATGATGAAAATGAAAAGCATTTTAAGATTTTATTCTCGATTGCGTCCATTATTTCTTTAATCAACCCCTGTTCCTTCTCTTCCGTTTGCCTGTCTCCCACTCGACTACACCTTGGATGTCTTCAAGTTCAACATAAACAAATTCCTGATGAACCGCCCCCTTAAGTAAGACACTTTATCAAATCTCCATTACTAACGATTACCGCGATATTATCCCATTGATTACTGTACACGCAATAACCCTTATCCCCGGGTGGCTTCCGGGACTTGATAAGTGGCGACTACCATGTACAATACAAAGATCACTTCATCTAGAAAACGTTTTGTCTTTCTCATATTACTCTCATATTAGCACTACAAAAAGGGGGGAGTTTTCACTAAGCAAAATGGTTGTTTTACCAGCTGTTATTTATTTTTTAACATCATCCTGACAAGTAACGATTCTATTGCTGATGAGTAGATCCTTCTTTTGGCAGACTGACGTGTCGTACTACTAGATCTTAAGATGTGACTCGTATCCAAGCATTCCTTCCTCCATCGAGATGGTTGCGGGTTTATTTCCGATTGCCTTCCAAAACTAACGTGGCTCGAAAACTTGACTATTATTTTCATATATTAAGAAGAGCGAAACTTTCTGGAGTACGTGGAAGCTGCAATTTTGAAATGCGAACACTTTGTGATTTACTTGTTGCTACATGAAACGGGCATCTGTCATTGTATTTAGCAGAAAAGTATATTTCATCGTGCATTGTATTCCATTCGACGATCGAACTACAATCATAGCGAGTGATGCCGGGAATTGTTTTTTTTTTTTTGTGTGTGTGTTTTTAGCTATTATCATACTCGACCGTGGTTTTTACTATGATGCGTAATTTAACCTCGACATCGCAACCTTATGTCACATAATTACACCCATAATTGCAAGAACTCATTAATCGTTTACAAATACTAAAAGTGTTTTTCCTGGTTTTCTGTTTAGGTGTAACAGATCTTCAGTTCACTATATCAACTAATTTATATAATATTATGCGTGCTCTTGCCTTAGTTAGTCTGTAGGTTATGCTTTGAACAAAAGGTCAAATCTAAAGGTCAATTTGCTTCAAAAACGCGAATTTTGACTTTAAAAGGCAAATTTGACAATCTGAACAAGAATATTAATGTTGTTCTTATGATAACGCGTCATTTTCGACTATCTTCATAATAATATATGATCGTTGTTCTCATGGTATTAAAAATGGAACTCGTAGTAATTTCGACGGCTGTGGTTTTTCACTGAAAAAAGATGTCAGCGAAATAGTATGTAAAGTGATATTCGAAAGACACACGAATAAAATAGAAAAGCATTGTATTGCAAGAGAAATTAGACTGAAGGAGTAAATAAAATATTCTCTTACTATGTGATTTTATTACTTGTATTGAACTATGTAGCACAGTATATTTCTGTGTACTAATGCTTATTCATTGATCTCATTTGGGTCAGTTCTGTATTTAAAATACAATGGATACGAGTCTTATTGAAATTTAAATAAACTCATAATTTCTGCGTGTTTTTTTCTCTGCCCAAAGCTAAGCAAATTTATATGCTATCCAGAAAAATATAAGGGTTATGAATATATATATATATATATATATATATATATATATATATATATATTATTATTATTATTATTATTATTATTATTAAATATATTTCTCATTCTTTGGAATATTCTCTGACCCGGCTCATCATCATCATCATGCAGTCTGTCAGTCTTAACGGTGAGTTATCCCTCTGTGTTAGCGTAGTCTGGCTAGTATAATATTAATGATTCCAGGAGACACCTAATGTTTGTACCCGTACTATCACTGTCCACACACACATTAAATATATGATCAGCTCATGAGTGAGACTGGTAATAATTTAGTGTCGCTACGTTAAAACATTTTGACTTTGCTTATCTTAAAATGAATAGTTCCCAAATCAAATTATGTTGCCTCGTCCAGTTAAATAATACAATTTTAAATAAATATCTTTCGAAAGATGACATTCGTGTTAGTGATCTTAGACATATTTAGTCGACAAGATGTTACTACCCTAAGACGATGCCTCCGTTCAGTCTCATCAGATAATAGACACTCTTGTAAGCTTAGCTGTGCGTGTAATTGTGAGGCAAGGCTTGCGCAAGCTACAACCTCACCTCTCCTGAATTGGAACTATTACAGAGTACAAAATAGACTTCGTAGCTTAGTGGGGGATGCCCTTTTCTCTACCCTGCAACCTCTCTCCAACAGAAGAGACATTGCGAGCCTACCCTTGTTTTATCGTTATTTCCATGGCAGGCGCTCGTCAGAACTCCAATCTCTTGTCCTCACTCGCCAATCTTTCACGAAAAACACCCGTCTAGCTGAATCCACTGTGAAAAATTTCCCCCACTCTATATCTGTGCTAAATCAAAACGCGGATTCCATGAACAAAGCTTCTTTCTTAGAACTGCACGCCTGTGGAACTCTGTTCCGTCTGCCTGCTTCCCTCCGGACTACAACTTGGATGTCTTCAAGTCATATTTTAACAAATTCCTAATGAACCGCCCTCTTAATTAAACACTTCATCAAATCTCCACACTAACGTTATGTACTTGCAATAACCCTTATCCCTGAGTGGCTTCCGGGCCTTGATAAGTGGTGATCACTGTGTAAAAAAAACAAAAAAAACTTAGGTCCAGTGGTAAGGAGAGGTCCAAAACTGACGGGAAATAATGCTGAGATAAAAGGGAAGCACATACAGCACTTGAAATTACCAAATAGTCACCCATTTTCGTAGTGACTAGACTCGACGTTGCTTTACTTTGGTGATCTAACTGGAATCTGTTGTCAACGTAATTATGCCGTAAGACGACAGAGCTTATTAAAGTTTTTCCAAATTTTTATTTTTATAATTTTAAATAATCAACCAAATACAACATTTTTATTTAAAATGTATTCTGCTAATAAAGAGAATACCTGTTACAGAAAAAGAAAATGTATCTTTTTACATAATACTAATGGCCAGAGCAGCACATGATATTTTTATTAACATTAAATTAAATTGATTGGTATAGAAACTACTGTGGACATTCATCGAGGTTCTGCCTTTTTTAATCAAATTTTCGTATTATTAAAAGTATAGATTTATTACGTGAAATATGAAAATAAACATTTTTTCGGGGGTTATCTACTCGTCCAAAATACTCGCATTGTCTATTATTAATTTCCTAATTTCATATATGATTCTTAAAGAGGTTAGAGATTTCATAGACGGATAGGTTGTGAATATCAAAAGATGGGAACTGTAGCCGAAATAATCCAAAACTGCTATTATCTTGCATTAAAAATAGTGAAGACTAGCTAGGGATGCTCGGTTTTATCGGGTCGAAAAATACGTTTAAATATATTTTGATTTATGCTGATTTCGTATTTATTATTACAGATCTAAGTCTCTATCAAACATTTTATTATGACTTATGTATAGTAGTGATTTCAAATTTTTGTTGTTGTTATTGTTGTTAAATGCAGGGTACAATCAGCAAGAATCAAAATCAAAGCATTTAGCTCTTCAGCCGATGCAGCAAACGAGAGATAGGTAAATACGATTTGATATTAAATGACTTGAACAAATGAATTGAATTTGGCCATGCGCAGAAAAACTAAAGATAATGTCGGCGAGTTAAAATGAACAGTTTGCATTTCGGGTTTCGATATATGTCTGCACGCGTTATTTATCCACCAAACAAAAATGTAACACCTTATAAATATTCCTTGATGTATGGTTACTTTTTCCTGTTAATATCTGTTGTGGTGGCGCACATACATTTGCATATGTGGATAGCAATTACACATAAATAGGAAGACTCAGTTAGTCTGAGTGTGTGTTCACCAGAAGCCACCGAAGGCCGCCGAGAGCGGATATGTTTCTCCAGCAAAGACGGTCTTATTTGACACCATTATGTAAATATCCTTATTATTTGAATCTATCTTTTTTGTTGAGTCGTCATTTGTATTGCTTTCTACGTTACTTGTTTCAACCTGCAAACTTAACAATACCATTGTTACGTTATCTAGGGGCGCCTTTCGGGTTAAAATAGCTGAAATTGGCAATTTTATGCTTATAAAAAATTGATGCCTTGGTGTTTATAAAACTTTCTGAAAAATTGTAACTAACTGATTTCTAGATATTTTTTGTTGTCTATACTTGGTGATAACTCTTGGGTGTGCACCTGGGACTCTTTTAGGGCTAATAAAAACACTCCATTTTTGGGAGTATTTTATCATATTTGTCTAAGATTTTCTGTGCATGTCTATTTAGCAGTTTTGTATGGTGCGGAACTCAAATATGTTTAGGCCTTGGAAACTTTTGGGGCAAAATAAGGGGGGTGATGGGCTTAGTTATTTCTTTAATGCCTCGTTCACTGTGCACTTACGGCGGACCATGCATGCTTCACTTTTTTATTTTTATTTCTTTTCTTTTTATTTTTATTATTTTGGATCCATTTTTATTACATTTTTTAGCTTTCCTCTTCTTTACTTTTTTGTTTTCTGTTTCTTTGAAAATTTTATTTAATGTTTCTTTTAGTATTTTCATTTGTAACATTTCCGACTTTTTATTCATTTAGATATTAATGCACCTTTTTACTTTGAAACCATTTTAATTTTTATCTTTTTCGTTTCCCCTTGCAACTAATTTTTAATCGTATACCTTTTTGTTATATATCATCCAACGTCTTTTTTCCGTTTCTTTTCATCTTTTTATAGCCATTCTGTCATTCTTATTTTTATCACTCTTTTCTTTCATGTCTTTTTTTTTGTTTGTTTTTAACATGGTTATATTCATTTCCTTTAAACCTCTCTTTCTCTTATTTCGCATTTTTTTTCATATCTCCAACTTTATTCTATTCTTTGCCTTTTCTTTCTGCTTTTACTCAATCACACCATTTTCTTATACTTCTGCGTTTGCCTTCTTTCCTCTATTTCATGTTTCGTTTTCTAAATGTGAAATTCTATAATTCCATATAATACTAGAATTCAGCTGTTCCTCCTTTTAATTCTGTTCATCCCTCATCTGATTCTTTCAACCTTTTTCCTTTTTCCTTATAAAAGTTTTGCGTTCTTTCGCTTTCAGGTTTCCTTTCCCCTTCAGCAGGCTCATCATTTTTATCAACACTTTTACTCACATATATATTGTTCCTATTTCAACTTCCTGCTGTTACCAGATCATACTTTCTGAAAATATCTAGCTGTCTGACAAAAAACATCTCACAGCATTTATGTTATTGTTTTGTTCTCTTTCATTTGCTAAACTCAGTAATGTTCTGCAAATGAGAAAACAAAAGGCAGCAATTTTCCTCTCGGAAATAATCAAAACGAACATCATCTTTATACATGGTGTCCACAAAGTCTGGCTACATTATGTAGCCAGACTTTGTGGAAGCATTCTGTAGATTATGTAACCAGACTTTGTGGGCACCCTATATATATATATATATATATATATATATATATATATATTATATATATATATACATAATGTAGCCAGACTTTGTGGACACCCTGCATTAATAGGATAGCGTGTATGTTATTTACTTTGTATGCCACGCCTACATGCGAGTGACGGTCGTTTAATTGTAATAGACTTCCATTTCTTGTAATAAATAATTTTACAAAGAATCATTCATAAGTTTCGGTTTAGATTAAAGATGATGGCACTCAAGTCATTTATTTTTTATAAATAATTTTACTGAGGATTCTTCATTAGTTTTGGTTTCGGTTCCGATTAAAGCTGATGGAACTCCAGTAAGGCCAGTAAGCTATTCTTGTTATAAATAATTTTATGAAGAATTCTTCATAAGTTTGGATTTCAGTTTCCATTATAGCTGAAGGAGCTCAAGTTATATATATATATATATATATATATATATATATATATATATATATATATATATATATATATATATATCGTAAGTTTTAGATTTGGTTTCGATTTAAGCTGATGCACCAAATTCATATGGATATTTTTATTTTTGAAATCGATAAAATATTAACTCTATAATATATAAAATCTGCAATAACTAAAATGTCATATTTAAGCGTGCTTTACGACCGGGCTACGTAAGCAATCCCTGCTAGGTTCGATAAATATATTTGCATAGCTAACAAAAGAGCTACAATACTATCAGGGCATTCTCATTTTTGCCGAACATCCACAGAATTCCAGCATCAATATATTACATATGAAAGATTCTGCTATGGAATTCCCACAGGTCCTGTTAGTGAATAATTTAGATATAAAGATTTTGAAGCATAAATTATAACATTATACGAGTTAGCAGTAAACAATCTAAATTGGGTTGATATGACGTAAAACTGCCAAACCATACGTTATAAATAAATATTTGAATATATAAAGAATCTCTTCTTTAGTAGGGCCAAAAAAATAAATTTTCCAATTTAATAAGTCCCTCATTGTCAACTAAGCGCCAACCAAACAGTTGCATCTCCGTGCCTGTTTTACAAATATTTTATTGGAATGTTCTTTGGTGAAGTCGTTGTGTTCGCTCGACGTACATATCACCGACAAACATGTTTAGCAACAAAATCTCACCGTTCATTCTTGAGGTTTCTAAATGCTAGAAAGATTTCAGCTCTAATAAAAAAAAAAAAGGTTTCTTATCTCGAACAGCTAGACTTTAAAATCCCCTCCCTGCTATCTGCTTACCTGACTGCACTGATATACAGAAGTTTAAATGTAATGTAAACAAACACCTTTATCCTTTCTTATACATAGTTCCAAATATTACTCCCTTATGTACAAGTGGCGGTATGCCTTGTTAGAAGGAAACGTGAGTAAAAAGAAGAAAAAAATAAGTTGAAGTATAAAAAAAGAAACGTTGACCAAAATTACCGGATTTGTCGCTAAATAACCAGGAAAAAGTTTATATGGATATTTTTGTTTCGACTCTTTATCCGTTTTTGTTATATTTTCTTCTTTTCTAATTTTTATGCCATCCCTTCGCTTGGCTCTTTGACATTTCTTTATCCCCTTGTTTCCACAATCGTTCTTACACTTGCACGTTTCGTTTTTTATATCACTCACAATTTTTCTGTTCGCCCGCTTCTCCATATAATCTTTACACACTCTTCATGCCCATTCATTTTGTCCGCCTCTTCTCTCATACTCTCCTGGTGAACTTCTTCCTTCTTTCTCTTTAACGTTATCTTCTTTCTCAGCTTTCAACCTCCTTTCACTCCCTTGTACATTTCACCCTTTTGATGCTAGCACTTAATCTCCCACTACTCCTTTTCTCCTGCTGTTACAACCCCTTCTGTCTGCATCCCTTCTCCTCTTCACCCGATTTCCCTCCTCCTACTCGCATCAGTAGCATTTCTTTATTCTTTTCGTGTTGTAATGTGCCTCCATTTTACTCTATGTTCTTCTAGAATGCTTTTTATATTCCATCCTTAATGCATTCTCACCGACCATTTTTTTCTTTACATCTAAGCCTTGCAAGAATTACTAATTTCCTGTCGATGCTATTTTATGAACTCTTCTTTTTGTTGTTAGTAATTTTACCACGATATTTTTTGGGTATTATTCTTAACCCTTTCTATTATTATTACTTTTTTTCTGCTTCGTGATAGAAGGTCAAAGGAAACATATTTTGTGCTAGTTTCTTTGACTCAACTACGCCTTTGGACTTTTGACGCTGATACAGATCTGTTTACTTCCGCGATTCCCAGTCACTGACAATGACATTCTCGGGGGCCAAGTGGGAAGAGTATGTTTATCAAAAGACATTAAACATCACTTTCACCTATTTTTAGCAATTGCTGCATGAAAAGAGGAGAAATTACACAAGAAATTGGCGTGCGCATGATCAGTTCAACTCCGACGACATTTTAAATATGGCGGTGACCTTTCATTCGAAAGTCAGGTTAATGCGTGTGAACACGTGTTTAAAATCGCTTTGAGAAGAAATTTGATATCTAAACGACCGTAAAAAGTTCATACCAAAGTAATAAGTCGTTACTGTATAGCTTTTTATATATATATATATATATATATATATATATATATATATATATATATATATATATATATATTTTTTTTTTTTTTTTTAAATAATTTTTGTGTAGATAGTTAGTCGTGGATGAACTTCTACTCTAGGAGTCAGACTAGTGCTACCAGATCAGGCTGTCTGAAGCTTCGGTCTTTTTTACATAAACACCCCAAACAATGAGGTTAATGTTTGTTTTATTTTGGCATCCCCTTTAAAAAAACTTAATCATGTTCTATAAAACTAAAAACAAAAAAAAGAGAATGTTTTCTCTCCAAATACACCACACTAAACGCTATGAATATATATTTGAAGATAAAAATAACTTTAAGTATATACTTTTTCTTTAAAAAATATCGTATCTCGCAGTAAGTAACGCGATAATTAACAAAACAGAACCAAAAACATCTTATCTCCGCTCCAGATTTGATCCCACCTCAACGGAAATAACCTGACATAGCATAAACACTTTAAATGACCCTACCTCCTTTTTATTCTCTTACAGCCTTTAATTGGATTGTTACGATTAGGAATTTCTTTTCGGTGCCTTTTTTCAAACAGTACTAAATTGAATAAATTAAATTTAATCTGTATAAACATATTGTTTCTCTTGCCAACCTCACTTATATTGCCTTTCATAACCATACAACGGTAGGTTACGCTTCAGTAAAAATATGCCTCATTTGTCATGGCTTGGTTTGGGTGTTTTTTACGGCATATCAACACTTTTGCGGGTTATTTAATGCCGAATCCAATTAATTTGGAAATAGTATTCATGTTGCATCGAGCTACTTTGTGAAAGGTTTTTATTCTTCAAGTTCTTTGTATCTTCAATCGGTAGTTTCTAATGTTTTGTTTCGTTGTTTTGTAGCGGATTTAACCGTTTTTGTTCCCTGATTTGCAGAACATTAATGAGTTTTGCAATTGCAGAGGAAACAGTGTTACAGTATTAATGTTTAATACATTTTGAGTCAGGGAGTGGGAGAGATAGAAAGATAAATGGGAAATGGGAAGAGGTAAAAAGTGGTCTTTGTTTTTGTTTTAGCAGAACATAATTAATTCTTACAAAAAACAAAGTAGAAAAACAAAAGCATCAATGTTTAGTGCATTTCGTCTCAGGAAGCCAATAATTTCAGACAGCTTTATCTGGTAGTACCAGTTTGTCATGAATAAAGGTGTTGTTTTTTTATACTATGTATTCTGAGATGTTCTACACTGGTTGGTGAAGACGAAGAGAAGGTTTTCATTTAAATAATAGTTTCCGCATGAATATCTTTCACAGCTGGAGCTGGAACTGTGAAGCTATGGAGGCGTTATATAAGCAGAGCAGAACATTATCTGTGTATGTTCTAGATGAGCCGTATCATAAAATAAGCTTTCTTTAAATTTCATTTTCATGATCGAAAATTAGTGTCAAGAGCAATGGTTTATACATATTAGAAGCTGACAAAGGTCTAGTAGTTATTGACACGGACTGACGACTTGATTGTCCCAAGTTCCAATCTAGCCCGTTCCACAAAAATCACTTTCGCTTAGTATGTATGAAACGTTTACATAATCAACGCTCTGATCCCCATCTGGCATCAATTGAAATGGATTACTCCCGTCTTGAGGAGGCTCTATGTTTTGACAAGCTTCTGAGATTGACATTTACTCCTGATCTAAAATGGAACACGTACATCAAATCTGTTTCCAAGGTCGCTGGTGGTGGGATCCTTCTACCGCTCCAGTAGATATCCTATTACTGATGCAATTCTCTATCTATATAAAATCAAAGTACGTCCAAGAATAGAGTACTTCTGCCACATATGGGCAGGAGCTGCTAAAAACAGCCTATCCTACCTTGACAGAGTACAAAATAGACTTCGTAGGTTAGTGGGGGGTGTCCTTTTCTCTTCCCTGCAACCTCTCTCTCACAGAAGGGTCGTTGCGAGCCAGTCGTTGTTTTATCGTTATTAACATGGCAGGTGCTCGTCTTAGCTCCAATCTCGGCCCCCGTCGCCAATCTTTCACGAAAAACACCCGTCTAGCTGAAACCACTGTCAATAATTTTCCGCACTCTTTATATGTGCCTAAATCAAAACGTAGATTCCATAAACAGGTCTTAATTCTTAGAAGTGCACTCCTGTAGAACACTGTTGCGTTTGCCTGTTTCCAACCTGACTACAACTTGGATGTCTTCCAGTCCAACATAAATTCCTGATGAACCGCCCCCTTAAGTAAGACACTTTATTAATCTCCAATACTAACGATTACCGCGATATTTTCACATTGATTACTGTACACGCAATAACCCTTATCCCCGAGTGGTCTCCGGGTCTTGATAAGTGGGGACTTCAATGTAAAAAAAAACCTTCATGTGGTCCCTCCAGTAATCACTTATGTCTTTTAAAAAGAAATGTCACTGGGAAAATATCGGGGAAACCAATGCCCAGCTTAAAATCGTCAGATTCTATACGATATGATGATAATTTATGTATAATGAATTTCTTTATTGAAAGACGTGGATGACATTAAAATACGTATAAAAAATACACAGGGATGAAACATTGCGGCGATCGGGCAGGTGTTGTAGCCTAGTAGACAAAGCAGGATCTATTTAATCATAAACTCTTTTTTGAAAAGGAGGAAAAAATCAAAAGTTCCGTCGGTTGAAAGCTTGTGAAAATTACATCCAGGATGTGAACAATACTAGAAATGATAAAGAAGTAATAGGAATTATCGATCCTCATCTCAAACCTTTATTAGACTCAAAATGATTTGAAAGGTTAGTGAAGGAAAATTAGGCAATTTTAAACATCCGCTCTCTTGAATTTTTAAACGATGGATTTTCAGTGTCACTGCTGAAAATGTATAAAAATAGTTTGCTAAGAATGTTTGTATAAATAAAAACATTATTTGAGTATATATATATATAATATATATATATATATATATATATATATATATATATATATATATATATATATATATATATATGGGATATTCAGTCATTTGTTCAATAACCTTCACTAGTGTTCAAATTCATTTGACTATCAGTGCGGTTAACGTCGAGCTTGTGAATGTTTCTTGCAAATGAAGATAGAGGCAGTTTTTCTGCAGGGTAGAAATCAAATGACTCCCTGCACTTATTAGCTCAGAAGTATCAAACACTCGTGTCTATAGGTATAAAAATTATATATATTTATATATATCCTCTCATTTTACTTCTAAAACTGGACTCTAAACTTGAACTGTCTCGTCAATGTAAATTGTATTAACATATTTGATGCAGAGTTGTAGTAAAACTGTTTTAAGTGTTTAACAGAAATGCTAATATTGGTATTATTAAATTAATCTAGATTAGCTATTGATAATTAATTTACACTAACTGTATTTTTTCTGGTTGCTATATTTAAAATAGTGTAAAACAACCCATCACAATGGCTTGCAACTCTAAGAGAAAACAAGTGACACTGACTTTACTCGAAAAAACATCAAACTATAGAAAAATAAGGTGCTGGAGTGTAAAATAGCGTTATATTGAGAGATTATAAGATTGGAAGAAGTACTCTGTTTTACATCAAAAAAGGAGGAAATATTTAAGACTGCTCCTTTCTCTCCAAATAAAAGACATGTCAAAAGACTGACTCTTCGCAGACCAAAGCAAGTTGAAGTCGATCGAATATTGCATGAGTGGTGTGTAGCAAAATGGAATGAAGGTGTAGCAATATCTGGGCCCATGTTAATTGCTAAAGCAAAATATCTTAGCGAAGAGTTGAATATCGCAGAAGATATGAAATTCAGTGAAGGCTGACTAAGGAGATTTCAGAGTAGACATGGTATAAGACAATTAACAATATCAGGCGAACAACGGTCAGCTGATACCCAGGCATCATCAGATTATTGTGACAAATTCAAGACGATAATTGCCGAATATGGTTTAACACCAGAGGATGTTTACAAGGCTGATGAAAGTGGTGTGAATTGGAACTGCTTACCTACAAAAACATAAGCCGGATCCGAGGAGCAGAAAATAAAAGGATTCAAATTAAATAAAGAAAGACTAACAGTGGTGATACTCACTAATGCTTCTAGAACTCATAAACTTAAGCTTCTTGTCATCGGCAAATCAAAGTGTCCCAGAGCATTGAAAGGGGTTTCGTCTTTGCCAGTATCCTATTATTCTTCACGAAATGGATGGATGACTCAACAGTTGTTTAAAAAATGTTTTTTGCAAGAATTTGTGCCAGTTGCCAGAGGCTTTTTCTTGAATTAGGTAAACCTGATACAAAGTGCTTGCTTCTGTTGGACAATTGTAAAGCATCTCCTCCTGAGTCAGAACTAGTGTGATCTTGCGGGAATATTTTTGTGTGCTACTTACCACCGAATGTGACTTCTCTCATCCAACCTATGGATCCAGGGATTATTTGGAACTTAAAATGTTTCTACAGAAATAATTTCCTGATGAATATGATAAATAGTACCGTGAGTATAAGCGATTTTCAGCGCCATTTTACTATCAAATATGCCATATTTTCTCTTGCAAGTGCATGGAATCAAGTTCGAGTAAGCACATTAACAAAAGCATGGAGTAAATTATGCCCAGCGCCAAAGGCTTCTGAACTGAAAAAATCGGAGAGTACATCTGGTCTAGAAAAAATCTTGAAACCAAACGGTTACCGACCAACAACGCTGTTCTTACATCACTTAATGCAAATGATGTTGAAATGTGGGTGCAACAAGATGAGGAAACTACTGATTAATATCCTGAAGACAGTAATGATGATGAAAGAGCGACAGTCCCCATTCTCTCGACCTTAATGTAAATAACCAAGAACACTCTGATGAAGCAATATCATGGGATGACGCAGAAAAGTCTATGGAGACGGTTATAAATTTCTAGAAAAAAGTCTTGACTTTAGTGACAACTATGTTTTGCAAACAATGTCACCCCGAAGAGATAAAACCATAAAGAAGCTACAGAACAAGAAATTGTGGATTTTCGTGATCGCTTATGGAATTCAATGGCAGCGCCCGAGAGATCAATCGATGAAAATAGAACCTGCAATGAGACTCATTCGATAGATAAATTAAAAAACTGTGTTTTACATAAATGTATGGTTTCTCTAGATGATAACTTAGGTAAAAAATACCTAACAAGTAAGAGTAGATTTAATCTAATTTCAATGTTTTTGTTCCTGGTAATAATATTTAACAATTCCTACTAGCAATATATCGTAAACTCAACTTTATACATACTTGAAGTATCATATATCAATTAATTGCATTTACTATTTCTTAATTCTTAGAAAATTAAAGTTAGCCGCTGCACATTTTTTATCACGAAGCTTGAACAGAATCCTCTAATTTGAACGAAGAGGCTGTTCAAATTATAGGTGTTATAGTGTGTATATATATATATATATATATATATATATATATATATATATGTGTGTGTGTGTGTGCTTATGTGTGTGTGGGTGCTTATATGTGTGTGTGTGCATATATATGTGTGTATATATATATGTGTGTGTATATGTGTGTATATATATATATGTATGTATATATATATACATATATATATATATATATACATATATATATGTGTGTGTGTGTGTGTGCTTTTTCCCCCTTTTTGGAGAGAAGATTAAAGGAATATATCCATATTTATATATATACACATTTACTTTTAATCATGAATCATAAGTCTTCCCTTCCTAATTACAATATATATATATATATATATATATATATATATATATAATGTGTGTATATATATATATATGTATATATATGCGTGTGTGTATATATGTGAGTATATATATATATATATATATATATATATATATATATATATATATATAAAGGAGAGAGAGAGAGTCACACACATTTATCTTGCAATTTTTACATCTATAAGCAATATAATTTTGTTGATAATCATGCAAATTACTGTATTATAAAAGTTGGGTCCGGGCGACGAATATAATTGGCATTGATGCTAATTTGATTGTGTTTAAACAAAAGCTGTTCTTTTCTCCATTCTCTAATGTTTATTATCTCTTGTTCTAATCTGTTTTTTATTCTTTTCTTTTTTGTAGGTAAGTCGATCTTTTTTTCCTGAAGTGGTACATTGTGTTATGAACACCCCAAAACCAAATTATGTAAGTATTATATTTAGTGTTATCAATATGATAATAATCATAAATTTAATGTGGACTTATAATCTATATTGTTATAAAATCCCGACTTATAAGTAAAAACTTTAACGGTTTCAAATAATAGCAAGTACACACACACAACACCCCCCCCACACACACATATATATATATATATATATATATATATATATATATATATATATATATATATATATATATAATCACAAAACTTTGGTAAATAAACTATTTTTTAAATTGTAAGTGCACCTGAACAACGCCCCCCCCCCTCTTTACAATGTTTTTAAAAAATTTTTCAACCCTTGCTGGAGATTATTGGGCACTAAGCTACCATAATATGAAAGAAAAACACTAGAGAATCAATATTGAAAAATATAGAAGGGGATTCAGTTTCACATAGAACGTTCTAGTAAATCGATTCCCCATTTTAGAACCGATTTACAACCACGATTTCACGATGGATTCTTTATCCCTCACTCCCCCGCCATTATTGTTATTTTGTTTTCTTTTTGTTGCGACTTTTCTCTTTGAGAAAAGTTTTGGTCTGCCTCCTCCGTCATTATTTTTCATTTTTTTTATTTAAGACTTTTTAAATGGTGTTTTTGCATTTAATGGCTCGCGCTATTTATTAAATAGTACTAGTCTACCTGTTAGCGCTTAAAGGGTAAGATGAAAAATGTTAAAAATAAAGTGATTTTAAGATTATATTGTATTTTATTGTATTGAGAAAAAATTTCGTAAGTGATGAGTTCAAAAATGAAACTCAGAAAGCCTCCAGACCACTACTGCAAACACTAATTAAAATTAAGTAGGCCCTACTAAAAACATTACTAAAACTAAGTTTCTACCTCATTGAAGAAAAAATATTTTTTAAGGAAAGCCTGAAACAAATCCTCAGAATTCACAGGAGCGCTACTACAAGCAGTAAATATGTTTAGAAATATGATTATATATATGTATATTTAAATCGTTTTTTTTTTTTGTAATTTAACGGTGTTAAATTACATTTGATTGAAAACACGTTAAAACAAGTTAAAGCAAAAAAAATATTGTTGACCTTTTGTATGTTTTGACTAGCAGTAGCTTTTAATATCAGACTTAAGACAGGATAGCCAGTAAATAGATAAGGAGACGACCTTTTTTTTTTAAATCGGAAGTATAAACTGGATGGACAGTTTAAACGATCATGCAAGGAAGCTGATCTGAGTTGTATAATATACTAGCGAGGGGTACCCGGCGTTGACCGGGTGTTTGTAGGTGTGTGTACGAAAAAAAAAAACGAGGACTTGACGCGTATAGTAAAATGTGAAAAAAACAGGTGCCCGTTTTTTACCAATTAAAAAAAACGAAGCCTTGACGCGCAGTTGGAAAATAGTAAAATGTGAAAAAAAAAACAGGTGCGCGTCTTTGACGAGTTATTGACGTGGCGGCGATAGCTATTCAGCAGTTACGATTTTCTTCGGGACAGTTTTTAAATAAATAAATCGGTTTGTTTGTGTTTAACTAAGTTCGGGGAAAACCAGCTCCCTGTTTATTGGGGGGGGAGTGTCTCGTCCCGAAATGAAAGCTACCGTCTCATATGGCGAAGTCGACATTGACATAACGTTACTTAGCTCTCTAGAGACCACTGGTTTTTGGCCAGTAATTAGAGTCGAGTTTCGCTTTTTTTTATACCGAAAACCGAATGTAACGCGTGCCAATCGGAACATTTCGAATAATTAACGTTTGAAAATCAATAAAATTAAATAGACAGCGATCTCCGTAGTTAACTCTGAGATATTACAATTTATAGATGATATAAAAAGTTTTAAGAAGTTGTGAACCAAGCGACCGCTTCTCTGAAAGAAGCCTTTTGTAGACATACACAAAAAGCGAACATACATACACACATTTTCGCTTTTATATATATACATATATGTGTGTGTGTGTGTGCGTGCGCGTATGTGATCATATTTATGCTTATTTTTTTCTTGTGTCTCCCATTGTACGCCCACAGCTCTGCATTTTTTTTTCTTTTGTGATATTTCTAGATTTAATCCCCTCATGACCTGCTGCGAAATTATACTATTATGCATTGCTGACATCTGACTGGCAAATTTTGACCTCAGTTACACTTGGTTAACCAACCGTTCATCACAAAACACAATGATTTCTACTAGTTTAATAAAATTATCTTGTTAGCTAAAACTGTCTGCTAAATAGTACGTTGGATTTAGTATTCTTAATGTGTACGAGTATACTCTTTTAATCTATTTCTAACAAGTATATGTATGTGTGTGTGTGCATTTGTGTTTATTGGTGTGTGTATGAGCTAGTGTGTGTGAGAGAGAAGGGAAAATATATAATCTATATAATTATAAAACTCGAATGACCTTATAGCTGATGTTGTAACCCCACATCCGGTTTACGACTTTCAGTCGCGCATGCGTACATAAACATAAACCCATAAAGCGTAAACAAATAAACACAAATCGCTACTTTTGCAGATTTTTACCTGCACACTGAAATCTTAACGTTATTATTTAGAAATTATTATTTAACATGGGAAGGGTGGGGATGTTTTGCAACTATTCTATATAACAACTATACTGTTGCAATTTTATTACAAATAAATCAACTTTGACCCGTTGATAATGATAAGAGCAATTTACAATGGCGATTTCCCCACCGCCTTCCATTTTTTAATATTTATTCTCCATTTTTAAATACACCTTTTTAAAAACATTCATACATTTTTCTACACTACCAACATAAATAAATAACCACGAAAAATGTGTTTAATTGCTTCACAAATAAATAATCAACGCGACAATAGAATACATTGTTTTACTGTGTACGTTTTCAGTGGCCCAATTGTTTTTTATTTCGCGTTGAAATTAATAGACATATTAAATTTTGACTTTTGTATTATGGTATCTGTTCAGTGCGCATTTACCTATAAGTATGGCGAACCACTTATAATTCAATGGCTGTAAGTTTTTTTTTCCAAAATAAACAATTATTAACAGAGCGACTCATAGAAATCTATCTGTATTCTTTTTACATTTTAATATAATTTCATAGAAATGTTTCTGTTATGTCACAAAAAACTATTTTCTTTTCGTCACAAATGTGACGCTCATACATTAATTCCATAGCTAATAAAAAATACTGACCCAACGCGTCACAGGTGCTCTAGTAATATATAAGGCAGGATTTAACCAGTATCATTTTAATATTAGAATGAACTCGATCAAATCTTTCCTTAGTGTGTGGGTGCTTTTCATGTATTTAATAGTATCTTCTCTGATCCCAAAATATTCTTTCTTCTTATATATCGTGCATTTTATTATATATATATATATATATATATATATATATATATATATATATATATCCTTTTTATTTTAAGTTTTCCAGATACATCTGCCTTACTTAAAATTTTCTAGGTTCATTGATGGTGTCTTTTACATATAAAAAAACACCCAATACTTTTACTTATAAGGAGATTTTGTTTAAAAGAACTATATGTCAAAATCATTGTCCGTGGATTCGTGTTTATCACAATAAAAACATAGTTTCCGAAACGATCGTACAAATTATTGACTTTGTTGTTGTTCCTTATGAAACAGATTTTTTTAATTTTTAATTCTAATTTGAATTTTAAATTATTAATCACATTACTATATATATATATATATATATATATATATATATATATATATAAATGTACTTATTTTTTTATTCATGCAACGCAATCAGACGTGTAGGAAATGACAATTACCGTTGGTCGATAGACTTGCACCCAGTCAACAAAATAAACCTTTATATTTAAGCAGCTTATATAAAGAGATATATATATATGAGAGAGAAGTATTTATGTGCATATATATATATATATATATATATATATATATATATATATATATATATATATATACACACATTATATATATGCGTATATACGCATATATATGTGTTATATGTAGATATGTATACTTGAACGTGTATATATATATATGACAGAGAGATGTATGTATGTGCATATATATATATATATATATATTTATGGATATATATATATATATATGAGAGAGATGTATGTATATATATATATGAGAGAGATGTATGTATATATATATATATATATATATATATATATATATATATATGAGAGAGATGTATGTATATATATATATAATATATATATATATATATATACAAATTATATATATGCATATATATTCATATATATATGTATGTGTTTTATGTAGGTATTTGTACTTAAACGTGTATATATATATATATATATATATTTGTTTTGTGCGTGTATATATATATATGTGTGTGTGTGTGTTTTTGTCAGGTCATGTCACATGCTACTGGTACCATGTAACCCAGTACTACCTGCCTCATGGTCGCGTAACCGGCTACTAAACTTGATCCCCCACCAGACTTGTTTGGTGGGGAGGGCGGATAGTCTCCCTGAAGGATTAAAAACAAGACCTTCCAAAGGGCGAATGAACTCTTTTCTGGGTCAATGGCCAACTAACACAGTGTATATTTGTGTGTGTGTGTGTATGTGTGTGTGTGTATTGGGATGGAGACGGCTCCCGTAAGCCGTGCTGAAGGCAACCTTTCTAGGAGAAGCAAATCTCTGATTTAAAAAACAAAGCGGGAGACCAGTACCCGCATTAAGCTGGTGTTCAGTTTAATTTGTTGCTGGCTATCTTGCTCTTGCTTGTTGCTGGATCTCAACATTTTGAACCGAGCGAGAGAGATTTAGCTGTCGTACAAAGCTAAGACTCTGTAACATCATCTTTGTATAGATACTCCCTCAGACATTTGGGCTCAGGGATTTTAAATGTCTGAGGGAGTAGCACTCGCTTGACAAGACGTTGCAATCATATATATATATATATATATATATATATATATATATATATATATATATATATGAGCCCGAGCAAGTAATGCATCATATTTAACATAACATTTTAGAGACAATTTTCGTTTCACATAAAATACTTCAGAAATTAGATATGCCGTGTATTCAAATGAATCAACTACACTATGGCATATTCTATATAAAAAAATAAATAATAATTTCAAAAATATTGTTATATTGTATAGTTTTTCAACTTATTATAGGATGGATTGGAAATATATGATTTTGAAATGGGAGATTTAAGTAATTTATGACTAGATTAGTTTGTTAATGTAATGAATATGCAGTTTAAGATTGGAACCAATTTTCTTTTTAATAGGCACGCCCTGAAATCTTATTTGGCTTATTGGCTAACACATCGCCTTTAAAGATTGAAAGTAGTTGAAAATAATCCATCTATATATCTATGGAAGTGAAATTGTGTGTACATTTCCCTATCAAGCTACTCTGTCAATTTTCAGTCTACAGACTCGAGATTTGCAAAATTGGTATTACGATTTGGGAAAATCATTTTAATCGTCTTTTCGGCCGTAAATTTGGTTGTCCAGGTGTCAAAGTTCAACTCCTCCGCCAGTTTTAGGTCTAAACACCCGAAATTTTAGATGTAGGTTAATTGGACTGGATTACACTTTTTATTTTGATTAAAGAAAAAAAAACAAATCTTAAGAGGTCCAAGTGAAGGTCAAAGTTTAAAAAAATATGACCTCTGCGGTCTCTACGAAATTACTCAGCAAATTTTTGATCTAAACATCTGAAAGTTCTCTTTCTGTTCTGGAGAGAAAAAAACTTTCATGGTGAAAAGAGAATTTATATCTAGTGTGTGATGAGAGGGGTCGGGTTATATACATATATGCATTTTTTTTTATCAACCAGGATCTAAATTAATGTTTTGTTCATTTATTATTATATTACCTATGATTGGGGCTACATTATAAAATCCTTTTCTTTGTCTGATGGTGTTAATGTTTGAAATTAAAGCAGATTCAATAAGTCTCCGTTTTGCTCTATCTGGGATGGATTTTAAGATTTTTGCATGTCAAAAAAAAAAAAAAAGAAAAAAAATGCATATATGTATATAACTCGACCCCCCTCCACTAGATATAAATTCTCTGTTCATCATTAATTTTTTTCTCTCCAGAACAGAAAGAGAACTGAACTTCTCCTCTTTCGCATGTGATATATGACCGTCTTCCTGTACATCCTCGCCTAGAAATCCTGATGACGTCCCCTGAAATAGGGACGAAACGTTGATTTTATTTTTGTTTTTACTCTTTTAGGTTTTTCCTTTTTATTCACATAACGTCTAAAGCATCGTTTATATCTTGCTTTATTTTATTCATAAATTATATATTTGTATATGCGTCTGTGTGTGTATATATATAATATACATTGATATATGTGTGTGTATACACACACACACATGTTTGTGTGTGTGCACTACCAGGGAGATGCGACGTGTCCTGGATTGAATGATCAATGAATGTTCCACACCCATATATTTTGTTTTCATCGAAATAAATGTAATCGCTTATTTTCTAATCAAATCGATTGTCTGCTCTAGTTGGGGGCTCATTGTGATGCACCAAGATGAAGCTACACATGCCTCCAAAGAAACTTAGCTCACAGTACATTGTAGACTACATTGCACAACAGAGAACGTAAATGTCAAATACCAAGTATCATGGTATAATCGTGCTCTAAACAGAAGCAATCATTTCGAACGTGACCCTGACATACCAACAAATCTATTGTTGTTTATATGTCGGGCCTTTTCGCCTGGGTGTTAATAAAACAATCAAGATATACTTCTGATGTAAAGTTGTGCAACGCGTTAACTTTAGTCAAAATTACTTATTCTTCTTTAGATAAGTTTCGTATCGGAATGTCTTCGATAAGTATCGATAATCGAACAAATCACATGAAAGAAAGAACAAGCAATTTTGACCAAAGTGAACACCTTACACAACCTAACATCACAACTGCATTTTAGGTTTATTACAACGCAAGTCGAAAGGATCGACAAATAAAATTAAGAGTGTTCTTTGATATGACAGAGGCGCTTTCAAAATAAATATTTGTTTTAAAGTACAGTTGCGCCATGATACCTTTTTTTTAATTTTAACCATAAATAAAAGCCTTTATTATCATACAGGTAGTAAGGCTAGGTATATAAACTACACTAGGATGTTTTCTTGATATAATAAAGGCGCGTTCGAATTAATGTTTCTGTTTAGTTCGCAATTGAAACTGGTTATTTTATTCAAGCCGCTATAAATATTAAATATATATATCTATAAAAGTGACCGTGTCTATGTGTGTGTCTGTGTACATTTTCCTACGAAATAACTCTGTTTATTTTCCGTCTACAGGCTCGAAATTTGATATATAGTGTACTAAAGTTTGGGAAAATCTTTGTATTCGATTTCGGCAAGAAATTTGGCTGTTAAGGGGTTCAATGTTCAACGATTTGATCTTTGAGAACTCTACCAAACTCCTCCGCCTATTTTGAGTCTAAAGAGTTGGAATTTTAGATTTAGGTTAATTGGACATGGATCGAACTTAATAACTTGATTTGAGCCTAAAACAATAAATGTTAAAAGCACATAATAGGGGTCAAAGTTTTAAAAAAATTGACCGCTTTTGTTTTGTTTTTTTGTTCAATATACACCTCCAAACACCCGGGAAACGCCGGGTTGAAATACTAGTATTGTTATGAATTTTTTTTTGGAGTGTAATATACACGACATTGTATTTTTGTCTAAATCACTGTGGTGAGGTCTGTGGAACTGGCTTCCGGCGCACGGCGATGGGTCCAAGTAGGGCAAGGAATCAAATGATTGGATTAAATAATTGTTAACTTCACCGATTTTGATAACAATAAAAATGTGAAAATATGAAATCTTCATCGATCCTCAAGCCATCCCGGGCACCAACTGGTTTCTCTTCCAGTTACAGAAAAAGATAAAAACTAATAAATTCAATAAGGTTGTTAATAGTGTCCAATCAAAAGACTAAGCCATACGTTTATTGAATCTCAAGTAAACTATTTACATAGTTAGGAGCAAGACGCCGCCAACATTTTGGTCAATTAATGACCTTATCCTCATCGGATGACTCAAAGTTCCTATTTCATGAGAAGTTTCTATATTCATGAATAAATTATATATTGCAGAGAGAGAGAGAGAGAGAGAGAGAGAGAGAGAGAGAGAGCTTACAAGCAGAAAAGTTGCAAGAAATATTTTAAAACGACCAAGCACGCCATATTGCAATGTTAGTCTAAATATGATGATTGGGGGAAAAAATGAAAAATGTGATGAAAACGAGGCGAAAGTGAATTTTCTCTTGTATTGGTTTACATCTTTCGTAATTCAATTCACGTACGGATTTGTTTGCGGTTTGTTTATGTATAACTTTTCTTTGCATATTTCAAGGCGTTGTTGTCAATAGGGTTGCGTTCACTCACGTGCGCGCGCACACACATACACACAGGCGTATATACATTAAAGTGGTAATGTACACATATAGATGTATGTAAGTGGTTATGATATATGTATACATATGTACATGTAACTGTCTGTTTCTGGATATATATGTGTGTGTGTGTATATATGTATATATATATATATATATATATAATGTTATGTATATAAGTTTATATGTAAGTAATTGTGTATGTGTATATATGTTATGTATATAAGTTTATATGTTTATACATATATATGTGTATTTCATACATGTATATGAATCTTTCTCATGCTTATATATATATATATATATATATATATATATATATGTAATTGGTTGTGTATGTACGAGATGTGCGATTATTTATTTGTGTGCATATATATATACATGCATAAATATATATATATATATACATTTAAATACATACATATATGCATATATATATATATATATATATATATATGTGTGTGTATGTGTGTATAATATATATATATATATATATTTTCACCACTGGTAAATAAATAAATAAATATATATATATATATATATATATATATATATATATATATATATATATATATATATATATTAAAAGCGGTTGTATATGTAAATCGATATACATTTATATACAGGTCGATATATATGTGTATGTATTATAGGTGTGTATATATATATATATGCATGCACAAGTGTATTTTATTGTTTATATATATATATATATATATATATATATATATATATATATTTGTTTTTGTTTTTGAACGTATATATGCATTCATGGATGTATAATTTTGAATTTTTATTTAAGGCTATTTTTTTTTCCATTTTAATTTTGACTTGCCAGAGAGAACATTATTATTCTAGGTCTGCGGCTGCCAAATGAAATCTATATCAACACGCATAACGACTTGGCATTATTTTGTTTATTTTATTCGACCACTCCCTTTCTTATACGCTCGCCCACCGTGTTTCACTGTTAACTCTCATAATATTTGCACACACACACACACACACAGGCACACACACACACATATATATATATATATATATATATATATATATATATATATATATATATATATATATATATATATATATATGTCGTGCTTATGTATGCCTATTTGTCTCTAGCACTTAAATATGCATATATTTATAGATCGAGGTCATTGTTTAACCCTTTCAATATTCATGAATTGCACATTACCAAATTTCCCTTAAGAATCAATAACCCTACTGAATACTAGGGGACGTAATCATCTGCACTTTGTTTCAATTATTACTAACATATTACACTTTTATTTTAGCGTTAAATATGATTAATAAAGGAACTATCTATCAAAATTAAAAGTCGATAGAATCATCTATTACATTTACAGATTTATTGATAATCTACATGTATGAATGAATATGTTCGAGGTTCGTTTCAAATGTAAGACCTCCAATTGTTTTAAACTCAAATCTACTGAAACTGGAAACCTCACCGTTGAGACGAGATAACTTAATGTTCTGGAAGTTGTTTTATCTACATAGTCACTGCATTCTCAATGCAAGTCTGCCAGCGGTGAAGCATTACTGCGCATTATCGTCTGAAGCGCATATGTTAGACGAAGGTGGTTTCAAAAGTAAAGTCTTTTATTTTGTAAACTCCAAAATTTGAATATCTACGAAACAGGGGGTGCAACTATTAAAACGAATGAAGTTTTATAGAATTTAATTTTCTACATAGTCACCATCATTCTCAATACATTTCCACTGGAATTCAATGGCGTATCTCTGCTCTGAACGCACGGTTGTGTTCGTAAATTCTCACATTGTCAACATTTGCAACAGAGAGATTAAACGTTCAGGCCATGAATGCATAAGTTCATTCAACTTAACGACGCAATTTGCAATTCTCTCTGATTTGTTCGGGCGGAAAAATAAGAGACATTACTTTTGGAATGTCCCTCGTACATACCAGCCACGTGACTGTTTAAATACGGTTGTGTATCAATGAGCCCTTAGAAATATAGTTGCAAATAAGTTTGTAGAATATCCTGTTTATTTTATGTATACAAAAAAAATCAATGTGGGACGAAAAAGAAAGCAATAAAAGGGGCATGGTGCTTTCGTTCTACAAAGTGGAACGATAATATTGTTGCCCAAGAAAAGACCTTAATCACTTTCTATTTTTTTCTTGTTTTTTTTTTTTATTTGTGTAACATAGACCATCTACTAGTTTGCCAGTTGTGTACAAATCTCAAAAGCGGCAGGAGCCTTCAAACATGTCTGAAAGTGACACAATGTTCAACGAGCGAGACCAGAAATGCGCCACTATACAAGTCATGTCTCTACCGATCACTATTATGAAAACTGTACCATTGTTAGCACCCTCAAAATGAATCGCTGGGTTGACATGAATAACAGGGATGTCCCCAGAGTGAATAAACCAAGTTTCTGATCACGGTCATGATGTTTGTTGTAGTTTCAAGTGCGAGTAACATTTTACCACCTAACATGTTTAAACTCGGTTTGAAAGACAACACCAAAGTGTACCTGGATATGCTGAGGAGTGTGGTGATCTCCTGGTGCAATCAGGTGGCCGCCGAGAGGCCCTGGCCGTGGCAGCAGCACTCAGCGCCGGCCTACAAGTCCAAAGAGACCTAGACTTGGCTGCAGAAGGAGTGCTACAAGTCTGTACCCTTCTCTTACTCGCCCCCTTCTTCCCAGACCTGAACCCGTTGGACTACTTCGTTTGGCCATACGTCGAAAATATCACCAACATGACCTTTCACTTCACAAAATCCAGCATGATCGCTGCCATCCGTCGAGTATTCGCCGAGTTCTCGCTGGGGTTTGTGGAAAAAGGCATGCTCAAATTTCTGGACCCGTATCGAGGCGTTGATTGCGGCCGAAGGCGGCTGCATTGAATAGGTTTAAGCTCTACTACATAATCAAGTTACTCAAATTGATTGTTTCGATAAACGTTTTAAAATAAAGCTGTGGTGTTGTTTTCTTTAGTGCGACACTTTCATCACTCAAACCTGCACTTCTGGAATCAGGCGTGAAAATTGAAAAGCGTTCAACAATTTGATTTCTGTTTTACACTTATTGTGTTTCGCGTGTATAAAGGGATATGTTAATACTTGAAATTAATGGCAAGCGTGAATAAACTAGTTAAAAGTATAACACAGGCATGTGTATAGATTCATTTAGGTTCTAGTCTTTTATCAGAACTGAACACCATTGCTAAAGATTTAAACATTTCAATTATTGAAACTCTATACATGTGTCTCTGTTATTATTGTAACTAGTTTGTTTTCGTGCTTGCCACTAATTATTATTATTATCGATTTCATTTTATCCGAAATTTTAGTGGTCCCCCGACTAAAGGAGGGTGGAACTGTAAATTTACTCTTGTACGTTCGTCCTTTCGTCTGTCCGCACTCTTTTCAATAACTACGCCTTGGGTATTTTTTTTTTAATTTTGCACAAACATTAAACACGATATGAATAATAAAAAAAAGTAACAGAATAAATTCACCGTGAAAACTCGAGTTGGACCCCTATGAGTGCCTTTCGGATTAAAATGGCTAAAATTGACACTGTTGTGCTTATTAAAAATACTGATGCCTTGGGTTTTTAGATAACTTTCTTAAAAATTGTAACTAACGGATTTCTATATGAATTTGTTTGTCTATATTTCGCGATAACTTTTGGATATGACGAAGGGACTCTATTTAGGGAAAATAAAAACACTCCATTTTTGGAACTATGTTACCATATTCTCTAAAATTTGTTGCGTATGTCTATTTCGCAGTTCTGCATAGTGCAAAACTCAAGTTTTTATATGTTAAGGCCTTGGGGTCTTTGGGGCTAAATAGTGGGGGTAAATGATGGACTTAATCATTCTTTTTTTTTGCAAGGTGCAGATCTCGAATTCACATATGTTAAAGCCTAAAACTATACCGTTTGTTCATTTTCACCAGGAATTGACGGGAGGGGCAAATGCTGAACTTAGTCATTTTTATGCCTCGTCCGCTATACAATCACGGGGTCCATGCATGCTTCGCTTGTTTCTTATTCTAAACTTCCTTATATGAAGGTTTATATATAGACTGTTCCGCTGTATGACAATGTCGCTAGAACAGCACTCATCCTAAGCGAGAAATTGAATCAACAACTATGTAGTTGATAGTTAATAATTTTTACTACCAAGCCACCGACAGGCATCGCTTATAAATTATATCTACTACATTTTATGTAAACATAGACTACGCTAAACTAGTAGCAGGAGATATCATAAATACAGTACTCAACTCGAAACTAAAGGCTCATATACTCATCACATGTACTGTTTCGCTGTAGCTGTACCAAAGTCTTTCAGTGTGACTTGTACAGCTTACGTACACGTATATGAGGGTCTTCTAAAAAGTAAAGCCTCCTATTTGAAACTAAAAACATTGAAGAACTATGAAAGCGGGAGAGGTACAATTAAAACAAGCTACGTTTTGTGCACATGATTACCACGATTCGCGATGCACTTTTGCTAGTGCATTTGATGCCTCAAGGAATAAAACTTATATAATAAAAATTTAAATATAACTCGCACGCCTGTCGCTACTCTGAAACCGACAAACACATCTCCTTACGGTGCTGACAGCAATTTTATCAGCTTCATAAACAACCAACAGTGGTGTGTAATTGTTGATCGACCCAATTTTATCTGCGTGGAGGAATTCAGTTGTGAATCTTTGATTCTGCTTTACCTCGATGGCAGGGGTTGCGTTCTTAGAATTTCACATTGGCAATATCAGACACAGAGAAAAATAAAAGTTTCAGGTCATGTATGCTTAAGATCAGTCATAATTACAACGTAATTTGAAAACCCTCCGATCCATTCGAAATAAATACAAAACAGAACGCATGATTTTTTTAACGTCTATATATACGCTGGGTGTTTCAAATGTCATTCGTTCCTTTTAAATTCAACCTGAACGGATCAAAGCGGATTGCAAATTGTATTGTTATTATGACTGAATTATACATTCGTGACCTGAAGTTTTATCTATTTGTTGCATATATCGCGGGTATAAGACCCTAAGAAACCAGGCACTGTTATTGTGGAGGGTCAAAAGCAAAGAGTGTTCATTAAATTATTGGCAATAATGCAGTGTGAATGATGTTAAATGTTAAGAATATTACATTCTTCCGCACAAAAGATCGGTTAATTTAATAGTACCACTGCAGATTCGGAACCCTTCATTTTGTTTTGTTAAAAAATGAAGAACTTTACATTAAGCCTGACCTTCGTGTTATTGTCAAAAGCTTATGTTTAGCTCTCTTTCTATCTTTCTCATATATATATATATATATATATATATATATATATATATATATATATACACTAGGAGGCCTCCCGGCATGTCCCAATCGTAAAATAAGCTTAAATATAACATTTTAATTATCGAACATTTTGTATATATAATAGTGATTTAAAAAGTTAAGAAAAAGAAAATGACTCCTGCGCTAGCGGTATCAGAATTTTTGTAGGAATTTTTGACACCCCTAACACGAAACTGCGAATACAATATAAAAATCTCGGAATTTCTCTGTTAAAAGTGGGTTATTTATTTTCTTTATCGATTATACTTCCAAAATAAACTATTACAGTTGTTTTAAAAGTAATAGAAATATTTTTTTTTTTAAACAGTAATGAATTTTCCGAACTCAAT
>NC_136491.1:89821032-89833532 GCF_053919585.1 Euprymna scolopes
TGTCGGCACACGAAGATTGGCAGGTATTTATGATTCCAATGCACAATAAAGTTAAACGATGTTGACATTATAATTTGAAAAAGGAAACATTGCGCGAAACGCATATTTCTCTCTCTCTCGTTCTTCGCCTTTCTCTTTCTTTCTCTATTTATCTCTTTCACCCCCTTTCTCTCTCTTTCAATGAAGATAGAGAGAATTTAAATATCATTGTATTGTAAAAACAGTCTAAGCTTTCACCCCATACGTGGAGGATATAGTAGTTTGGTGTCCACACAATGGTTCGACTAAATATGCTTCTTACTTGTTAACTGTTAAATAAATTATGTATATTTTTATAAAAATGCATTTGTCCGCTATTTTTGTACAAGTGTTCGATTTCAGCCTGAAGACGGAAAGCTGCCTGTAACGATGCATGAACACACTAGAAGAGACCCATGCCAGACATATCGACCCGTTTTTGTTGATGTTTCCCACATGTGCCTATCGTTTGGATATTGTTGGATATCGCGTCTAATACCTGGTTGCGTTGCCAGACCGTTTCTCAACCAAGTGCCCCTCCCCGGCGAAACGATAGGGTCTAGCAAAGTACGCAGCGAATTTTGAGTTTTAAACATTTAAAATTTAACATACCAGGTGTTTAAACATGCAGCAAGCTTTTTAATACAATTTTAGGGCGAAAATGTTGCTAATATCAAACTCTTCCGCCAATTTTCGGTCTAAACACTTGAAATTTTAGATATAGGTTACCTGAACACTAGTACAATTTATATATATATATATATATATATATATATATATATATATATATATATATATATATATATATATATGCACATAAAGTTATGAACAGTACATAGGGCCCGAGCAAGGTCGGGCTGAATTGCTAGTACACATATATATATATAAACGCCTGTGGAACTCTATTCCGTCTGCCTGCTTCCCACCTGACTACAACTTGGATGTGCTCAAGTCCAACGTTAACAAATTCCTAATGAACCGCCCCCTTAAGTAAACACTTCATCAAATCTCCACACTAACGTAATGTACTTGCAATAACCCTTATCCCTGAGTGGCTTCCGGGCCTTGATAAGTGGTGACCACTGTGTAAAAAAATATCTATATATACATCCAGATTATAAATAATTGGTAAGCAGCAATATGGGGTTGATAATACGTGTGCGTTTCTATTTAGTTTCATTGTAAATAAATAGAAAAATATTTTTTGTTGAATTAAGTATTACTTTTTTCTAGCCGATTTCTTCTATATATCTGAACTATTATATAAATAAGAACTCTGTGTGTGCATGTTTGTGCGTAAATTTGTTCTCTATTGATTAATTCTCGACAGGGTCAGTTATTTACACATTTTACACCAAAGCACTTTATGTTATTAGATAGGCTTCTTATCGGATTGTGCACGATAAAAATAAAAAATCGCAAATATTAATAGAAAAATCCGCTGAAAGAAGGAACAGTCAATTTTTACTAAAGTTAACATCTTATACAACCTAATATAAAAAGTGAATTTGGGTGTTTTATTACAACACAAGCAGAAAGGTGCAGCATATAGAATCAACAGTAAGTTCCTTTTTATTACAGGGATGCGTTTGACATTAATGATTCTGCTTAGAGCGCAAGTGAATCATATTATTGCGTTTTTGCATTTTAAACTTTAGTTCAAGCCATAATATAATAATTTTATAAAGCCAGCAGAAGGTTGTCTATATTGCAATATATACTACAATATATTGTAGATTAAATCACTGCAAGTATACGTGTGAAGCTTCTTTCCCGGTGACTCCCCTAATTAGAGAAGTCAATCAATCGATTTGATGTAAAGATGAGCGATGTCACCGATATCGATTACCGTACCATATAAGAGAATGAAACATCCGTTGATCGTCATTCAATCCAGGGCAACGATGGATCATTTTTGCTTTTCAGTACATATATATCTATTATAATATACAGCTGAAAGTCTATGTGTGTGTCTGGTCACGAATAGGCTCCTATATGGTTGACCATTATAGAAAACTGATCACATATAATGATAGATTATCGAGACATAGGAATGGGTATGTTTGATCTGGCATAATGATGATTCATTAAAATTCTTCCCGCGACAGCAGTGAATTTGTAGCAACAGTAGTCGCTTGAGCAACGTGCTTGCTATGAAAACCAGTCATAAAAAGCGTCGCTCACCTCTTTATATATGTTTACGATTTTAAACACCAGAAAATTCATCAGAACTTTTTTATTACTAGACGACATTGAATTGTCTTTTAGTTTATAGCCGAGAAAGTGATCTATGAACTGTAATAATTGTTTGAAATTTGGTCGAACAATGAGTGAGATGTGACCATTTAAAGCAGTTCTATATGACTAAAACTGCCACTTAACCATATATTCAAACACGGTAATGATAAATCACAAAATCTATATTCCAAATTCTAAAATGTTGAATACTTTACTATTTATTTTTTAAAGTACGTTGCGATACACAATCCTTGACAGCATGTGTTTCGAAGCGCAGTATCATAGATGTAATTATGTTAATTTATATATATATATATATATATATATATATATATATATATATATATTCCTCCCTTTACTTATCAGAAGAAAAAACACGTATCAAACTTAAAAGAAGATAAAGCTTACTAAATCCGAAATTGAATAAAAATTTGCAACTATTATTCAGTTTTATACGCCATGTTTGAATTTTTAATGTAGAGTCACCACCATATCAATAAAGTGTTTTCCTATTAATATGTATAACGATGAATATATTATATGTAATATTTTTCTAGGGGGGGGGGCTGTTGGAATTCCACAGGGCCCCATTCATATGTAATATATTGATGTTGGCATTCTGTAGAGGTTCAGCTCTGATATTCTTGTAGCTTTATTAAAACTGCAAAAGTATTTACCTAAGCTAACACGAATGCCCGGCAAAGACCAATCGTAAAATACGTTTAAATATGATATTTTAATTCTTGCAGATTTCATGAATATTATTATAGAGTTAATGTTCTATCAATTATTATATGTTATAAAGTTGCGATTTGGGTGCATTAGCTTGAATCGAAACGGAAATAAAAACTTATGAATAAATGTACGCATATATATATATATATATATATATAAATATATATATATATATATATATATATATATAAATATATATATATATAAACTTGAGTTCTTTCAGCCATAATCGAAACCGAAACAAAAACTTCTGAAGAATTCATGATAAAATTATTTATAAAAAAAAAACCCAGATGATTTAATGCCATCAGTTATAGTCGAAACCGAAACCAAAACTCATGAAGAATTCTTGGTAACATTATTTATGACAATAAGTAGAAGAACATAGCAATTAAAAGACCCGGATGTAAGCGTGACACAGAAAATAAAACACGCTATCGTATTAATATATATATATATTAATTTATAATTATTAATTTGTCAATATTTATTTACTTAGATAATATCAATAATTGTAAAATGTGTGCGTGTGTGTGTGTGCGTGTGTGTGTGTCGAGGTAGCAAGAGTAAGTATACACACATGCAAACACATCGCAATTGAATATAGCAGCTTTACTGATTCGCTAAGTGTTTTTCCCCTTCTTTTCGTTTCATACTAAGCCAACCATTCACAGATATAAGTTTTGTTGGCAAAACAGATTCAAGATCAGTTTCCTTGTGCATATATGTTCGGGTCCTCAAAATTGTATTTCGTCGCTCTGTATGCACGCGAGTTCTGTTCAAACAAAGAGTTATTTCCTCTATGCAAGGGGGAAAAAAGATGATCTACGTGCTCGAAAGAGACAAAAACAAAAATGAAAAACAAATAAACTTACACAATTGTTGAGCGAATCACCCGAAAAAATGTTTTTATTTATTTATTTTTCCTTTCTTACGCTAAGCTTATTTTCTATTATTGGCATGATTTAGCGCGTGCAAGTGTGAATTGCATACGGGGCACACGTCCGCTCTTAGTACACGTGTGTCGTTTTTCCCATTTCTGAGCGAGTTCATCCGTGAAATAATTGGGAAGAAAAGGCTTTAAAAATATCAATACAGAGTTCACAATATTCACAATAATAAAGGCGAGGAAAATTACATAGATTAAATAAGTAAGATTTTGTCTATCTATCCAGGTTTTTTTTTCTTTTCTTTTGTCTCTTAAACTTTTTTATGCTGGACAAAACAATTAGATACAGTTACGTTATATAGTTCAAAACGTGTCATTTTGGGTAGTGTTATATAACTTACGTGGATGCACACGCACACACACGCACATATATATATATATATATATATATATATATATATATATATGAACAAATGATTAATAAAATATGTTAAAAGACATCTTGCAAAAGAGTTAAAAACATATTTAATTTTAAAAAAGGAAGCACAAGATAAGTGGATAGTCCTTAATCCACGGAGTTTCGAAGAAATACTCTCCTTCTCATCAGAGGGCAGGAATTAGCAAAATGCAGGATCGGATTTTGCATATAAACCTTAGTAAACTTATTGTAACTTTTATTTTTATATATATATATATATATATATATATATATATATATATATATATATATATATATATATATTATTGTTCGGACGATTATCGGGAATCGGAAAAATC
Organism: Euprymna scolopes; assembly: GCF_053919585.1. Classification (NCBI taxonomy): domain Eukaryota; kingdom Metazoa; phylum Mollusca; class Cephalopoda; order Sepiida; family Sepiolidae; genus Euprymna; species Euprymna scolopes. The sequence continues at coordinate 89,825,690 of NC_136491.1, forward strand.
GGAATATTTGGGAGTATATTCCCGATTCCAAAACTATTTTATTTAAATGTTTAAAGCAAAATCTTCCTCTGATGGAAATAATGATAAAATAATAAATATATATATATATTGATTTTTCAGTACTAGTAAAAATAAAATCGATAGATGATCACCCACAAATGTATTTTCTTCGTTTAGGAGAACATCTCCACATTTATCATGCGTTTTTACGGTAATCGTGGAAGCATAGACACACTATAGTTAAATATTTAGAGATTTATAAAGAATCGGAATCCGTAATTCTATCGGAATCAGGAATTTAGTACGGAATTGGTAAATGTATCGGAAACGGGAAAAAGTATTGGAATCATCTCATCCTTATATCAAGTGAACGTGTCTGTGTGTGTGTGTCTGTGTACATTTCCCTACGCAATAACTCTGTCAATTTTAAGTCTACAGGCCCGAAATTTATATAAAGGGTACGGAGATTTTGGGAAAATCTTCGCGCTCGGGTTTCAGCCAGAAATTTTGCTGTTAAGGGGTCAAAGTTCAACCATTTGACCTTTGAGAACTCTACCAAACTCCTCCGACAATTTTGGGTCTAAATACTTGAAATTTTAGATATAGGTTCCTTGGACATTGATCTAACAAAATACCTTGATTTGAGCCCAAGACAAATGTTAAGGGGGCATAATAGAGGTTAAAATTTAAAAAAAAAATGACTCTGCCGTGTTTACCAAATTACTCAGACAATATCTGGTCTTATCATTTAAAATTTGACATAAAGGTTATTCAGAGATAGGGCAAGCTTTTTCATCGGTTTGGGTCGAAAAATTTTAGTTACTAATATAAAAATTTATGTATGTATGTATGTGTGTATGCACAACTGCCTAAAACTTTCGACAGGGGATTTTCCTTCTTCGCGGTACGTGTTCGAGCCTGCCTTCCTACTACCACTTTTTTTTTTTTTTTTGCTCAACATACACATCCAAGCACCCGGGCAACGCGGACTGAAATGCTGGTATATATATAATTTTTCCCGATTTTGTTTGAAATTGCTGGTGACGTTGAGGTAGTATGCTAGCCTAGGAATCAGGGAAGACTTTGTGAATGAATTAAAATTCCTCGACATACCGGAATTATCATTTTACACTGATAATTGCGTAAGCATGAACCATTAGCGTCAACAGGTATAACATAATAGTTAATATTTATAATAATATACATGAAAGAGAGAGAGAGAGAGAGAGAGAGAGAGAGACTGAGACTTGGACTGAGACTAACTTTCGGATTACGAGGCCAGAAAAATAATTATCAATAAAAATCTATACACGCGTACATATATATTTATATATCTAGAAAAGTGAACGTGTCTGTGTATCTGTTTGTCTGTGTGTCTGTCTGTGTGTGTACATTTCCCTACGCAATAACTCTGTCAATTTAAAGTCTAGAGATATGTAGAATATCTGCATGAATATAAGTACACGGAATAGTAAACTAAAAGTGATCATCTCGTAAGTAAACCGAAAATACTAATAGGAAAATAATTAAACTAAATGTTAAAAAAATATGCAAATTAGCTAGATCTTTTGCATAAAAATGCAATTTTATGGCCCATATATATATATATATATATATATATATATATATATATATATATATATATATATATAAAACTTGTATTTTCTTTTTAAACACGGCCGATAGCCATTAGTCGCGTGCTCTCATGTAATGAATGAATTTCTGAATGTAGGATTGACATGAAAATGACCGAAAAATGGGATTAAATGACTTGAATAAATACAAAAGTGAATGACTTTAATGTACTTTAGGATGAATCGAATGACCTTAAGAATGACTTGAATGCTTAAAATATAACTGGAATCCTTCAAAAACAACTTGAATGATCTGGAGAAGTGCTTGAATGGCTTTGAGATTGACTGGTTGTAAAGTGGGTGATCATTTTACATTAAATTAATACAGAAAAGTGATCCCCCACTTTATATCAAACAGTTACAAACATAAGTACAGCATGTAGTAAGAAAAGACACTACACTTTGATCTTGGCCAAAAGTCCAAGAAAAGATTATTTATTTGCTCCCCACCGAGCAAATTAAGCGCGAGGCCGATTTTTAATGTGAGGAGTGAAGGGGAAATGGGAACCAACTCCCCGGGGAGTAGGGGAGCTGGATAGTGACAATTGATATGAAGGGTTGCCCCTACATTGACCAAGGTCTTATATGTGGGATTGCCCCCACATATGGTCTTTTCTTGCAGTATCTGCCGGAACAGATGGTATTTATTTGCTCCCCCACCGAGCAAATTAGGCACAAGGCCAATTTTTAATGTGAGGAGTGAAGGGAGGGGGAAGGGAAAAAGGGGGCCAGCTCCCGAGAGGTGGGAAATGGGAGCTGGTTAAAGGTCAGACATGTGGGGTTGCCCCCACATCTGGTCTTTGCTAGTCATAGCTAGTCATAGCTTGCAGTATCTGCCGGAACAGATGGTGTTTATTTGCTCCCCCACTGAGCAAATTAGGCACAAGGCCGTTTTTAATGTGAGGTAAAAACCAGCTCCCCTAAAAGTAGGCAAAAAGGGGGCACTCTGGTTACCAAAAATAATAATTGTCCCAGTATAGAGGGTTTCCCCTCCATTGACTGGTACAAATCATCTTAAGTGCAGCATCTGCCGGAACAGATGGTGTTTATTTGCTCCCCCACCGAGCAAATTAGGCACAAGGCCGATTTTTAATGTGAGGAGTGAAGGGAGGGGGAAGGGGAAAAGGGGACCAGCTCCCGAGAGGTGGGAAATGGGAGCTGGTTAATGGTCAGGCATGTGGGGTTGCCCCCACATCTGGTCTTTGCTAGTCATAGCTAGTCATAGCTTGTCATAGCTTGCAGTATCTGCCGGAACAGATGGAATTTATTTGCTCCCCCACTGAGCAAATTAGGCACAAGGCCGTTTTTAATGTGAGGTAAAAACCAGCTCCCCTAAAAGGGGTCACTCTGGTTACCAAAAATAATAATTGTCCCAGTATAGAGGGTTTCCCCTCCATTGACTGGTACAAATTATCTTAAGTGCAGCATCTGAAGAACAGATACTACACTTTGATCTTGGCCAAAAGGCCAAGAAAAGTATTTATTTGCTCCCCCACCGAGCAAATTAGGTACGAGGCCGATTTTTAATGTGAGAGGTTAAGGGGAAATGGGGACCAACTCCCCGGGGAGTAGGGGAGCTGGATATTGACAATTGGTATGAAGGGTTTCCCCTACATTGACCAAGGTCTTACATGTGGAGTTGCCCCCACATATGGTCTTTTCTTGCAGTATCTGCCGGAACAGATGCTACACTTTGTTCTTGGCCAAAAGGACAAGAAAATGTTAAAAAGCTAAGAACAGCATCTATTAACAACAGACCTTTGATCTTAACCAAAAACGCCAAGTACAAAAGTATTTTACGGACAGAGCAACCGACAGACGGAGTGACATAGTCGCTTGCACGCGACAAAGAAATAGAAATAAATGGATTTTAATATGAATATCAATACACACAAAAAAAGATTATATATATATATATATATATATATATATATATATATATATATATATATCCTATCTGTTATCTCTTTTTTAAAAAATAGAATTACCCGATCGACGAAGTCAAACTTCAAGCAGAATGGCAGCCATATATATATATATATATATATATATATATATATATATATATATATATATATATATATATATCGCTATCTCTACACTTATATAAATGCAACTTTGTATTTATTTGCTCCCCCACTGAGCAAATTAGGCACAAGGCCGTTTTTAATGTGAGGTAAAAACCAGCTCCCCTAAAAGGGGTCACTCTGGTTACCAAAAATAATAATTGTCCCAGTATAGAGGGTTTCCCCTCCATTGACTGGTACAAATTATCTTTGGCTGAGTGTGTTCCTTGTACACTCTGAAACGGTTGAACAGATTTGCTTTAAAATTTACAGAACTTTAGTGTATAAGTCTGGGAGTGATATTAGTTAAGTTTCGTCTCCCCCTGATTATTACCGTTAATCTATAATCAAAACCCTTGTTTTAATGTATCTATCATCGGTAAACCCATTTTTCTATGCCGTCGCTTAGCAAGAATGATATAAAAACGGGCCATTAGAATTCTACTGAGGGCAAATTGATATTTATTTTTTTGTTTTGTTTTGCTTTTTGAATGGTTTTGTCTGTTGGTTCAAACTCCACACGTAAATTTCTATTTTTTTTTTTTTGCATCAACTGCAAAGAATTTTATAAGACTTGAAAATTTAAGTGCTGTTTTTTTTTGTTCTTCTTTGCTGTTATTTTTGTTTTTGTTGTTTTATTTTTTTGTTGTTTTGTTTTGTTTTTTGCATGACATGATCACGTATAGCTTAATTTTTTTTTTCGTTAACTGGGAAAAATTTATATAAAATAATTTTAAAAAGTAACAGTAAGTTCTCTGGAGTATAATGTAGAATAACATATATTTTGGACTAAGTTACTGCATGGAGGCGTGTGAAGCTCCCTCCCAGGCGATTCCACGGATTTCGATGGCAGTAAAAATATAGAAATGTGAAATATTCGTTGATCATCATTCAATCCCGAACAACGCCGGTCTCCCGTCTAGTCGTTATAGATAACTAGTAATAAGCCATATCAGAGGATTAACACGGGTTGGGCTAAATGTCGAGGACGAAAATCCGACTGGTATTTCTCCCCAAATCAAATGAAGCGAAAACACCAACTCTCATAGAAAAAATATAGTGCGAGTATTTAGTATGTACTATTTGAAAAAATGACTTATCGAACATGCATTTGTCACATTTCTCAAGAAAGAGAGAAAGGTGTGGATAAAGAGAGAGAAAGAGGGATTATAATGACATTTAAACAACGCATTGCTTATTGTAACAACATACAGTATACTTCTAGCCTACAAGTAATTATGAATGGATAATGATTAAAACATAACTAAATAGAAAAACCCATTGCGTTTCTTTTTATATGAATAATAAACGCTAGAAATATTAAAAAAGCGAAAATGAACAATGACTATATTGAATACACAATAAACCGAAAATAAATGAATAATGGAATATGTAAATTTAAATAGATTTTTTTTTTTACAAAATGAATTGGTATTTTATGATACGGCCATTTAATATGTCACTTCGACAAGAAAATTATTTCAAAAAGTCAAGTACGTCCAAGGATGGAGTACTGCTGCCACACCGGGGCAGGAGCTGCTAAAAACAGCCTTTCCTGCCTTGACAGAGTACAAAATAGGCTTCGTGGCCTAGTGGGTTATGCCCTTTTCTCTTCCCTGCAACCTCTCTCCCAGAGGAGAGACGTTGCGAGCCTGTCTTTGTTTTATCGTTAATACCATGGCAGGTGCTCGTCTGAACTCCAATCTCTGGTCCTCCCTCGCCAATCTTTCACGATAAACACCCGCCTAGCTGAAACCACTGTCAAAGAATTTCCCCACTCCTTATCTGTGCCAAAATCAAAACGTAGATTCCATGAACAAAGCTTCTTTCTAAGAAGTGCACGCCTGTGGAACTCTGTTCCGGTTGCCTGCTTCCAACCTGATACAACCTGGATGTCTTCAAGTCCAATGTGAAACAATTCCTGATGAACCGCCTCCTTAAGTAAGATACTTTATCAGATCTCCAAAACCAACGTACTGTACCCACAATAACCCTTATCCGTGAGTGGCTTCCGGGCCTTAATAAATGATGACCACCTTGTAAAAAAATAACACGTGACAGACGGATGAATACGGTATTTAAAACATTAACGTAACCTACCAATAAAATGCTATACGAAATCACGCGTTACAAACAAAATAAAAATAAATAATGATTTATTCCCTAATACAAATGTTCACCATAAAAATCTGATTAAAATGAGATTTTTTACTTGGAAGTTATCTAAAATATAATGTGAACCCGTCTAAAACAGGATTTGTTTAGTTAGATCCATATTTAGTAAGCTGCGCTATATTTAGGTTCATCTAATAAAAGATGCACCCTATCTATGTTATGTTCTGTTATATAAACATCACCTGTCTGTTTAAATATATATGTATGTATGTATGTATTTATGTCTCGCTAAAATGTTCGACTGATGCGACGGATTCTAACGAGATCGATATCGCTTTGGAGCCCGACTTCTCGGGCGACAAATATCGAAAAATTGGCCAACAACAGAAATTTTTCATCCTAAACTTGGCCGTTTTGTACTAGGAGAGGTCGAATATTGTGTCGACATTTTAGCAAGTCATCCTCACTGTTGGACTGACTTCACTTAATCTAATTGCTCCTGATTTCCGGTCGGACCATGGACACATCGGTTAAGATGTTACGTTTTTTTAACCTTTCATTTCTTTCTCCTTTGTGTTACGGGTTCGAGCCTGCCCGTGTACTTCCACATTTTTTAACACCTCTGCCTACTGTTGCTTTGATCAACACTCCGTTACTACCAGTTTTTGTTCGGGGTTCCTTACTGCACCACCGACACACACCCAGGCACCACTTCTATTGTTGTTTTGATCCCCCGGGGTTCTTACTACATCATGTAAACACTCGGGCAACATCGGACGCCCCCTAGTCTAATATAAGATGCGCCATATCTAGGGTCATCTAATATATGTTGTATTACTTTACACTCGTCTAGAACAAGATTTGTGTAGTAAACGCATCTTTAATAGCCTGCGATCATTTATATAAAATGCGTCTTGTTACACCTGTCCAAAGCAGGATTTATTCTGTTATGTGCATCACTAGTAAGCTGCGTCATTTTTAATACATTCGCTGCAACCGATCGTCAAATGGTGTGTTTCAGGCTATATATATATATATTACTTGTTGGCGACTATGAAACACACACACACACAGATGGGGATAAAAGTATTTTATTTATCAAAAAGAAAAATGTTTGGTTTCAGAATGAGAATTTTGACATTAATAACAGCGTGCGAAGTGTCGCGTAGCTCGGCCGTCGTGGTCGCTCTTTCCCACTCCGTTTGGAGCCATCTCGTTTATTAAACCAAACATTTCAACATATATTATTTTGATATGTAGGTCAATCTCGTTGACTCAATTTCCGGCGATATTACGTCCCACATGTGTTCCTCCTTCGACGTAATTCGCGGACATCCCATCTAGGCTTCTGACCGGCTTTTGATTTGACGTAATTGCCGAGGATCTGGATTATCTAACAATTTGATGTATATGTAATATAAGATGCACCCTTTCACACTCGTCTAAAACAAGATGTGTATTGTTATGACCATCTTTAGTAAGCTGCGTCCATTTATGGCGATCTACGACGCATCTTTTTACACCCGTCTGAAACAATTTTTTTTTTTCATTTAGCCCATCTGTATCAAGCTGCGTCCATTTATACTAATCTAATGTAAGGTGCGTTTACCTACACTCATCTAGAGTTTCTTTTGTTAAACCGAGTGGTTCCTTTAGATTAATAATCTGGCCAAACTGGGCCATTTTAGGACCATCTAAAATAAAATGTGTCAATTCGGACTCATCTAAAACAAATTGTGCAATGCGACGTATATTAAGACCCATCTAAAAATAAGTAGGTACGTTCACAATAATATGCAACATCAATTTTAATCGGCTACGAAACCATGAATCACGTTGAAAGCGACTACAAGAACATGGGTCAATTAATATTCACCTAAAATAAGATACGTTACACAGTCTAAAATTATATGCGCTATATAAACCCGACTAAAACAGATCAGTTCTTTTAAGTAGCATCAGAACTGTTCTACGAAATTAAAATGTGGACGCCAACGCAGTGTTTGGTAAATATCCGTGAAGGCATAA